>NC_079427.1:10983601-11133601 GCF_026213295.1 Gadus chalcogrammus | reverse complement strand
AGTATTTACTGTACACTGTGCTAATATTGACATTGCATTTCCTTCATTGAAATCTTAAGTTTAAACAAGGGCTGTGATTCAAAAGTGTAACTCAACACTTGTTTAAATATATATAATTAACCTTTTCGTCATTCGTTTGTTCATCTCTTCCAGGACTCAACGTATAACCAACCTCTGTCCATCCCCACGGCCGGCCTGGCTCTGAAAACGAGAGTATTCGCTGCGGTTAAAGCCACAAACCTCGACAAACGGTGCTAGATAACATTTGAATATTGATTCCTAAACCTACATTAATGCTGTATCTATTGCTTAAACTCTGATAACTGACTATGTGTGTCAAACAGCATTAATAATAATAATAATAATAATAAATAAAATGTATATAGCGCTTAATATGGTACTCTAAGACGCTTAGAGTAAAACACACACAAGCATTCAGACCATCATGTCATTATAGTCACTTTAACTGTTCCAATCATTCACATCACTGCCCTGCCTCGTCCCAAAAATATTATCTCATCTAATCAACTCAGTCGCCATCCTCCATGTATCAAACCATTATGTGACTGCAGGTCTTGGAGGCGCCAGTCAGGAGCAGAGCAGGGCAGATTAGTCATTCTCATTCCCCCTGTGAGGTTAGATCTCTATCCCGGCCCTCCGATAGGCTCTCATGGTTGAGTGTGTCTCCTGCAGATGGAACATCTTGATGGACTACTGTTACACCACCCCCTCAGGGAACCCAAACGACGAGCTGCGCTATGACCTATTCTTCGGGTAATCTCGCCGGTTTCTCCTCTGCTTCTTTCCCAGACCATGAATGGCTGATCAACCATACAAGTGGAGGGCCTCTCCTTGCTTATTATCCTTTTCAATTCGCAATGTGGGCCCCTTAAGAAATGTGGTCTGGATTTAAGAGATTTGACCTGAACAATCACCTTGTTTCTCTCTGAGTAAACTTACAGACAGCTAGTTCTCGTTTCAATGTCATCATTTAACAGATGTTTTGGTTCAATGACTTAGAGGGAGTTTTGGGGCAGATACATCAAAAGGGAGCAGGTAGGGTATCTGGCTCTAGGATTTCTAGAGGACATTTGTGTGTGAGTTTGATCACCCTGACCACTACACTACCCTGCCCCCCAGATAAAACATGTTTCTGTGTAAACAAATGAATGCCTGGACTCTCCTTACGGTTAACCGGCCAGCACCCCCCCACTGATTTAAAAATGTTTTACCTGTATGCATGTATGTATGTATGTATGTATGTATGTATGTATGTGAATTATGGCCCCCATTGCACCCATGGTCATCCCTGGAAGGAGATGGTCAACGCTGCGTTCCTTCTCAAGATTTCTTCCTTGAGTTTGTCTTGCCCTCTTGGGGGGCTAGGGTCGGGGGGGGGGGGGGGGGGGGGTCGGGGAGTCATAGACACATGGCCTGTTAACCCCTTAAAGACTGTACCTGTGATTAAAATCGAACTGAATCGAATCAAAGACGCACAAACGTTTACATCCGTATATGTGGTGCCCTCTGGGTGGTCTATGGTTGGGGGGGGGTGGGGGGGGTGTCATAAACACACGGCCGTCTAAGCACTTTGAGACTGTAACTGTGATTAAGTGCTACCCAAATAAAGTTTAGTTGAATCTGTGCTTTCCAGGTGCAACAAGGACCCCCAGACTACGGTGTTCGAGAACGGGCGGAGTCAGTCGGGGCGCTTTGCCTTCGAGGTGTTCCGCTTCGTGAAGCACCGGCACCAGAAGATGTCCACCGTGTTCCTGCACTGCGTGACCAAGCTGTGCCGCGCCGACGACTGCATCCTGCTGATGCCCGTAAGGAGGAGATAGGACCACCGGCCGATACAAACACAGTTAGCGGTAGATCTGAATCGGGTGTGGTGACGTGTGAACGTGGTGGATTCTGGTTTATTGACGATGTGATTGGATAGATCTGTGGTCGGCGAAGACGACGAGAGGAGGAAGGAAGACAAGACTCCAGCCTCGCCTCGTCTGATAAGGCGGTCCTCTCAGCGGGGCCTATCATCACCAGGAGTGGTATGGCTCTCTCTCCTCTGTCTCTGTGCTGCTCTACCTCTCTCCACCGCCATCTCTCTCTCTCTCTCTCTCTCTCTCTCTCTCTCCCTCTCTCTCTCTCTCTCTCTCTCTCCACCACCATCTCTCTGTCACTCTCTCTACTCCCTCTCTCTCTCTCTCTCTCTGTACTGCGCTGCCTCTCTCGCTCTCTTTCACTTGTCTTAAAGCATACACTATCTGTGCAGTACTTTTGTATCAACCTGGTTCATTTTTTCAACGTGCTTTGTAAATAAAATAATCTGTCCACAGATGAAACTCCAGCCACTAATTCACAACTTGGTGAGTCCTTCTATGTATCCTGCATCTAGATAGTGACATATAACATTACAAAATATTTACCAGCCTACATATTGATTGTATTGGTCGGCAATGAAGCACTTTACAAGGTTGATACACATGTTCATGTTTTCTTGTTGTTGTTTTTTATCAAGCAGGATCAAACGACTCTTCGCTGCCAATCAACCCAGCGACCAGCGCCCTCATATCGGGCGTGGTCATCCTGGGCGGGACCAGCCTCGCCTTTGTCCTGGTTGCGCTCCGCCTCCTTCGGAGGTCCCGCCCCCCAACGATGACATCATCAGGGGTTTGGAACCCAACCTTCAAATGAATTGATCATAGGAGTACACTGTACACTGTACACTGTATGTAAGCATGTGTGTCACCATTATATCCATATGTGTGTGTACTCTTTGAATGTAAACCTAGGATAGTCGGTGCTAGAATGTTATATACTATCTATACTCATATACTATATAAACTGTATACTTGTTCTTGCCTGCATATTTCTTTGCTATTCATTGGTATTATCAAACATAAGTACTGTAACATTTTTCTTTATATTTTATGTTAATGTGAATTATTAAAATTGTATCAAAAATACTAAACAAGAAGTAGAAGCAAAAAAATGGCAGATAAAAAAAAATCCAAATGGGAGATATATATACAAAATGGGAGATATATGTTTGCATTGGGCCATATTATAAAAATGTATTATTTCATCAAATAAAATGTGCGTGTGCTGATTTTCATTTTTCTATGGTTTCAAATTTCAGTATGAATTTAAAATATATAAGTTATTCCATTACATTCAATAAAAATGAATCACAAAATCTGAAGGAATCTATTTTGAAAGGTGTGGTTATAATTTCTGCCTTTAGTACAACCTCTGCATTGACTGACTACTGAGATTAGAACCATAAATAAAACCCTTGTTGGGTCTCAGTTCAGCCCCATGACTGGTGATAAAAATTGACTTGATGAATATTTCCACATAACGACTTCTCATGTGGAAATATAAACACATATTATTGATACCGAATCAAACCTTTGATCCAAATCAGGCGAGGCCGTCTTTATCAGGGTGATGGTGTGCATGACATCAAGCCCAAATTCTCCTTTGAAAATGAGATTAGGAGTCAATATGTTTTTCACTGTGACCCGATTTAAATGTTCTGTGAGTACGTGTGTATATCTGTGCATGAAGGTTGTAGATTGCGTGTCACAGCCCGGGTTGGTCTGAAACTCCTTTTCTTCTGAGGTCGACTGAGCTCAACAAACAGCCACACCCATGGTCAGGTCTGACCCCGATCACAGACCACACTCACCGGGTCACCTTACACAAATGCAATCTTTTGGTTTATTACCCCCCTCTCGCATCAAAGGCTGCTTTTGACGTTTGAGATTGTACTGGTTAATGACAGACCACTGAAAACATTGAAACTTGTGTATCATAGTTTTAAGAGCTTTTACGATCATCCAACACACGTGACTAGACTAAACTAATTATTGAATATTATCTAGTTTACCTTAAATAAAAAAAATCACATTTGCTTTTAAATTCAAAACATGTACGACATAATTGTTTTTTTAATTGCAGCCAGGACTTATCTTCAAGATTAATAGAAAAATGTGTTGTTTTGAGAACATACAATCACCAACCCTAAACCTTTGATCCAAGGATTATGCAACAAATGGATGAAGTAAAAAACAACATTTCATATCTAAAATTACTTTCAATGACAGGTTTGTGTAAAATGCGACCCGCCTTTTACACAAGCCCCACCTGCATTTTACACAAGCCCCTTTTGGGGAGAATTGGACCTAATTTCTCATTGTTGTGTATGTCCCGCGAGACAAACAACCATGCACTCTCTTACTTTATTAAGTTTCATATACTCACCCTAAGGGGGGTTTTCTGCCCCACAAAATCCACAAAGACGTATGGGCTACGGTCTCACCATGTTACTTTGAAGACTAGGGTTTCAGGATTTGCCTCCAGGAAATGGTCCACTAAACCTAAGCCACAAAAGAGAATTGTTCTAAGGCACCCAGGGTAGCCCCACCAAAGTGACACAGACCCTGTTTCCATCCAATTCTATAGAATACAGACACACTATATAGTTCTTCTCCGTGTCGCATATATACTGCACCCGCATCCCCACTAATTAAATCAGCAAACAGATGCAAGAGGTAAGAGCTCGAGAATTAGTGCAAATAACTCGGACCGTAGACAGAGTCAACCAAAATTGCCCTCTCTTGCTTGACCTCATTGGATTCTACATCTTAATTTTTTGATCATATTCCATTCTTTTACAGCTGACCACCCTGGACCCTACAGATATTCTGCTCTGCATGATTTGGGGTTTCCAGCCTATGCTTCCACTGATGCTATTGATTTTCTTTATATTTTGACTCCAGCTTTCTATAGAGCCTGATGGGGGCGATGGCTCTTATCAGCTTGCTCGGCCTGACGTCCCTCTTTATTGCGGGCCACGAGGCCCTCTCCTTATCTGAATGTGGACCGTATGGTAGAAGACCCGGTAAAACGCTGAATTTATTCTCATTGGCTTTTTCTGCTTTCTTATCTCGGCCCACAGCCTCAAGCCACACTTGCTTGCTAAACTTTTTTACTTTTTTTCAGCTTTGAAACACTGTAATCCCCTACGTTTAGATTTTTTGGCTGCAGCCTAAATTGTAGCTGTTTACCGGAAGGACACTTTTAAATACATTCAGCTCCCAACAGAAGGATATTTAAATTGAATAGGGTCTTAGCGGCTATCAAGATGTTTAGGTAATCCCACATAACAGTTGTTGAGACATTAAAAGACTTCATATTATATTGATGGTGGTGGGCTTAAGACCAAGAGGGTGTTATAAAGGGAGGAAAATGCAGTCAACACTGCATGTACTCAAACAGTCCCACCGAAGAGCAGGTGGTCTATTGATGGAAGAAGTAGGCCTAAAGGACTGTACTTTCTACAGTGAATACCACCCCTGTTCCTATGAGAAAAGTGAAATAAATCATTCAATCAACAGTTTCTGTTGAGGCGCTATGTGGCTCAGGAGGTAAGGCAGGTTTGCTGCTAAACGGAAGGTTGCTCGTTCGATTGTCAAGGTGTCCCTGAGCAAGGCACCTCCCCCTAACTGCTCCCGACATGCTGGCTGTCGCCTTGCATGGCTGACACCGCCGTCGGTGCATGAATGTTAGCATGAATGGGTGATTGTTAGGCAATATTGTAAAGCGCTTTGAGTGGCCACTGGTTAGAAAAGCCCTGCAATCCATTTAATATTACCTTTGAGGTGATGACATGTCCTGCCTCCCTCATCCTCATCCAGAATACACTGATATCTCCGTGGTGTGTGGGACCTCGGCCATCGAGCTGGCCATTCAGATCTGCCCAGCCATCTACACGGGCTACAACGAGAGCCTGCTTCTCCTGAACCTCGTCAACGACAACAACACCTGCAAGGGGACCCTGGATGTCTGGGCGGTGCCCCCGGTTCTGAAGTTCTCCTTCCCCATCAGGGACGGCAACGCCTGTGGGAGCAACTTTCAGGTGGGTCGAGAACCAGTGTTGCCCGATTGGGCCAGATTTCCTGCCCAATCTGGCAACCCATAACACGCGATGTACAGAACACGCGATTCTTGACAGTTGTTATACAGGGCGAAAACAATTTATGGTAATTTGAGTAAATTTGCACAAATCTGACAACCTTTGAGAAGAACTGATCTGGAAGAGTTGAGATGAGACATGGGTTGTCTAGTGGGGGGCTGCAAGGTCTTGTGGTTAGGGTATTGGACTACTACCCCAAAGCTACTGGGTCCTTAATTATAAGCCATCAAAGTCACTTTGAAGTCAAATGTATACCAAATGACTAAAAAGGAGATCATCATTTGAGTTGGACTTCGGATGTTTAGACCCTTAACCTGACACATCTCCAGGTATTTTATTCTGGCTCCCTTTTACAAAAAAGTCTCATAAGCAACATTCCCAAAAAAATATTTTTTTCCTCAGACCACCAACTCGCCCGGGACAGGGATCTTTTCCGACTATTCCAACACCCAAAATGTCAACGTGAGTGGCATAATCCAGTCCTTCGACCCCACCATCGGAACCATCACCTACAACGCCGAGCTCAAGTACTACTACTCCTGTGCCTACCCCCTGGAGTACCTCGTCAACAACACACAAGTAGACGTGTGAGTAAGAAGTCATCTTGGGCATCCACCACTTTATCACTAACTTGGAGCTTTGGTAAGCGTCAGAATATTAGTGTAAACCCTAGAGAAGGAAAATATTATATATGTATTATTACAAATAGAACATGGTAACACTTAACAATATGGGTTGAATAATTAACCATTAATTAACATTAGTTGATTCAATTAATTCTTATATTATACAGCACAAACATAGGTTAGGTTAGTAGGGTATTATTTACCCTCGGCTAAGAGGTAGAGCATTTGTCTTGTAACCGAAAGGTTGCTAGTTCGATCCCCAGCTCCTCCTAGCTGAGTGTTGATGTGTCCCTGAGCAAGACACTTAACCCTAACTGCTCCTGACGATCTGGCTGTCGCCTTACATGGTTGACTCTGCCGTCGGTGTGTCAATGTGTGTATTAACCGATGAAAGTTGCTTTGGATAAAAGTGTCTGCTAAATGCCCTAATTTGAATTGTATTTAACACTATTAAATCATGTATAAATGAATACCTCAGTTAACATGAACCCTGTGCATAAATGATTAGTAGTCCATTATTTAACTTTTAAATTACTGTTAGTTTATTGCTGTAGGCACTAATGCTGATTAATGGTTTATAAATGTACCCTGATTGTGAAATGTTACCTAGGACTGTCATCCGATGGCTATATAGGGTTTAGGGTTCTGTGTGTGACCTTTGACCCTTCTGATCCCCGCGTTTGACCTCCTCCTTCACAGGTCAGCCTCTTCCGTCGCCTTGAAGGACAAAAATGGGAGCTTCGTCAGCACCCTGCGCATGGAGCTGTTTGACGTGAGGAGACGATGTCCCTCCGCTTAAAAATAGCATCTAATCCTAGCTATCTTTGTTGTATACAGGCAATGGGTTAACCTAGCTATGAACATCCTAACTGTACCGACAGAGACATATTGTTTCAAATTCTTCTGACAAATGTTGTTGTAAATCGCTGTGGATAAAAGAGTCTGCTAAGTGCCCTGAGTGTAAATGTCAATGTAAAGACAAACACAGCACTCTCTCTTTTGTTTGATTTATTTGACCAGGATGCCAACTATGAGTCTCCCCTGATCATCCCCAGTCTGGGGGTGGAACTGAGAACCAAGATCTACGTCCAGGTGGTCGCATCCAACCTCACGTCCCAGTAAGAACGCTTATTGAGATGCTATACGCTGATGAAGGAAAGAGAGAGAGAGAGAGAGAGAGAGAGAGAGAGAGAGAGAGAGAGAGAGAGAGAGAGAGAGAGAGAGAGAGAGAGAATGAGTGAGTTCGCGAGTGAGAGAGAGAGAAAGAGAGAGAGAGAGAATGAGAGAGAGAGAAATAGAGAAAGAGGGGGGGGGGGGGGGGGGGGGAGAGAGAGAGATGGAGGACTGCCTGTGATCCTGAACCCCGCTCCTGTCCCACAGGTTCCATGTTTTCCTGGACCGCTGCTACGCCTCCATCTCTCCAGGGCCCTCCGACTCCACCTTCTTCAACCTCTTTGTTCCGTAAGTCATGATAACTGAACACGTAACAGCGTTATGTAACATATGCCTTAAGGGTGATGTATACCACCAGGTGTGAGTGTGATCAGCCATTAACAGCCGTTTTGAAAATCTGCCTCTTCTGACATCACAATTGGGCGTGTCCACCTACATGTGTGCTGGATTGATCAGTCTACTAGCCTACCCTGTGGACTGCAGCAAACGTTGGTCATCTATCCGTCATACATCTAGGTGGACACGCCCACTTGTGATATCACTAGAGGCAGATTATCAAAGCCTTGATAATGGCTATCACACTCACACCTGGTGGTATATTATGGGACCTTTAAAGAAAAATGCTTTGTATTATGCAAATTCCTCAAGGAGCTGGCCCTTTAACTAAATCTTTGAAAATGATTATTATCGTTATTATTATTACTAACAAATCGTCGTCTGTATTTACGCGACCCCAAGGTGCTCAATCGACCCGCTGACCACCATGATGGAGAACGGCGACAGCCAGACGGCACGCTTCTCCTTCTCCGCCTTCCGCTTCATCGAGCAGCAGAACGAGACCGTGTCCACCTACTACCTGCACTGCATCACCCGGCTCTGCGAGAACGCTGCCTGCAGCACCTTCCAGGTGAGTGACGGCCCCACCCAACAGGCACAGGTGAGGGTGTGTTCGAGATGCATCTTACACCACCCGCACGAGTTGCTCTTGTGATGACATTTCCTCGCTCGTAGTACTTACAGCGTTCCTGTTTGTCTTTGTGGGCATCGCTACACGACATGTCGGGGAAGAACAGTCGTTGGATCTTCATTGTTATGGTTAGCTATATTAGCCTCGCAAACCAGCTCGAAAACAAACAACACAACTTTGCATTGTGCACAGCAAGACACATTATGGGCGCAGCAGGCCATCTTTATTTGTCGAGTTGTACGGTCAACCTCCCTTAGAAATTCTATTTATCAAGGGGCTGTATTTAAAGCCCCTTGATAAATAGAAAAATAATACAAATAAAAAAAATTATAAAAAATTCAACGCAACTCTGACATTGCCCAGCTGGTGGGGGGGCAATGACGTCATCGTTTGCGTTTCAGGCGCCACACAAACCCTACACGCATATATATTTGAAACCACCCTGGGACATGGTTTCAGAAATGTGCGGTTTCGGGATCCGCCGGCTCCGTCTGGATGGTCAGCCGAAACGCACAAGATTTAAGGCCCATTCACACCCTACGATAAATACGGATACGGACCGTTTCGTCCGGTCCCGGAGGTGTTTCGTCCGTAAATTGGTCCGTCGCCTCTGAGCTTACGAATCCGGTGTGCTCCGGGAGAACCGGAGCAATACCACCGGAAATCGAGGCGGCAGTATAGAGTCCAAAGTCAGACCATTCGCGAAAATAGATAGAGTAGTATAATATCTGATATATATATATAGGCCTATATATATATTGTATTTGACGTTTTGTACTTATATTATACTATATACCTGACATTTTTATTTTATTGTTTATTGTTATTGTTCCCCTGCTTTGGCAATGAGTTGTAACTGGTAATTTAACTACATTTTGAGGAGAGATCTGCGGTTTGGTGAGGGGTGTCACATATGCCACCGCACACTTTTTGCACTTTTTTTTGCCGATTTCGGATGACGCAAAGAGAAATCATCTCAATCATCTACAGATGTCATGTTTGCGATTGTCGATGCCGTTAATTTGTGAAACGACTGTCACTGCCCTCTAGAGGATTTATTGCGTAACATCCATAACAACGCTGAAACTAGACGGAGGTATGAAGGGTAGTTCCGGGGGCAACGTTTGGGGCGCCGGACGATTTTCGTCCGGATCCGGAGGTATGGATCGGCCTTTAACACCTCGTTTCCACATACGTACATTCTCGTATAAGATCCAACCGTCTCCGACCGAAAGTCCATTCATTCCTATGTGATTCTCCGTGATGTCCGTTTTTCCTCCGAGACTCCTCCCCTCCGTAAAATTTCTGTCCGGTATGTCCGTAATACACGTTCAAAAAATGTAACTTTCGCCGTCGTTTTACGGAGATACCGTATGAAAGTTTTTATGTTTTTCACAAAACATGTAAGTACCTGGCAGGCCAAACTCCTCGCCGATCTCTTTCCAAGCCTGGTTGGTTTTGTTTTTATCTCTGTATATGTCGATCCTCATGTTCCAAAATACCGGTCTCCTAAAAACGGCCATTATCATACATTCCCCAATCTTTTTGGCTGACCGTAAATAAATTCATGTCCGTACGTAAAACACTAGCGACCCCTTCAGTAAATTTACGGAAGCACGGATACGAAAAACATACGTATGTGGAAACGAGGCGTTACGCCTCGTTTCCACATACGTATGTTTGAGTTGTAACTGGTCGCTCCCGACGTGCTGGCTGTAACTGGCTGTAACTGGTCATTTAACAACATTTTGAGGAGATAATCTGCGGGTTGGTGAGGGGTGTCAAATGACACCGCACACTTTTTGCACTTTTTTTTTGCCGATTTCGGATGACACAAAGTAAAATCATCTCTACAGATGTTTGCGATTGTCGATGCCGTTTGGGGCGACGGACGAATTTCGTCCTGATCCGGAGGTATGAATCGGCCTTCATGCGGTTTCACCAAAAAATCTGCTCCGTGTGGATGGGGCCTAAGAATCCCAAGATATGACGACCCAAATGTGTAACCTGGTGAAATGCCGGAAGAAAGCCTCAGCGATTTCCCAATTTTGCAGCTCGTCCGGGTGGTGTACGAGGCATCTCAAACACACACGCCTCGTGCCCACTGCCTCCGTCCGTTGACTGATCCCCATTGACTTTGAATGGGGACGGACGCACAATGCATTGTGGATCCGTGCGCTGAAGGCTCCGTCAAAGGCGGCGACGGATCCGTCATCCAATCAGATCACGTATGCAAATATAAGCACTGTGCACTACTCGGGCTCTGACGACCCTGGAAACCTCCCCCATCCGTCAGCCACGCCTTCTGAGTCCTTTGACTGACGGTGCAGTGGGCATGACGCCTCATGCCCACTGCACCGTCAGTCAAAGGACGTGGGAAGGCGTGGCTGACGGAGGGGGGAGTAGTCTTTGCTGAGGCATCCGTCAGCCAATCAAATCGCTTCCCGCTAACAACAACAAAGCCGGGTTCTTCCCGCTTCTTCCTGCTTGTTGCGTTGTCATTGCAAGATGACCCGCTTTCCCGCTTTCCAGTATCGTCATAGCCCGAGTCCCGTCACAGTGCTTACATTTGCATACGCGATCTGATTAGATGACGGATCCGTCGCTGCCGAAAAAGTTGAACATTTTTCAACTATTTGACGGAGCCGAAGGCTCCAACGGATCGGACGGATCCACAATGCATTGCGCGTCCGTCCCCATTCAAAGTCAATGGGGATCAGTCAACGGACGGAGGTAGTTAGGGTTAGGGTTCGCGTATGCAAATTTAAGCACTGTGACGCGACTCAGGCTCTGACGATACTGGAAAGCGGGAAAGCGGGTCATCTTGCATCGCAACAAGCAGGAAGAAGCGGGAAGAACCCGGCGAAGCGATTTGATTGGCTGACGGGTGCCTCTGCAAAGACTACTCCCCCATCCGTCAGCCACGCCTTCCCACGTCCGTTGACTGACGGTGCAGTGGGCATGAAGCGTAACGCTACATGCCCACTGCACCGTCAGTCATCCGTCAGCCAATCAAATCGCTTCGCCGGGTTCTTCCCGCTTCTTCCTGCTTGTTGCGATGCAAGATGACCCGCTTTCCCGCTTTCCAGTATCGTCAGAGCCCGAGTCGCGTCACAGTGCTTAAATTTGCATACGCGATCTGATTGGATGACGGATCCGTCGCTGCCGAAAAAGTTGAACATTTTTCAACTTTTTGACGGAGCCAAAGGCTCCAACGGAACGGACGGATCCACAATGCATTGCGCGTCTGTCCCCATTCAAAGTCAATGGGGATCAGTCAACGGACGGAGGTAGTGGGCACGAGGCGTGAGGCGGCTGGTGTATAGTCCTCTGTAAAGTGCTGTTCGTAGACACGGAGAGCCCTCTCCGTTGCTGGGGAGCCTGTCGGAGACCCTCTCCGTTGCTTACGCATCCAATATTTTTAACTAACCGTCAACGCAACGGAGACGGCAAGGGCTGTGATTGGTCCTCTAACAAAATAATTCCGGAATCACTTTTCCCGCTTTGACTTTGCACCTTATTTACTTTGTACATTGTTTACTTTGCACATTAAGGACCAATAAACACCAAATAAGATTTGAAAAGCTTTGGAAGTTTATTTACAACACTATTTCCATGGTTTGTAGATCGATGGACCGCGAATGGCATTGCGTAACCGACATCCCGACGGAAAACTATGAATGCTCGAGGGGTCTCCGTAGTTACGGAGTCAGATTGCGGATTACAGAGTCGGAGTGGTATACTTTGGCACTCACGCGTGCCTGTTGGGTTCTGTGCCCTCAGACGTGCAATGAGAGGAGGAGGAGGAGCGTGAACACCGCAGTGGTGCAGGAGGGGCTGACGGAGCCGTCCCTTCTCACAGTGCCTATTAAGACCAAGGCGGAGGGCAGTACGTATCCCGCCACAAACTGCTCAATCACTTCACTTCAATTCCACTTCATTCAGTTCAATTCAGTTCATATCAAATCTATTCGATTAAATTAAATTAAATTCAGTTCGATTACATTTAATTTAATTCAGTTCTGTCCAGTTTAATTCGATTCGATTCGATTGAATCCAATACAATTCAGGTCTAGATTGGCATGGGAAAGCTATATTTACATTAAAGAATGCTATAAGTAAAGCAAGATTGTTTAAATTACAATATCACAATCATTGAAAAGTGGATCTAGTGTGTGTGTGTGTGTGTGTGTGTGTGTGTGTGTGTGTGTGTGTGTGTGTGTGTGTGTGTGTGTGTGTGTGTGTGTGTGTGTGTGTGTGTGTGTGTGTGTGTGTGTGTGCGTGTGTGTGTGTTTGTGTGTGATAGACTGTGAGAGAGAGAGAAAGAAAGAAAGAAAGAAAGAAAGAAAGAAAGAAAGAAAGAAAGAAAGAAAGAAAGAAAGAAAGAAAGAAAGAAAGAAAGAAAGAAAGAAAGAAAGAAAGAAAGAAAGAAAGAAAGAAAGAAAGAAAGAAAGAAAGAAAGAAAGAAAGAAAGAAAGAAAGAGAGAGAGAGAGAGAGATATCATGTGTCACTCGTGTGCTATTGTCTTACAACTGATCACATTAACTTTCATTTATTCAGCCTTAATCGCATTTTTGTCTCAAAGGGCCTCACAAGCTAAAATTCTTTGACACCAATGATTTAATCTCTTCTCTGTTGCCTATTATACTTGTTACATAATAATTTGATGCAATTTCCATTTACTTACACTGCTTATATCTTTTCTAGCCACTACGACCAAAGAAGAGGGTAAGCATGTTTTCTCAAAAAACGCCACCAAAATTATTACAATTGTTGTGATTTGATCACGAATTTAAATTATGCATGATATGACATGTATGATTGTTTCACGACGTACCTAATTGATTAAGATTTTATTGTTCGCTCACAGAGCACCCTAGTGGCCAGGGTCAGAACGGTGGGTCCATCGGTCTTGGCATCGCCGTAGGGGTCCTGCTACTTGTCGGAGCCGCGGCGATGCTGACGGCTGCAACCTTCTACCGAAGAATGAGACGGTTGAGCTAGACGACGTCTCAAAGACCCAGGACTGGGCGAAAGTATAGAGATATGTTATGCTTGCTGGCATAATGTAGCACTTTATGTGGAATTATTGGACTATAGCTGTAGGTCTGAGTTACTGTGTCAATACAACTGTTTAAAAGTCCATTAGAACTAAATGGAAAGGGGAAGATAAACGAATAAAGAAGATCAACTGCCATACTACATTGGAGATTGATAAAGACGAAATGATAGAAAGAAAGGTATAATGAAAATGAACCATTATGTACTGTACATTTTCATTGTAGTTGTGAAAGATTCCAGGGTAATGTGTGTGCTAACTAATCGTCATGTTTGGAGCTTGCTGAGAACAGCTGGTCTTCTACTATATTAGCAAAGTCCTCCATCTCCTGTTTTCTCTGTCATTCTTGTTGCATGTTGCTTGCAGATATCATGCATGATTAAATGTTTGAAACATATGCTGTGCTACTGTATTGAATTCTGTTTCCCCCCCATCGGCCTAACCCAACGAACTCATACTGTTTTTTGGAGGAACATTTGTGTGATTTTTTTTTGCCATGCAGCTGAGTCATATCATTCTTTAATCCAGCAATCACACTATTACAATATCAGAACAAATAAGAAAGCACAAAGTCCTCATGAATAAATATAAAGTAATTAGTAAGATACTTGGGCAAAACGCACAAATTGCGTCGTTACCTCCTCCTCCACCAGGGGGAGCCTGAACACAATCTTTCACTTTCGACTCTAAACAAAGAAGTTTACTTGCATATTTCCAATAATATCACGCTTAATGGGAGAGGATGAAATGCATTATAGCTTACCACTGTAAAGACGATATTTTGCAGCCTACGTCATTATGTTAGGGAGTGTTGGTGCCAGCTCTTTTTACATGTGGGCGTGTGGACCTGGGAAGGGGATGACTTTACGTCCGTTAATCTTTTGTCTTCCAACCTGTGAGATGTTTTCCGATGGGTGGTGAGATGTCTTCATTATGTAAAGGAGAGACAAGCAGCCACCATCAATATAATCCTCATAATATTAAGTATTGTAAAGTAGGCCATGACTAACTCAATGACTAGTAGATTACCCACTTTTGAAGCATGACTTGATGATTGCGGGTATATATATATATATATATATATATATATAGAGAGAGAGAGAGAGAGAGAGAGAGAGAGAGAGAGAGAGAGAGAGAGAGAGAGAGAGAGAGAGTAGGCTATATAAAAAAAGTTAGTTGATTGCGGAGTATATATATGTATATACTTATATACTCCCCAATCAACTAACTTTTAGTGATCTTCCCCAATTTAATTAAAATAATAGAGATGAGAGCGTGCTCTCGCCCTCTATCTAATGGCGCGGACATTAACCTTAAGAACCAGCTGGCGGTTTTCCTTATATGGTGATATCCGGAGAGCCCTCTGGGAGCGAGGAGCCTGTAACTACACCCCTGTTGCTATACCCTACTGGCCAAATAGATTAATATGAACCACGTTAACACACTATTTACTCATGTTTCCATTTGATTATTACACCTAGCCATATCATCACAGTTCAGGGTCCCCTGTGTTGGGTGAAAAAAACGAAAACAAAGTTATAATAAACGTTAGAAGTTGAAATCTCCATCCAAGCATGGTTGGACTTCCCACTCGCTAGTGTGTTTTTGGCTTCGTAATTTACCGGTCTTTTCTAATTAATATTCATTGAGTCAGTATGTCAGCTATAGATTTGATTTAGCAGGCAGGGGGACAATTATAAAAAATTGATGAAGCAGCTTTCTTTAAATTAGGTCAGGCATATGAACTTGAAGTGTATTGTTATGATTAAATAAAGCCTGCGGTTGCTTTAATTTCCCCTCAGACTCAGACAACCAAGAGTGCTGCTTCACTGTGGACAATATCGCCTTTGGTCCAAGGCAGATAGTGTTGCAAATATTCCTCAACACAATAGGCTGCACAACACAGCCGCAGGAGGAGACGCACGACACAAAGGCGAGGAGGTATAAGCAAATGAGACGTTTTCCTTAAAGGTCACACGGCATGAAAATCACTTTATTATGGCCGTGATAATACATACTATATCTATGTATAATATGATATTATTTAGATATAGAGCTCCAGGACTCCCGCCGGAGCACCTGGAGTGTTCTAGAATATTTACAGAACACGGCCAAAAGCTGTGTGCGCCTCCGGATGATATTATGAATCGGAGCCATTGCGATGCATCCACTGTAAACACGAACGCATGGTACCGTGGCCGCAAGCTGCTCAGGGCCACACCCCAACCCTCCACATTGACACGCCTTTAAATAACGGCACTCTTGTGGAAAGCTCATTGTGGGACTGGCTCATAGTGGCTGTAATTCTGCACCAAGGCTGAATTCCTTGAACGTCTTCAGATACTGTATTAGGGGCCCACTAACACCTATATAAAAGCATCCATAAAGTAGCATGCCATGGGACCTTTAAACACACCGCCTCTTTGGGGTATCGACGCATGGTGTGTGAGACTGGACGAGTGGAGTGCAACAGTATTTGTAGTGCAGGCTATAAAGTGAGTGAGTGTGTGTTGATCTGTAACGAGAGGCGTGACGAGTGTGTGGAGAGGTATCAGGGGCCCAGCTGCCTAGGCTGGGATGTTCTAGCTGTAGGGCTCATACTGTGAAACATCTGTGATGGGCGGTGGCTTGCCCCAATTACACACCGGTATCTGGCCCATCCTCCTTATGTCTCACACGCTACCATCTTTTATTCATACCTCCATGCAGCCATACCTTTTGGCTCACAATTTAAAAAAAAAACTTCCTCGGTAAAACAGATTGAGCCTATTCATTAATTGTGGAATTATCATGACAAAGGAAGCGGGGGGAAAATGGCGTATTATCTAATTGGATGTTGACGTGTGCTTGAACCTACAATTAAAGCTTGTGGCCTGCAATTAAGCTATCTTTCAATGGCGAATGAAGTGTTCTGCATATTCTAATCAGCTTGGCATGGAGCTAATGTCTCCATGCCAGAACGCTGCTGTCTGCAAGGCACCTGGGCAGAATCGTTGTTCTACCTTTTATCCTTGTAGAAATAGTGTAAGTTGTAACTTATATTATGCAACTGAAAGAAATTGCGTAATGCTTTGGAGTTACCATACATGCTGCGGTGGGAGAAACCCAAGTACCTCAAAAGGAGAGAGGCAATCGCACGCAATTGGGAGAAAACTCCCCCCTTCCTCCCTTCTCCTCGCCCTGTCTTGCCGATCTCCGCACCTTCTCGCTGCGGTTGAGTCGCTCTCTAAAAGGCACTAGCCTGGCGTGTTGAAAGAAGACAAATATAGCTGGGTTTAAGGTTTCCTTCTCTGTGCAAACAGTGGGCAGGATAAATACAGATAGGATGGCAAATCCCACAATAGACAAGCATAATCCAGCCCGGGATGAGCGGGCCGCTTCCTGCATCGCTTCAAATCCTCTCCCCTTTTTTTGGGGGGGTTGTTTTCTCCCCTTGGCTTCTAGATTATCATAGAAGGGCGCAGCTGGGTAAGTACGGGTAGAAAGCCAGAGGAATTTCCAAATAACGAACCGGCCACCCAAGAGAATGGTATTAAGTGCGATCAGCAGCAGCAGTGGTTCAGACGCTCTAAAGAGCTCAGAGGAGAATCCTCTCCTGGAGTCTTCTCTAAAGCCCTCAGAGAGAGGGAGAGAGGGAGAGAGAGGGAGGGGGAGAGAGAGAGGGGGGAGAGAGAGGGAGGGGGAGAGAGAGAGGGGGGAGAGAGAGAAAGGGAGAGGGGGAAGAGAGAGAGGGGGGAGAGAGAGAAAGGGAGAGGGGGGAGAGAGAGGGGGGAGAGAGGGGGGAGAGAAAGAGAGGGGGGAGAGAGGGGGGAGCGAGAGGGGGGGAGAGGGAGAGAGAGAGGGGGGGGGCGAGAGAGGGGAAAAGAGGAGCAAGAGAGAGGGGGGGGGAGGGGGGGAGAGGGAGAGAGAGGGGGGAAGAGAGAGGGGACAGAGAAAGAGAAAGAGAGGAGAGAGAGGGGGGAGAGACATGTAGAGAGAGGAGACAGAGAGAGAGGATAGAGAGAGGAGAGAGAGAGAGAGAGAGAGAGACGGGGTGGAGATATAGGAGAGAGAGGGAGAGAGGAAAGAAAGAAGACAGACAGAGCACAGAAAGAGTACAGATAGCGGAAGAGAGAAAAGAGAAAGAGGAGAGAGCGGGTGAGCAAGAGACACTACTCTGAGAGACCTCTCGGTCTTCAGCATCCTGCCAATTTCCGTGCCTTTTTTTTTTCTTCTTTCTTTTCACACACTTCCACCGGCGGCAACATCTGCGGAGCTCCATTGTGTGTGCTTGAACAAATAAGCTCTACTTAGAGAAAAAAGTCCTCAGTCTGAGGTCTCCTTGCCTCACCTCCAATTATTTGCCGAGCTGTCCGTCATCCATTCAACAGGGGGCTACTTGTTAATGATTGATACGACACCTCCTAATGTGATGGATGGGCTCCGCTGCCGCTCCGCCAGCGAGGGGGGGGGGCGGGGACGCGGGGGGTGTGTCACCTTCGCCTCCCCCTCCCCCTCGCCCATCCCCATCGCCCCCGGCGCCCCACCCACCACTCTGCATCTCACCACCCTGTCCCTCCTCCGCCCCCCCCTCCCCCCCCCCTCCCCCCTCCCCTCCTCCCTCCGCCCTCACCACCTCCCTCCCCCCTCCCCACCTCCCTCCCTTCCTCCCCTCCCCTTCCCTATTTTTGTGTGGTGGAGGAAGAGGGGGGAGGTAGAGGGGGGAGGAAGGGGGGGAGGAGGAAGGGGAGGGGGGGGGACACACGCCTGGTGTCTTACCGAGGTCTGGGTGGAACAAAGCCACATTCAATTTAAGCCCCATTAATAATGTACTGCCAAGAGTGTGGGGGGGGGGGGGGGGGGGGGCGACCCATTTCGCCAAAGCAGCCCCACCCCTCCTTGTATGTACTCGGAGGCACAGAAGCGTGAAGCACGCGTGTGCGTGTGTGTGTGTGTGTGTGTGTGTGTGTGTGTTTTCCCGTACAGTAGAACATTACCCCAGGGTTTGCTCAGACTCAACTCAATGACTCGACCCACTGACTCATCCCTGCCTTGACTCATCTGTTTTTCCCGGCATTGTGATGAGTCTGAGCTCATCGGCTGCATGGGAGGATGGGGATGATCTGGTGTGTATCCAGGAAGTAGAGGTAGTGTTTATGGTGTGCATACAGGATGTACAGGTAGTGGTTATGGTGTGTACACAGGAAGTAGGGGTAGTGTTTATGGTGTGTATACAGGAAGTAGAGGTAGTGTTTATGGTGTGTATACAGGAAGTAGAGGTAGTGTTTATGGTGTGTATACAGGAAGTAGAGGTAGTGTTTATGGTGTGTATACAGGAAGTACAATTAGTGTTTGTGGTGTTTATACAGGAAATGCACTTAGTATTAAAAGTGTATAAACAGGAAATACAGCTGGTGTTAGCGTTACTATGACGGTCCATAAATCCACTGTTTACTGTTTCTGCCAACATAGAGCTGTAGAGTAGACAGAGATGGTGTTGGGGCCACAAAGGTGCAATTTCTATGAGACAAAAAGCATGCATTTAAATGTGAAAAACAGGACCTGCTGCAGTTCCCCAAATATCAACAAATAGTGTTGGCAAAATATTTTTGGAACAGCCCATACAACAACAACGAGACAAACACTAAACTGGTTGGAGGCAGGAACTGATTTGGCAGTGAAGGGCGGCCCAATTAGCAACAGCAAACAGAAACCAGAGCCTTTTGTAGTCGAGGAATGCCTGTCGACCCAGCCTCAGCTCTCATAGGCTGGCACTAATGCAGTCCTACGGGTGCGGAGCAGACCCGTCTGCACATCCCACTTAGACGGACCAGTGTTCCCACTCACGCTCGTACAAATGCCCTCTGACACAACTCTGCTGAGATGGTCCGATTTCCCCCCATCCATCTGTGGCCGCAGGGGACTGGCGTTTCATAATTTATTGGAAGGAGTCAGACAGCCAGAAGTAAGGGGACAGACAGCCCCAGACAGACAAGCCTTTAGCTGAGACCTGCCAGCCCCCTGCATCATGCATGAGATATACAACTCAAATTATTGCAACCAAAATGTGGTGGTAATCCACATATGGCATACTTAAATATGTATAATAGATTTATATATATATGTATATATATATATATATATATATATATATATATATGTATACAGTATATATCGATATATATTGTAAATACATATTTGTAGTGAATAGATATGCTATTTAATATTATTCTCTACCAATTGCGAAATATTGATGTTCCCTTTCTTCTGACTGTGAGTCGCTTTGGATAAAAGCCTCTGCTAAATGCCCTCAATGTAATGCTGCAATGGAGTGGACAGGCTCCACATAATATAATCCAACTGTTACCCATGTAGAAGAGCAAAGTTGTTTTGTTGGAGTCAGAGTGTTATTGGGAAGAATGAGTAAGCAAATTGCTGGAATTTAAATGACTAGCAAACAGAAGGGGTTGGACGATTCCAGTCTTGCCGTTGGACTCTGATTCCATGGAGTCCAAGTGGATCATTTTAATTGCAAAACTTTACGCTGATAGAATAAAGCACATATTTTGATAAGGAGAACATGTGTGGGAGGATTCGCTTATTAGACTTGATTGTTCGCCGCAAGATTCTTTAAGATGTGTGAGTTAATAGACAAGCTTAATAAAAATTATATACTTCTGAAACTGAAAAATGTAAGATATTGGTAAGATAAATCAGAGTAATGTGAAGTCTTCTTGGGTGCTTGGAAGAATCTTGGCTCTGGGGAAAAGAGCAACATTAAAATATGCGTACAGATCCATATTTTGCGGGCTAATCCGTATTCAACCATATTTAGAAACACTATGCAAATGACATGGTGTTCCCACCTCTGGCGTATACGGTGAATCAAGACATAATATAGGATTCTCATATTCTTCATTTGTCATTTTCTCTTTGGGGCATTGATGAATGAATCCCTTGGGGAGTGTATGCAGATGATCTGGTAATGTTTCAGAGTAAAATTGATTAACTGTAAGCCCCATTGTTCTCAGTTCTAATAGACACTACCTCCGCTGCTGGTGTTTGGTGGTAGCGCCCATGTGTATGCATGGGCTTCATTTGATGTGGAGATGAGTCTTGAACTGATGTGCATAGACTGAATTCTCAGGATGCCAATTATTAAAATCCTCAAGCAAAACAACAACAACGAACAAAATGATTTCATCCCAAGTGGCAGACTATTTTACCCCTTCCATGACCAAATGGAAACTTCCGCTTCAGGGTATTCTATAAACTCTATAAACGATAAAAGTGAGACATAAACATAGTCTTCAAACAGACAACCGCACAGAAAAACCTCTAAACACAACATTGTTATATTATTAATCTTTTTCTTCCCTTTTTAGAATAACTAAAAGATCTCCCTGCTGAGCTTTATGCGTTGAAGACTCAGGAATGACAATTACTTTTTAGTTTCCCCGCAATTTCAAAAATACTCTCCCCACTGAACTGAGAACAACTCCAGAGGTACGAAAACCACCAGAAACGGCCGCCGGCGAAATTATAATCATTGTGCTTCTCCTGTTCCTCTGTGCCGACTTCGATGTCCTTTATTAAGATGCTGGGAGAGTTCTGGTGGTCCCCTGGGAACCCTCTCAAAAAAAGAGACCCCAAAAGGCTGCTGCTTCAGCGCTTCCAGAGCCAACCTGTCCTCAGTGACACTTTGGGAAAGAGAGGGAGAGAGAGAGAGAGGGTGGGGGAGAGAGAGAAGGGGGAAAGAGAGAGAGGGTGGGGGGGAGAAAGAGAGAGAGAAGGAGAGAGAGGGTGGGGGGAGAGAGAGAGAGATGGAGTGAGAGACGGAGTGAGAGACAGAGTTAGAGAGAGTGCAGGAGAGAGAGAAAGAGAGAGAGAGAGAAAGAGAGAGGGAGAGAGAGAGAGAGAGAAAGAGAGAGAGAAAGAGAGAGAGGGATAGAGAGAAAGAGAGAGAGAGAAAGAGAGAGGGAGAGAGAGAGAGAGAGAGAGAGAGAGAGAGAGAGAGAGAGAGAAAGAGAGAGAGGGAGAGAGAGAAAGAGAGAGGGATGGAGAGAGAGAGAAAGTGTGAGAGTGATAGAGAAAGAGAAAGAGAGAGAGAGTGTGAGGGAGTGAGAGACGGAGTGAGGGACTGAGACGGAGAGAGAGAGCGCAAGAGAGCGAGAGAGAGCAAGAGATAGAGAGAGAGAATGATAGAGAGAGAGCGAGAGAGAATGAGGGTTTATCCCGTGTGGGAGAAATGGGCCAGATCTGAAATCGTGGCATCCATTCCCTCTCGGTGCCAGCCCCAGAGGGGTGGTAGCCAACTGCTGTGTGATTAAAGATTTATACCTTTTCAGAAAGATGTTTCCCTCACATATTCACTTGTATTCTAGTTTGCTTTATCTCCGGCTGCATGCGGTGGAGGGCTGTTCAGGACTTGGGGGCATCTGGCTGGGCTGCTGGCTAGATGGGGCGTCCTCTGGTATCGACGCGCAGAGCCACAGCGATGCACGGTGGCTCTTAATCACATTCGTCCACAACGACTTATTCAGAATGGTAAATAAAGTCAGAGAAGAACACGGGCGGTCGATGGCGGTGGGATTGATTTTCCCATCATTGCTATTTTTCCAAACATGAATTCTCCTTGAGAGAGAGAGAGAGAGAGAGAGAGAGGGAGAGAGAGAGAGAGAGAGAGAGAGAGAGAGAGAGAGAGAGAGAGAGAGAGAGAGAGAGAGAGAGAGAGAGAGAGAGAGAGAGAGGGCGTAGATTACCCCCATGAGTGGACAAGATGTGACCCTGATCCATTCTTCATCACACACACCCCTTCACACCCCTCAGCAAACCAAGTGTTGATCTGCATGTAATGAACTGCCGTCTTAGCTGCAGTCGTGTTACCGCACTAGGCAATGGGCAAATATACTCTCTATTTTCAATATTTTAATACCCCCGCGGATCAAGAAGACTAATTATTTGGAAACCCTTACCAAATACCTCATGGCTTCTGCTGTTATTCACAGTGCGTAAGACCCCCATCCAATGACCCCTATACACTCTGTAATGAAACCTTTGCATGACATCCTTGCTTACTTATTCCTACAACCCTGCTCTCCTGAACCAAACGAGAGACCTTTAATTGGTCCCTCTGTTGGAGATTGAACCAAAGCTCTCTAAATTCCACACCCGTCGAGGAAATAAAGAAATAAACACTCTGGGTTTTATAAGTACATCAAATATACATGACTTAGTGATGGGAAGAAGGTGCAATCTTTGAAATTATGAATTCAAATAGGTCATCTAATCCACGACCGGCAGTGGAAAAAAATGAATTGAGGACCAATTAGTAAACTCTCCGGTGGATGTCTCTCTGTCTGGGAACCGACCCAAAGACAGAGGCAGAGGCTGGGTGAGAGAGAGCCGGATCCCTGAAGGAGCCTCTGAATCCTCTGTGGGCCTGATAGTCTAGTCTGGTGGATGAGTCGATCCACTCCTCCAAGCCGGAGGGCTGTGGTCTCGATCCCACAATGTCCTCAGCCCAAATCGGGGGATAGGCCTCACTGAGCAGGTGGCCTAACCTTGCAACCCGCCTCCTTAATGACCACATGATTCTGAATCCACATCGGTCGCGTGTGACATCACAACGTGTGACATCACAACGTGTGACTATTGAAGTGTTAGAATGTGTGACTGTTTAAACGTCAAAACGTAGGACTATTGAAATGTCAGAACGTGTGACTATTGAGGCGTTAGAATGTGTGACTATTGGAACGTCAGAACGTGTGACCATTGAAACGCCAGAATGAGTGACTATTGAAACGTCAAAACGTGTGACTGTTGAAATGTCAGAACGAGTGACTGTTGAACCGTCAGTGCGTTAGAATGTGTGACTATTGAAACATCAAAACGTGTGACCATTGTTGAAACATCATAGCGTTTGACACTAGAAACATCAAAACGTGTGACTATTGGAATGTCTGAACGCGTGACTATTGAATTGTAATTGGTAAACGGACTGCATTTATATCGCGCTTTTCTAACCAGTGGCCACTCAAAGTGCTTTACAATATTGCCTCAAATTCACCCATTCATAATGCCACAGCGGTGTCAACCATGCAGGGCTACAGCCAGCTCGTCAGGAGCAGTACGGGTGAGGCTTCTTGCTCAGGGACACCTCAACACTCAATTAGGAGGAGCGAACCAGCAACTCTCCGGTCCCAAGCCAACCCACTCCACCTCCTGAGCCACCTGCCGCCCCTATTGAAACGTGCTGTCTCTGTGTTTGGCTGAGTGTGACTCGGTCTGGGCCACACTGAACTTGTGGGGCATTGAGGGAATACAGGAGCGAATCGGTGTTACAGTAATTGGGATTGGGTTACATCGTCATGGGGAACACGAGGGACGGACACACAAACACATCTTTGTTGCCGGGCGATCTGCGGCGTGGTGTCTTTGAAAGGGAGAGGGTGGGAACCCCAGAAGGGCCCCAGGGCTGGTGGAAGGGCCCAGGGGATGACCCTTGACCTTCCGGTATTGAATGTGGCCTGTGTTGGGAAGACACAGTCACGTTCAACGGGATCAGACGCCTCTGGAAATGTACCCCAGTGGTTTAGGACGAGTGGGTTGGATTACATTATAGGATCTGACAGACAGACGGCTGCAAGTATAGATACATAGAAAGAGAGAGAGACAGAGAGAGAGAGAGAGAGAGAGAGAGAGAGAGAGAGAGAGAGAGACAGAGAGAGATACATACATACATACATACATACATACATACATACATACATACATACATACATACATACATACATACATACATACATACATACATACATACATACATACATACATACATACATACATACAGTATGCGTAATACGGGGGGGTCCGGGGGGGCTCGACCCCCCCGATTTACCAATGAGACCCCCTGAAAGCCTCAAAAGCAACATTTGAGGGGAGTCTCAAATTTAAAAAAATAAAAAATAAAATATATAGTCTTTTATATATATATTTGATTGTCCCTTATGGGCACTTAAATGTTTTTAAGCTCACCATGTATTCAGAATTCAAAACATTTATTCACAAATATGTTACTTTTTGCCAAGCGGAGCCAGCCAGTCCTGAAAGACGTGATGTTGAAAAGTCATACTAAAAACGGCTAGCAAGGGAAAGCTAAACCAGAGTGTTTCACTCACACACTTTGGGTCTATTCTAAAAGGTAAGAGGCTATCTTTTACATCTTTGCACAGTGACTGAATTGTGGTGATAGAACTGGGATATGGTATGCGCTGTGCACAAGATGAGTGTGCGCGACTGTGTGCATGCATGTCCTTTCCGGCTTCGGCATACCACATGGTTATGAAGGCGTTGTAGTTGGTTGCGGTCCGACTGTGTGCGTGCATGTCCTTTCTGGCTCGGCATACTTCATGGTTGGTTATGAAGGCGTTGTGGTTGGTTGTGGTCTTAGTGAAGCAGCTAGTCTTGCAAGTTGGAGTTGTAGGCCTAATTGTTTACGTAGGCTATGTGCAAGAGCGAGAGAGAGAGCGTGAGAGAGAGAGCGCACCTGCCGTGGTGATGTTTGGCTTGTTGTGTGAAATGTTGTCTGCATCCGCCGTGGTTGGACGAATGTGCTTTGCGTATGTGTTCAATGATGTATCTGTCTGATCGTATTTGCTGTAAATGCATGGTAAAAAATAATGTCACACGATCGGTCATACTGCAGTAGAGCCCGACCGATAAAGAATTTTTAAGGCCGATACCAATACGAATATTTGGTGTCTTAAAAATCAGATATTCCGGTATATCGGCCGATATATATTTAAAAAATATATTCCAGAAATGTGTTACAAAACTTAAACTGATTCCCCTAACATTGGTTATTTGTAGTTATTTATGAGTCCTCACTAAAATAATAAGGTAATGCATTTTAAAAATGAACTTTATTTTATTGTTTTATTGTCACAACAGAAAAGTCGAAATCGAAATTTATAAAAGTTCAGATAAATAAAATGAATAAATACAAACTTAAGATATGAATCTCAAAGTCCTTTGAACGAAAACACAATAACCCCCCCAAAAAAAACATCAGCAGATCTTTTTTTATCAGCCCATACTGATAGTTTGGAAAATGGCTAATATCGGCCCGCCGATATATCGGTCTGGCTCTATACTGCAGGCTTTCATTCGCAAGTGCAGTGATTGCCGGTCTTGCTCTTCTGAGTGCGCCATATTGGTGCCAATTATTGTTGTGTTTGCATTGTAATGCACAACTTACCCTATGCTTGTTATAAAACATCGTGCATCCAAACAACTTTAGCCAATGCAGCCTCCTATGTCAGCACTGACATAGGAGGCTGCATTGGCTAAAGTGTTGCTTTACGAATAGGCTACTATAGCATATTGGATTATCAACAATTGTTGTGTGAGTGTGTGTGTTGTCATGTAGGCTATAGACTGATTGCTTGCATTGATGAAATATTGTAATGTTATATGTTTGATGGGAGATAACAGTGGAGATAAGGACCTTGCCCTCTGTCAACAGTTCATCACACAGATCTGATCTGACCCAATCCTGCATATTGAGATCATTTAGATCGGTATTCCGCAACAATCAGGGGATGGGACCCCCCCGAATATTGACGGGTATTTCGCACACTGCTAAATACATACATACATACACACATACATACATACATACATACATACATACATACATACATACATACATACATACATACATACATACATACACACACACACACACATACATACACACACACACACATACATACACACGCACGCACGCACGCACGCACGCACCACACACACACACACACACACACACACACACACACACACACACACACACACACACACATACATACATACATACATACATACATACATACATACATACATACATACATAAATGGAGAGATAGAGAAAAAGATATATAGATAGATAGATAGATAGATAGATAGATAGATAGATAGATAGATAGATAGATAGATAGATAGATAGATAGATAGATAGATAGATAGATAGATAGATAGATAGATAGATAGATAGATAGATAGATAGATAGATAGATAGATAGATAGATAGATAGATAGATAGATAGATAGATAGATAGATAGATAGATAGATAGATAGATAGATAGATAGATAGATAGATAGGCAGGCAGGCAGGCAGGCAGGCAGGCAGGCAGGCAGGCAGGCAGGCAGGCAGGCAGGCAGGCAGGCAGGCTGGATGGATGGATGGATGGATGGATGGATGGATGGATGGATGGATGGATGGATGGATGGATGGATGGATGGATGGATGGATGGATGGATGGATGGATGGATGGATGGATGGATGGATGGATGGATGGATGGATGGATGGATGGATGGATGGATGGATGGATGGATGGATGGATGGATGGATGGATGGATGGATGGATGGATGGATGGATGGATGGATGGATGGATGGATGGATGGATGGATGGATGGATGGATGGATGGATGGATGGATGGATGGATGGATGGATGGATGGATGGATGGATGGATGGATGGATGGATGGATGGATGGATGGATGGATGGATGGATGGATGGATGGATGGATGGATGGATGGATGGATGGATGGATGGATGGATGGATGGATGGATGGATGGATGGATGGATGGATGGATGGATGGATGGATGGATGGATGGATGGATGGATGGATGGATGGATGGATGGATTGGTAGATAGGTAGGTATGTACATATATAGAGATAGATATAGAAAAATAAATAGATGGATAGATAAGTATGTTGATAGAGTGAATGAAAGGTAGATAGATAGATAGCTAGAAAGAGAGAGGGCCGTTACGTAATGCACATCCCTGGACGGGATTACCACAGCTTTCCAGAGAACTACAGCTAAAAGGTTGAGGGTTCGATCCCCACGGTCCACAGTCTACTTGAAGGCCTTTGTGAGCAAACTCTCTTTTGATCCATGTCTCTTCGATCCAACGCTCTCCCTGCTAAATAAAAGAATAGTAATGATTCATCGGACTCATATAATACACTGCAATGAGGTTATGCATTCTAACAGAACATGGAGGAGTCTGGCTGTATGTCAGACCCCGAGTCGCGGCTCCACCATTAGGCATCAGCCCCAACGGAGAGCTTCCATTATGTTGTCCACACACTGGGTTAGATTAATGAGTTGTTGTTCCTGTGCCACTTGGCACGGCGGAAGGAAGTTGAAAAATGAAAAGTGACTTTGTGGAGCGGAGGAAAGGTTAGACGGAGGAAGAGACATCTAAAGAGGCCGTCTAATTGATATTGGGAATGACAGTCCCGTTCAATACCGGGGGATTTAGAGTTCCTCTCCATGACATGGAGATAACCCAATGAATAAATAAATAAATCTCAGAACCATGAACAGGCGTGCCAGCACTTTTAAACATTAGCATGGAAGAGTTCTATGAATGTAAACATCTCAAATTAGGTTGATTTATATGCAGATTCTTTACCATACAGTCTACGCATGCACATTTTTCTAGACTACAATGTTATGTCTTTCAAATCTTCCCTTGCTGTTTAAAAATGAGGGGTTATTTAGCGTAGTCGGCTAGATAATCTCATGTTACTATGACCAGAATGCACCTTAGTGCCTTGTGTGGTCCTGCTGAGGCTCAGCACAGTCGGTGGCTCTGTGCGGAGTGGCCTGTGATGTCCATTTAAATGGATTCTGGAGCTCCGAATCCATACCGAAGTCAACTCTCCCCCTCCCTTTCTCGCCTGCATTGAGGTAGGTAGGGAGGACAATTAGACTCTGGCCGCAGAACACTTTTAAACTAGACCACTGCTTGTACGATGTTGAACCCTTCATATATAATGCGTGTCGATTTGGGACAGAATATAAGGTTTCTTTTGACGTGCAAAGAAATGCCTGACTGGGTTTTATTAAAAGCTAACCAGATTTACCGTGACAGGCCCTGTGTTAAAAATCTGTACTGCTCACCTTTGACAGTGAATTAAATCAGAGAAGGCTTATTTATAAACACTCAATGTCAGTGATGATGATGAAACACACAGTTTGATTCTTCTTAATATAGAGGATGAATGAAACGCAGTGTCTGATGGAGAAGTCCTTTCATACGCACTACTGGGATCTGAAATTAGTCTTTTCACTCTTACGTACCTTGTCCCTCAAGAAGAAGCAGCAGAGGCTTTCTGGGTAATTAGATTAAACCACTCTGGTTACACAACTGGTATAAATATATATATATATATATATGAAACGCTATAAGAGTTTGATGTGACACAGAAGGAACATAATGTGGAAAGAAAGCAAAAGTAGGACAGTTTCCTTAATCCGGCATTCAATGCAAAACTCAAACAAAGCTACAAATGCCTTGTGAACGAATTTGACAGTAACTGCTCTGTCATTAAATTTTTGGCCTGTTCTATAATCCGCCTACACTCTTCCATATAGGGCCCCGTATACAATAACAAAAAACATAAAAAAACCACCAGAAAGCCTCGGGATTGCACTCGGACAGGAGACGGGTGAATATTACATTTCCGTTATCCCTATATGAGAAGTGAATTCACAAGCAGAGGAATAATGAGTTGAGGCTGAGATGAGTTGTTGTCATGATAACACTGGTATACAGGGACTCCTCCGTCGACAGGAGCTGCATCACTCTATAAATGGCTCCGGCAGTTGGTTCTGTTCTCACTCAACGTCGGTTACTAAGGAGCTATAATGCTACCAGCATTATTTTATTTTAGCTGCCCTCGATAGATTTCCAAATTAGAATAATCCTATCAAAGACAGTTTTTTCCCCACGGTGAATAAAACTGTTGTTCAACTAAATAGGACCACATATGATAATACCATCACCAGAATATAACGATATGATCTAATAATGATTAATGAGTGTTTTTGGTTACACGATAATTAAGTGTCTGTATATATAGAGGTACCTTTTTTCTTTCTAGGTCAATGCGATATTCGCGCACATTACTCAAACAGGATAGGGACCCTAGTGCAGCAGGGAATAGCTTGACTAACATGATATTCAGCAGGGAGAATGTGTACAAAACATGCGTAATATATACAACATATACACAATCCACAATAGGACCGGAGAGACAACTCTGTGGCCTTTCCGATTGGATCATTAAAATTCAAACCCAAGTGTCATATTTCAACCACTCCGAGCGCCATCTGGGTTATACTGCGAGCTCACATTGTCATGGGCACAGCATGGGGCTACCAGGGGACATTTGCCTGAAAACAGCATTTACTGCTATGTTAATGCAAACTTGTTTGGAGGTGTGGTGTAAAAGGGGGCGTTGCTCCCTTTCCTTTCTCTGCCGCCCGCTGGTGGGCCCTGGAAGCTGTGGTCACCGTGTTGTTATTCAGAAGCCCAGGGGCCGTTGTACACACAATGGCAGCCTGGCTGGAGCCTTGCCCTCCCCAGTCCCCCTTTACATAGAAACTCCCTGGCTGCTGGTTGTACCTGTAAACAAACCCCCCCCCCCCCCCCCCCCCGGACCTATAGACCCCGGGAAGGGTTTAGTGCAACACATCCCATACAGCCTCGCCCAATCTGCCCTGTTGGGTCGGCTGGCTCCGGGTGTAATTGGGTCAGATCAGATCTGTGTGATGAACTGTTGACAGAGGGCAAGGTCCTTATCTCCACTGTTATCTCCCATCAAACATGCCCCGGTCTCTGTCCGCAGCATCGGTGCAGCGGGTTTGTCTGTGTTTGGAGGTAAAACAAGTGGTTATGGAAAACCATGGTCTAACGAACACGGGACAAATGGGTGCAGGTGGGTCAATGAGAGGCAAGAATGGTGGAGCCCTTATCAAGGTTTGGTGGAACCCCCTAATGATCATGCATTCCATAACTGCAGATATCAACGAAACATTCTTACAATAATAGAGCCATTTCCTTTTTATCTTGAATAATCCTGGTTATCTGTGTTTATGGCCACGGTTACGCACAGCAATTGGGCGAAGGAAGCATTCTGAAGTCAGCTGGCGGCCAGAAAAAATACATTGCAAAAGATTTGTTTTGCACACGTGGCAATTTCTGTTTGATCACGGCCCACTTGGATCAAGTTATCCCGTTTTTCCATAATACGATATTATTTCCACCTCACAGGTCGCATTAGTAAGTGAAAAGCAGGCTAAAGGGCCCAGCATCTGGCTCTGCTGTCGAAAAAATCGGATCTCATTGGCATTCAGACACCGCATCTGTTTCGAGAAATTCAAAATACAGGAAACCACAAACTATTTATAGGCCACTAGGAATATGCTGCTTAGAAACACTTGGAATATGCTTCTCAAGAACAACAGCATTCATCAAAGCTCTCGTGTTTGGAAACTCTTCAACTGTAATTGTAAGAAAATAAACGACAAGCATACGTGGGCCAAAAAAACCACACCATCGTACCCAGTAGAGAGAATACAATTTGAATATATTTTGTGACTCAGAGTCGCAGCCTGTAGTTGATGAGAGGAAAGATTATCACTGTGTTTTATTGATTCAATCTCAACAAAACCCCAAACACAACCTGACTGGAGTGTTAAGTTTTGTGGTGGTGAAAGGATATTTTAGCCTCAAGAACTGTTTCGGTTAACCGTCATACAATCTTAAATGTTCCTAATGGGGGAACAAGCAAGGACATCACTTAGGAGCCGGATGTGAAACGCTGAGGACACAGAATCTTAACTACTGGTTTGAACTTCTGTTGTTTGTGTTGCCGTTAAAATGCCATTGTAACTTTGTCACTCTTACAAATGTTTCTTTGGCTTGTTTAAACTTGCAGCGTGGGCGTATGTTCCCTTGAAGACTGTGTGAAATTACATTCAAAGCAATTCCTCCTTATCGCAATATGACGTCATGCACAATTAAAATGCATAATTAGAGGGACGGGACAAAGCACAGACTGTCATTTGAGCCTTTGGGATTCAGTTGGATCATGCAAAAGTGACAAACCGCACTTGCCAGCTGTCTGACAAGTGTGTTCATCGTAGCATTCATGAGCTCAAAAAAATATAATGTTAAAGTATGATATATATTGAGGTATATGATGTCAGGATATAATTGTTTGAATTGTTTACCCTGCCATTGTGCGGTCAAGTTGTTGTGGTTGGTGTTGCTGTTGTTGTTGTTATTGATGCTGTGGTTGGATTTATCCTGCGTATCTGGAAACCTGTTCCTCCACTAGATTCCATCTCAGCTTTCACTTCAGCATACGCATCACAGAAACCAAAATGCTACATGAATACGAGTAAGGGCAATGTTAGGGCTGGGCCAGGCAAACAATAGGCTACAAATACAATCTAGACCTGTTTGCTCTTTGCGGAGCCTACAGAGCTTAAAACCCACCGTAGTAAAGCTTTGGCCCTAATCTTTAACCACAGTGCTGGATTCACCATGATAATAGGCTGAATGTAAATAGGTCCCCTTTTGTTTAATTTCAGAAATATTATCATCAGATATTTGGTTTGAATGTAGACAGCCAAACTACAAACGTCCCTGTTATTCGTTTCAGGCAAATGGTCACCATGGGGTTGGTCTTATTGTTTTTCCTAAATAACATGTTGATTTAGTCATTTTATCATCATCAGATTATCATCTTCACATATTTTACGCAGAGGTCCCGAACGTCAGGTCATGATTGGTCTGATCTTCTAAACATGACCTTTTAACCCTCAAATACATGGAGACATTGTTTATGCTCCTGATGGTTATCTCTCTCTCTCTCTCTCTCTCTCTCTCTCTCTCTCTCTCTCTCTCTCTCTCTCTCTCTTTCGCTCTCTCTCTCTCTCTCTCTCTCTCTCTCTCTCTCTCTCTCTCTCTCTCTCTCTCTCTCTCTCTCTCTCTCTCTCTCTCTCTCTCTCCCTCTCTCTATCAAGATCAAGAGGGTAATATAATCTGACCGTGCTTCACCAGAGCGAACCGTTGACAAACGGAGTATTCAACCACTGGCACATAGAGAAAAAACTATCGAACATAGCCTTTGAATTCAGACGACGCAACTGGAATACGTTGGATAACAAAATCAATTGAAATAATATCATTTTTTAAATAAAAGTGCTGACTGAAGAAACCAAATCTGCTGTTCAGTTGATTTCCAAGGTGGATTTCCAAGCACACCGCAGAAGGCATCCAGTAGTGTTGATACCACAGGCACTGGCCGATTAGCTGACAAATCAACAGATAATTTCAGGCTTGAGAGAATCATAAAAACATGCAGACAGCCAACAGCTGTCTGCATTGTAGCACATTGGCCTATGTCTTCATGAATAATTTCTCTGCCTTCTCTCCCTGCAATGGAAATCCGTTGATGCATATGCAGCATCTAGGTAACCACAGGGGAAAAAACACAACGTACACAGTTACAAACTCACAACCAGTCTAACATCCAGCCTTACGGATGGGGGCATGGCTTGACCAAAATGTACGGCTTATATTGTAACACATTGTAACACATAACACATACAATTCTGTCCAATATTATAACATTCAGCCCAACATTGTCCCTTTCTGCGTCGGACACTGCAACATGTGTTTTAACAATGAAGCAGTCTATCCTAACACCCTAACGTCCTAATATTCTCAGTTTCCGTTTCCCATAAGGCCTCTCAAAGAGCAACAAAACAGAGCATTTTTTCATTTATTCATGAGAGAAATATGACCTTGTTAACGGGCCTCATTAATTAACATGTCATAGCCCCACAATACAGGTTTGACTAAGGCATGTAATGTGAGCTGTCATGTTGTAACGTCGTGACATATCCTCTGACATCTTTACAGCATATTATAAAAGGTTAAGTATTTTAAGCATTTACGTATAACGTTAGCTCAAGCATACATTCAGAACGGAAGAATGGTCAAGGTAATAGGTTTGGCATCACTGCATCAAGCAACATTGTTAAACACCAAATGATTACCCAAATTAGTATTAGTACATTAAGTTGTGAAGTGGGCATTAGTTTAGAGGAGAACGTGTACTGAAGTAGGTTAGAATAACAGTGAGGCACCTTGAATAGCTACCAAAGATACACATGCTTATCATGGATGTTCTGGTCTTTTAAAAGCACATTTTAGTTTGTCTGAGATTAGATACAGGTATCAGATCAGATTTCACTATGCAGCTGACCTGCCGGGGAGCGTTCCAGATCATTTAAAAACAGAAAGGCCACCTATTGGGATAAATGATTCATGAGCCTAGGTTCATCAGTTTTCATGTTTTCTAATAGCTTGTGGTTCAAAGACATAATACAAATGGCATTTGGAATCAATGCAATTACTTTACACTCGTCGACATACAAATGATTCCCTCCCGTTTCCCTGGATCCGTTCCGGTCATCCAAAGTATGTCGAAGAAATTAAACCCCAAAGTCCTCTGATCGATTCTGTCCCCCGCCCCCAGAGACACAGGCTAACGGGGTAACTTAGCATCGACTAACAAGGCGCTCCAACAGCCAAACTGATTAACTAATGAAGCAATCATTGATCGTCAGCGCGCCAGGGCCTACCAGCCGGGGCAGGACGGGCCCATTAGGGGGCTCCTTGCCTTCCTCCCCGCACGCTAAAAATGTCAGGGTCATTTAGTGCTGGCCGCTCCGCTCTAAAACCCATTCTGTTGACCACTCATAAATCATCCCCCAGACCGCGGGAGGGGCGTTGGGACGGCCCAGTGGTTCTGTTTGGGTTCTGCGTGGGTGGAAGTTGCGGGGGGGGGGGGGGGGGGGGGGGGGGGGGATTCACACCATTGCATCGTTTTTGAGTTTGCTACATCACTTGAAGGTACAAACATGGCCCTGCATCCAATGTGGCAGGCTCAGCTTTTACATGTGGGGTGATGTAGTGATAGTGTGTTATATATTAGCTACCAGAGGGTTAACTTTGGCAACACAGTTACATTTTTAGTGCATTTAGCAGACGCTTTTATACTCTTGTATTCATGTTTCGTGTCGTTAGGCTAACGATTCGGTGTGATTCTACGCATTAATAACTTAACGAGAACGGAAACAGTGTTGTACAATAAGTCGTCTTTCAGCATTATCGTTTTAAGATATCCATGCCTTCCTACATTAAAGCAAGGATACATAAGTATGCAGCAGGCCCAATAGAGAGAACGATAAAACAAACAGTTCACATATCTGTCAGTTTGCTGCATGAAAGCCATGCGTACTCTTTCTTCCCCCAAACGCATGAAACGCTCTTTGCATCCGTCCTGCCAGCAGGAACTGTTGTCAAAAGAGGAACAGTCCTTCTTTCATCAAATGAAAGACACTGGAGACTGTTGCGTTGTCACCGATATGATGTGATGTATTGTAATTCATTATTCACCGTGGTATCTCCCTTCCCAGACCTGAAAATCCTCTCTCCCTCTCTCCATAAATGCATTGTCTCAACCGGCCGGGGCTTTCAGATGCATTTGTGTTTCCATCCGAGACCAAGTGCATTGCATGCGCCGTGTTGTTTGTAAGTGTTATGATATAAACACTTACATCCATGTGCAGTTGTCCAGCCACTCTTATCTCATCGCGACTGCTCTATTTGGGGTCAAGGCATGGTCATCGTTCAGTCTGAACACTCACACTTTTTTACTCTTTGGCACAAAATCCAGTCCCAACACACATATAAAACACACTAATGTACACACAGAGGCACTCACCACACTCACACACACAGACATACACTGTGGCACACACACACACACACACGAACACACACTGTGGCAGGCACTCGCACACACACACACACACACACACACACACACACACACACACACACACACACACACACACACACACACACACACACACACACACACACACACACACTGTGTCACGCGGGGAAAACCACGCACTGAACAGAGATAAAAGTCTTCCCAACGGGAATGGAATTCCCCTCATGGTGTGAACTTTATATGACATAAGCTCTCTGCCTCTGTAACATCTGAGGGCGGCTAGGATTCACGACGTGGTGCTCAGCGTCGCCAACACACGACTGATTTAAGTGATGGAAGATGGGAGGGAGTTGGACAACCAGAAACGTCTGTGTAGGCGCATGGTGGAATGGAGATGGAAAATAATAATATGTAAATAAAGGCATTAAAAATAACGAGGAGTCGCTTGCTTATAGCCTTTAGGCCCCGTAAGATTCAAGAAGTTGGACGTCGGGGTCGTTTATGGGCCAGGCGTTAATGGTGCAAGAAGTGGCGCTCTCTACAGCAGGGGGCTGGGTCTTGATTTAGTGCGTTCAAACCAAAAGCGAATATTTTCGCATTGTCGCGTGTTTGCTTGCGCGAGAAAAAAAATCGCCTCTGTACGCGTCTTTGCATTGACTTTGTACGGATGCGCGCGGACCCTTCTTTTTTTGGTGTGAACGCAGCATAGGCGGAGTTGCAGGCAGAGGTCTCCGCCCTCCTCATCCGCTCCGCTGTTACCTGTTCTGCACTACTGCTGCCAGGGACTTCAGTGACTACACGTTACACAGGGAGAAGAATAAGGCTCAGCATACCTCAATGATCATCTAAAGCCCTGAGATTCCCTGGAAGTAAAAAAAAGAAAAGAAAACCTAGTTAAAAGCTGCGCTGATTGTGGAAGGCGTTTAAACAGAAAACCCGCACGTTTAACCACACAGTGAAGAGTCTGCGATACTTGCAAGGATGCACTTGTTGTCTGCCGGCGCGGTGGCTGTCCTGCTCTTCGGGATCGTCTATCAAGGTAAGTTCTGGGCTCACTCAGTGTGGTGGAGGTGCACATCCGTCCTAAATTACATATTGGCTGTTGTGCATTGGTGTCCGTTACTTTTTTGGGGTGCATAACACAGCACACGCATTGTAACTTATGGGCCGATTCAAACTAGAGACGAGGGCGTCATCGCCACGCCGGGATATCAGAAAGCAGGTCTCTAGGCTAGGATAGATCTCCTCAATAACTCCAGGCTGAAGTGTTGTTTAAACTTCTCTTATAATCAGCTGGGGCATCTGGATAGTCACACTATACGTACAGATCCCCATGACCGGACCATTCAACCAAACACATGTTGGTTGGGTGTGAATGTGATGCAGCACCTATTGTCCATTTCCTGCCATCTCACCGTTAGTAACATGATGGGTGAGAGATAGCACTGCCTTCCCTCCATTTCGCACTCACACGTGTTACCCCATTCAGACTATGTGGTTACCCTTTAGTGCACCGTTGGGTTCTAGCTAATTGGAAGCTATAGAAGAGCATCGGTTTCCTACTAGATTTTTGTAATATTTTGTTATTTCTCGTTTGGTCCATTGTGGAAACTTTGCCAGCTACAATTAAAGGTGGAGTCGGCGGCCCAGTGGCGCCACGTGATATCACAGCCGTTCGGTGGACATTAGTCAGTGGTGGTGGAAAACACAATGGGGTTTGCATAATGGCGAGATATATTTATCTAAATATATATTTATATATCGATTAATACATTATTACATTTTTAGATATTTATTTATGTACATGTACCAAAATTGTTTTATTTTGTAAAAATGAAGAGGTTTTTTTTTTTAAACGTGGGCTGCATCGCCCCTAACAACAGGTAGGTATTCCAGTTGTCGTATTGCTGCCCTGCCGTTTTAGATGCAGAAGCTATACTCAAGCAGATAGCGGCCGGTAGAGAGGGAGAGAGAGAGGGGGCGGAAAGGTGGAGCACTCTACTTTAGTTTTCCCTCTCCCCGTCTGACACCTTTCCCCACGACAGGCACCGCTGTCGTAAATTAATACCATGCCACACCTGTCACTACTCCCGCTCGGGGGCCTGGTTGTTTCGAGATGGAGAACACGAGTAATGGTTTTAAAGCGTTTCCGACTCCCTGTGACTCACCCTGTCCACCCCGGGCTCTTGTGTTGTGTACTAGTGCGCACTATACCGTTGTTGATGTTTCTGCACACGACCAAAAAAAATGGTAGCACGTCTTCTTTCTTTTTTTTAATCATAGGAGACCGTAAGTCTACTGCTTATGTCTTTCGTTGACCAAGAAAACATCCTGATGATCCCCCCACATGCCCGTCTAACACGGGAACATGGGAGGCTACAGCCCTTTATTCCTTATTGAATTACCAGGCCTGGGGAACGTCTTGCTGGGACAGTTTATTGGGTTAGCAATTCAAGCCATATCAATACATTGTGGGTTGGGGTGGGGGGGGGGGGGGGGGGCAGGAGTGGGCGAGGGGGGCCGGCTCCTCTTGTACTGGGGGGCACGACCCTGAGTCACACAGATAATACACAGCGGCCCTGAAAGGCTTGAAGAACAAATAGTCTGCAAAGATGCATCTGGTTTTTCCTCTCCACTCTCTCCATCCCTCCCCCCTCTCTCTCTCTCTCTCTCTCTGTCCACCGCCGCCACCCCCTCCTCCGCACTCACACACCCTCTCCCTCCTACTCCAGCCTCCCCTCCCTCTCCTCTCCTCTCTCCCCCTCCCCCCCTCGCTGTCTCTCACCAACCCCCCCTCCCTCCTGAATGGACAGCCCTCAGTGTTCCAGCTGGTATTACCAGTCCGGCCAGCGGGTCTCTCACTTTGCTAATGCACTAATCGAGTGTGTGTGTGTGCATTTGCGCGTGTCTGTGTGTGTGTGTGTGTGTGTGTGTGTGGTGTGTGTGTGTGCGCATCTGTGTGTGTGTGTGTGTAGGGTGTGGAACTTTAGAGGGGAGGGGGGAGAGAGAGAGAGACTGGGGGGGGGGGCGAGGTGGGGGAGAATCAGACCATTTCACCTGATAGTTACGCCTCCCTCCCGCTCACCCATAACTAGTTTATGCCGAAACCTGACATGTGACGGCGTAATGGCGGCGTCCTGGTGAGGCGGGCTGGCTTTGTGTCTCTGGTTTGCATCGCGGACGCACACCATTGTGTATCTATGCGCCCCTGCGTGTCTGGTCTTGTTTGCATGGAGAATTATCTCCACCTGGGGAGGCTGTGATCCCCCTGCCAGGAGGGGATTCCTTTGTGTCTGTTATCGAATAGTTAGATCCACTTTTTTTTTGTCATATTGAGAAGCGTTATTAAGGTCCAGCCGGGATGTGGTCATGAATACAAACACCACCAGCCCTCTCGTTTAATTGCCTGGTGCTGCAGCGCTTGTTAATTTGGGGATAATTATCCAAAGCTTTCCAGAGGACTTGAATGGGGGACACACAAAGCAATCCCAAAGATCCAATATTTTGTGGCGCACGATAAGGATTCACAGAGTTTGTCTGCTATTATTATAATCTTTAAACTTTCCAAAGTGGCACAATATTTTAGTACCTGTTGGTTGAGCTCACCATCCGAAAAACTATCAACTTACTGCTATCCACGCAGATGTAAACAGTTTTTTTCGGTTTGAGTACATTATGTCTGGAGTGGTATTATCTTTCCCCATTTTGCAGCTCACGCACCATGCGGTTGGGCTTGTGCAGTTTATGGTCTTGTGCCTCTGTGTTGTAAAATGGATGACTGAACAGGTGGGGGGCTGTCGGTTGTCAGGCTGGGATTGTGCAAGCTCTTGTGCTTCCTTATTGTCTCACGGTAACCCAGACGTTCTGCCCAGATGTTCAATTTAGGAGTCAGGAGGAGAGAGACCCATTGAACCGGTGTCGAATCAAAACCAAGAATGAATGATCCAACTTGAACCATTTGACAGCCCTACATAGCACAGGCAGAAGTGCAGAGCTATCATAATAGCCATCACACAAAGTGGCTGTACTTCCTGTGAGTGACACATAAAAGAGGTATAATTCGGGGTCTGGCTCACATTGAGTAAAAGCAATGGTATGACGGACTCCATCTCTGGAGAACATGGAAGCGCTCTGAAAGCGAGTGCAGTAGCAACCATGACTCCATGATGGTATAAGTCCATTGTCCTCTTGTGTCAGTTTTACTCTCCTTAGGCATCAGTAAAACAGCAGTAACAGACTCTTAATTGTACCGCTGCGATCCTCCCTCCATCCACTCTCACATAAAAGCACCGATAACTATTGTGCTTCAAGTGTTCACACTTGAATATTTTAAGGATAATTAGGGGGTATTTATTTTAATAATTTATCAGTTGTAAAACAATATCCCCTGTTCGCCTTTTCAGTTGAGAAATGAAGCGTGGAGCAGTGCTGTGCCACAGGAAAGCAGTTCTTTATTTAGTTGTATTCAGGGGAGGGCTGCAATGAGAGTGGCATTGTCTCAGCCCTGAAGAGGGAGAATTAACATCAGGATAGAAGTGACTGGGGCTCCATGCAGCACCACTTCTATTGTGCAGGGCTCCCCCCTTCCCCCATTGTAATGCGTGAAGGTAACCCCTGGTTTTGGGGAAAGGGCGACGGCATTCTCCAATAGACCCGGGCCCTTGTGTTAAGACAAAAAGTGAGTTTGTTTCGCTCCTTTGTCATTAATGCGGTCCCCCGCCGTCCCCCACTGGACTCCTGTGGACGCCCGCTGACTGTTTTGTGAAGCAGTCTCTTTTTTTAAAACAAATGGATGTGTGATGGTGACTTCTCCTTTCCCGCTCCCCTCTCTCTCCCTCTCCCTCTCTCTCTCTCTCTCTCTCTCTCTCTCTCTCTCTCTCTCTCTCTCTCTCTCTCTCTCTCTCTCTCTCTCTCTCTCTCTCTCTCTCTCTCTCTCTCCCTTTGTCATGAATATGGAACGGCACACACCCATGCACTCTCGTACGCACACAGACACGCACACACAGAGACACGCCCCTCCGCGAGGGTGAAGACTCACACACATACACACACACACACACACAGGCACACAGCAAAACACACACACACACACACACACACACACACACACACACACACACAGAGATACGCCCCTCCGCGAGGGTAAAGACTCACACTCACATACACTCACACACACACACACACACAGACACACACACACACACACACACACACACACACACACACACACACACACACACACACACACACACACACACACACACACACAGAGGCACGCCCCTCCACGAGGGCGCAGACTCTGTGCTGCCTGTTCTCATGTGTGCCACCGGAGGAGGGGGGGGGAGAAGGGGGGGGCGTTCCCCCCACCACCTACCATATGAAAAGCGGGGCGGCCACACCCATTTTTAACAAGGCCCGGGATCTTAGTGGAAAAAAAAATCCCCGGCGCATCTCCATTGTCTTTAATGAATTCTCTGAGTGCCTCTTGTTTGTTATCTGGGTTGATAATCTAATGGCTCTGAGAGAGAGAGAGAGCGAGAGAGAGAGAGAGATAAAGAGAGAGAGAGCCCCCCAGGGAGGAGAAGGGTGAGCCTCACAGTGCCGTCGTCAAGCCCCCGTCCCACGGGGGGATCTTTGTGGGCTTGAGATTTATTAATGATTTTATTATTTCCATTCTCATTGTAATGTCGGTGGAAAGACACAGCCGTCATCATGTTCCATTAGGGCCGATGGGAGCCATTACTGGGAGTACACTGTGGCCCCTTTGGGGCCCTGCTTCCATGAAGCCCCCTCCTGACCCCCAGGAGAGGTCAGAGGTGGGGGTTCACCCCAGTGTTCACTCCCTGCAAAGTCATAATTCCTGCCCCTTTCAGAAAACCTGCAAATCACGGAATAGGGAGCGTACATGTTTGGCGAATTGTTCCCGGTCGAGGGGAGACTGAAAGAGGCTTTTGTACAATAGGGGATAGTATTGGGTCGGTGCTTTGGGAAGGCAGAGAGAAGGGGAGGGGTATCGGGGCTCCGAAGTAAAACGCAATGTTTTCATTCTATTTATTTCTGAATTGCTTTCTGTTGGTTCTAAAACAGCCTCCCGATACTGAGTGGTGCCTATTCATTCAAACTCTCTTTAGCTTTCGCTTTCCCCCCCCCCCCCCCCCCCCCATGTTTTTCTCTCCGTCTTCGTTCCTGTCATGAAAGCATAGTCGTAGGGCTCTTCGCCCGGAGGACTCGACAGCACGGCTTTTTGTCCGCGGCTGACCTTCGCTTCCACAGTCTGGTCATTTTAAAAGCTGGTGCTTTGTGCTCCGCTGATGCCTCCCATCTTGCTCCCTCCCTGGTATGCCGCAGCACCCCACGGTGCCCCCGAGCTATCTATGATTACATGCGGCTCCGGCTGAACTTGGGAGCCGACAGGAGCGCTCATTCAGAAGGGAGCCTCCTTTTCACGAGGGGACGGGCAGGCAAACGTATGTCTGCTGGTGCGCAAGCTGGGCATGCAATAAATACCGAAGGGCTCACATCCAATACATGGTCCGAATCTCAAGGCAGAGGCGCTTTTTTAAGGGGTTTTTACTCCGCCTCGTGCTTATCTGTGTTTGTGCGATTCTGTGTGTGTGCCAACAAATTCGGGAGTATACCGAAGACTTTGTGACCTGCAGTTGTATGCTGCTATCACAATACCGTGCACCGTTTTTACTTTGAAAGCTACACTGACAGATGAAACGTCTCCCAACAGGTCATCGTGTTAAGGAGCCCATCACACGTTTAATAACGCTGCGAGGGTATTCCTCAGCAATGAGATGTATCTCCCAGCCATCATCAGCCACCCCGGCCACACTGTTTTGCATTCATTTATATTCAGAGAGCCCGAGAGCCGGCCATTACACCACTAGACATGAGAAGTTAGGCCGTGAAGTTGCCCCTTCACAGCTCTGAGGGTGCACCCGCCCCGCAGCCCGAGCACTCGCAGAAGGTGAAGTGCACCGTCTTCCAGTAATTGGACGCGATGCTCAGCTCTGCCCTATCGCCCTCCTTATCAGCAAGGAGCGAGGTTTCCGGGGAGAACGTGCACAACTGTAACTCTCCAACGGGTCTGGTTTACCAGCGACCTTTGCTCTCCCCTCCCCTCCAATTTTTTTTTTTTATAAAGCCGTAAAAGCTTGCATGTACAAGAGTGAAGTCATGCTCTTTAAAGATCAAGTCTTTTATTGGTAAATGGGAGCACCCCCAAGGGGGGGGGGGGGGGGGGGCGTACTTCACGGGGTCTGACGGACCGCCGTGTCCTATGTCCCTGTTAAGCACATCTTCCATGATTGTCATCTTAGGGAGTCTGCCCACGTGATCCATGCAGCGGGACATTATGAAATTAACTCCTGAGTGTTTTCATCTGAGTAATGGGGTCGCCGTAGCCAATAAGGGCACTGTTCTTTCGCATGCCGTTTATAATATGAACGTGGAGAGGACATGTTCTCTCTACTCTGGTTACCTATTGTGAAGGAGACATCATTTATAGAAAATGTTATTCAGAGGGGCTTCAGAATAGCCTTCAAGGGTTCAAGGGGGGGGTCACGTTATTATTGGAAGACGGATGGCCTTGACGGCACTGCCGGCTCAATGCATTTAACCGAGGCAATCACAGCGGAAAAGGGAAAAGCTATTCACTAAAGAATGGTAGCAACTAAGCAATAAGAGGAAACCACAATTAAAACCCATTTGTTTCATGTACCTTTTTTTGGTTAAATATCTAATTGAATTAATTTCCAATCTTTTAAATAATTTTTTTTATGAAATGCAACAAAAGCAATAGCAACCAAATCCAATTTTGGAAGGTTTGGAAAGTAGAAACTGGAAATTATCAGAAAAGAGCAGAGCTGCTCTTCTGTATAAATCCACCTCCATTCATCATTCAAATAATTTCCCGACGGCATTTTCTTAAAATCATACATTCAAATCTCCAGCCTGTCATAAAGCAGCCTGTATGGGGGAACATGTTGATCAGTAGGAATTAAGCTGGCATCTCATTCATTCTGTGTATCGTCGTCCAATCCTTTTTTGCTTTTGTCTTGGCTTCGGATACCTCCAGGGACAGCCATGGGAGAAGGAGTCATGAGCAGAGACAGGGACCTGTGTTGGAGGAATCGACTAGATACCCCCTCCAGAGTCTGAGGGGGAGCTCATTGAAATGGAGCAGGCGGCGTGGGGCAGGAATGTCAGGGTTCGGAGGTCAGGGTTGTCATGACGGCCGCGGTGTAGCACGCCGGGACTCTTCCCTGCCTCCGCCGACGTGAGCCAGTGGGCTGGGCTGCATCACGTATCAAAGTTGAGGGTATGACGAGGTGTCGGCTTAAGCAATGACAGAGAGTCCTGCCTGATTAAATATGGGTCCCTCGGATACCAGGATGATACGGAATTATACTGAGATCCATTATTGATGTCGTGTCAACTTAGTCTCTGCCTCTTGCTCCGGCAATAATAATAAAACTTCAGCCCGCGCTAAGTAAACCCTGGACCATTAATCATTCATTTGTTTCTTGGAAATATTAGTGCCAGCCCATGCACCATGTAATGAGCCTCTTTCAGATCAATAAGTGGATGCATTTGGAGTACACACACATACACACACACATACACACACACACACACACACACAGAAGAAGCGATGCACGTTGGAGCTTAATGTCTCTCTCCCTTCCTTCCCCTCCCTCCCCTCACCTCCGGGCCAGGGTGTTGGCTCACTCCCTGTCGGCTCGGGAGACACCGCTTGGCTTAGCCCAAACAGAGCCGTGTTATGTCACCAGGGCTGATTGGGATCTGCGGGGCCGCTGACCTCTGTGCAGTCGGAGCAACTGATGCTACGCTGGCCCCCTCCAGGACTTATGCAAATGCACAAGGCTGCTGCTTTCATTCTTGGAATTTGTGTGTGTGTGTGTGTGTGTGTGTGTGTGTGTGTGTGTGTGTGTGTGTGTGTGTGTGTGTGTGTGTGTGTGTGTGTGTGTGTGTGTGTGTGTGTGTGTGTGTGTGTGTGTGTCTGGTTGGGATGGGACTTGTGAGGGATAAGGAACGCCCCGGGGACTTTGATAGAGGTAGCTCAGCCACCCGATCTGTAGGCTGGTGATATCGCCGGTGTGTTAGTGGGTTTCTTAAAGTTTGTTTTGGCAACGGTCACAGTGTTGCGCGCTGTTGGATCCGCCACAGCCTCAGAGCTTATTCACACTGTCACAAACAGCGTTTGGCTGTTATTATCCATATTTATGTTATTATATTTGTCAAATCAAGAAGTGCTCCTAGCTTAAGCCGTAACAGAATTCAAGGAGATAAAGTAGACGTTTTTTATACTTTTATTTGTGATGTGCACCGAACATCTCCCCGGCCCGGAGTTCAGGGTGCGTAGTTGTGCGTTGTGTGGGTTAGTCTATGGTCGGATCCATTGACTATATAGGCTCTGTGTCTGCCGGCAGACGTCCTTGTGCACGGATGTGTGTGATGTGCACGATGCGTTGGATGGCGATTCATAACCATCCAATGTGATGAGCATGGTGCTTTGAATGGCGATTCTTAACCGGATTTTTCCCTTTTTTGGACGAACAATAGCACCACTGTGTTTCACTGCCGAGAGATTTCATCCGAACTCATCCCAATGTTCAAACCCCCTTATTTGTAAGTCTTCAAAAACATCTTGGCTAAGTTGGAGCTCAGTGGTCACAGAGTAAGAGAAGGAACCCTGTATGGATTCAAACGCCCCTGACTTACACTCAGCAGGAGATTTTGTAGTTCAGCTCCTTTGCACTATTGAGTTATTATTAAATAACACGTCACGTAATAAAATAAAAAAAAGGAAAAACAATTAGTCGATATTAATGGGATTCTGCTGCTGTGGTCCCACCGGCTCTGAATCAGGCAGGGAAAGATACGCACTGTTCCTTACGGTGTTCTTCCACAACCGCCGGTGTAGAGTGTGTCCACACCGGTGCAGCGCAAACACCAATATATTTTAACATTTAAAGTTAACATTTCTGTACTTTCCCTTATCATATTTACTGATTGTCTCCTTTATATTTTATTCCGCGTGTTATACTTTGTTGTCGCTAATTTGACCACGTGGGGTCTCTGGACGGTACCCTTATTACACGGCTACACGTTCGAATGCCTGACGGGCAAATTATGCAATTAAAAATATAAGTGTTTGTCAGTCTGCCATGCAGGGAAGAAATACTTCCTGTTTTCGCTCCTGTAATGTAGTTGGCTTCGCTCCAGGCCAGAGAGACATGTTATTTTACGGCCTATTTGCCAAGCGATAGATGTCCCCTTTAATGTGGTACCTACGGAAGGGGGGTTGGGGGAGGGGGGACTGAGGATGCTTTGATGATGCGAATGCTGCTTTCATTTTATGTATTCTGAAAAGCCTCTAGGTTTCGAAAAACAACGTCAGTCTGAATGAATAAATTGTAAATGATCTATTGCCTAAGTTAGGCTGAGAGTGAGTCTGTGTCAGTGAACTTTATTTCAAAGGTTGCGACGATTTATTAGATTTACTAAGTTTCATCAAAAAGTGTAATATGTATATTACTATATAATCCAATGGTACAGCTACTTCATTTTAATACACAAGTTACATAACCCATTAATTTGGGCGTGGCCCCTTGGAAACCGAGCCAAATGAAGTCATCGGCAAAACAAGGACCTTTGAATTAGATTAGCTGCGGTTAATGGACCAGTAGGAAGCGGTGTGGCTGTTCTTTGCTAATGGCCTAATGCTGCAGCTTTAATGGCAGGTTGTCAGTGCGAGGGATGTGTGTGTGTGTGTGTGTGTGTGTGTGTGTGTGTGTGTGTGTGTGTGTGTGTGTGTGTGTGTGTGTGTGTGTGTGTGTGTGTGTGTGTGTGTGTGTGTGTGTGTGTGTGTGTGTGACCCTATAGTGGGCATAGGACCGGGGGGCTCTCCTTTGAAGCCGTCCGGTCGGCCCGGTAGGAATCCCATCACCACTCTCCCCTGACTAGGGTCCCCGGCCCCAGCACCCTCAAATACATAATTCACCACATAATGGGGGGGATTTCTTCTGAGTGCACTTACCTCCCCTCACACTCTACAAGACCGGTGGTGTTTTAAAAGCCATTCTGTTATCCCCCCCCCCTCGCAGCTTATCTATGGATTGAATTTATGACGCGGTAAAGATTTTTTTTTTGTATGCTTGGGGTTCACAGGGTTGAGTGTGTGCGTTGAGGATACCATTTGACAGACTAATGATCATACCACAGGATCAATTTCAACCCAAAAGTGTACGGCTTGCTCCATTTAGAGTGATTATCCGTTTCCTTCATAATAAGGCTTTTATGATTTCCTTTCTTGTCCTGGTGGCGTAATGAAGATCTAATGCCCGAGACTTACATAATATCAAAATGTCTATTGTTTTGTTTCCATGTCCTCCGCTCTCCTCTTTCCTGAACCTGAATGACACCCTTTCTCAGAGTCCTTGTCTGGATATATGTTCAATCATACCCCAACTAAATACAAAATACCCATTGTGTATTCGTCCGTTTAAAAACCTTTATTTCCGCGCGTCATCGACCACTTTCAAGCAGTTCCCCCTGAAGTGAGTCTATTCATTCTTCCTCTCGTCTGCTGCGAGCCTTCTGTGATTTCATCGGACTATTGAGTCTTTACAAAATAGCTGAACAAAAAATGTCTGTGGACCTCTACTGTGGAGTAGAACTCATCGTTCTACTCGTGCTGTGAGACTCGAACGTCACCAACACGGCCCAAGTCCATTAGGAATGCGAAGATGCATTTTTCATAATTTGATTTGCCAGAAGAAGAGTCCTTGGGGGAAAGGGACTGAGAAAAAGAAAAAAGAATCACCTGCAAACAAACTAGTCTTCTGCAGATTTCCCCCATTACTCGCTGATGGCTTCCTTTGAGCTCGGCATGGGAGATAAAATGGCACATTTTATCATTCTGAGTGGCTCCACATGGCTTTGTTTGCTTGCCTATTCACTTCCACGAGAAAAAATAAAAAAACTCAACATCTTTTCGGCAGGCTAAACGTGAACACTTGGAATGAAGGTTGTCCTTTATTTCTCCACCTTAGCCATGTCATTATCTCCTGTCTTCCCCGCCATCGCATTCCCCTGAAAGGGAACCGAGTCTGAAAGGCGACCCCGAGGCAGGAGACGTTCTGCCCTGATGTTACTAGCGCAACTGCCTGGTCGGCTGGGAAAAAACTGGCAAACTGGGAGTCTGCGTTTCAGCGCCCCGGCAACAATAGAATCCGAGCAGGTGGTAGCGCTGCCAGTTGCCCTAGCCCCCCCCCATCCCCCATCTCCCATCCCCCACCCACCTTGTGTGTGTGGCTCCAGGTGTGGTCGGTGAACACACACAGGCTGCCCCGGTCGGGGTGGGGGGTGGGGTATTAAGATGTTATCAGTCTTCTACTTTTTTGTGTTGATGGATTTGTGTCTTCGGTCTGGAGTGTGCGCAGGTTGTGTTATTTCTGTGTGGGGATAGGGAGGAAGGCCTTTGTTTCTCTATCCCCTGTTTTCTCTGTGTGTCTTTGTTCTCGCTTATGTTGTGAGACTTTGGACAAAGACATCATTGATTTTGCTGGTATTAGCTAAATAACTTTAAATCTGGAAATGAGGCTCATGAAAAGACCTGGACTCAACAATTTAAATAAAATGTATAACTTTCTACTCATCTGGGGTATACTTTCAATGTTGCTTTAAATTAACTATTGATTTATTCCTGGGAAATCTATAGATTTTGAGCGATAATTGCATAAACCGCATAAAGAATTTCAAAGTTCGGGCCAAGACATGTCATGTAATTGATTCTTCTGCTTTATTTGTGTGGTGTAAGACGCTGATGAGTTTTTAGGGCTGGTTTCCAATCCATACCTTCTTCTCAGGAAGGCCCTACAGCCTTTCAACGTGTTGTAACAGGCTAGACCGTAATACGAGCTCAAAGCGAAAACGGAACACAGACAGCCATCCTAGGTTTGGAGGCGCACCTTTTGCCCAGCCACAGCAAAATAATCCTTATCCGATTGAGATTCATTCCCCCTTTTCCCTTCCCAGATCAGAAGAGACATAGGTAAATACATTCACCCATTAGACTGACTAGAACAGACCGACATAAGAGCTTCCCCGAAATGCAGCATCAAGATTAGATGGCTTGTATTTAAAACAAATTATCGGTCTAATGGACATCCCAGCCTGCGTCCATACATACCCTCCCAGACGGGGACTGCATTAGTGCGAGGGGCTGGTCTGGGGGGCAGAGAGGGGCTGGGGGAGAATAGTGTCTTCCACGCGGTGGACGAATGTCGCGGAGCCCTCCCACATAAGAGGCCTGTTGGAGGAGGGTTCGAGCAGGTCCGCTGTCAGTAACCTCTCAGTCAGCGACAGAGATTCCTCCCCAGAGGCGAGGGGAAAGAGGAAAGGCTCACACGTAGTGAACACAGACAGTTGACGTACTGCCGCTTCTTGTTCTCTAACCCGCTCGACTCGTTCACTCATTCATGTGTAGGGCAGTTCACGTTTTTTCTTTTTAAATTGAGACTGGCCGAGCATCGGCTGAGGTACAATAGTATGTTTTGAGCTGCAGTTGCATGCACTTCAATATGTAAAGTAGGATTTGCATTTGTGGGCATCGTTGGTTCACAGACCGAGGTGACGGTCCAGGCTATGCCATCGAGAATCACGCTGTCGTATCTCAACCGACGGCGGACATCTGTTTCCTACCCCCCAGTGCCCTCCCTCCCCTCCTCCAGTCTGCAACTCCTTGCGCAAACCTAATTTCCTCATGAGGAACTCAATAAGTTTCGATGTTGTTTCACTTACGATTCTTTTTTCACTTACGAAATTTTCGAAACCCGAAAATGAGAAGAGGAGAGGTTTTGTGAGGTGGTGGTGGGGGCGTGGCAGGTCACCTGGTAGATAAACCGGGCTCTGAATAATGGGAGGGATTGATGGAGGAGGAGAACAGATAATTTCCCTGGTGGGTCGACCAGTGAGCAGCCCCCGTCTCAACTCTCTTACCTGTCTCTTACTCTCTCTGCAACAAACCACGTTAATCAGTATCACGCGGGCGAGACAGCTTCCTCCCCTGCTCGATACGGGGCCTCCTCTCTGTCTGGCTCTGGGGTTTGATTGGCTCGTTCTCTGGTTGCTACCGGTTTGCGTGCATCAATGCTCAGGATCGTTTTGGGTCAACCCTCCAGACTAATGCCGCTCATTGCCCATCAGGAAAAAAACGGGTTCTATTTTAGGCTGAATGATGATGTTTTTTTTTTGGTTCTTTTGTGTAGCCTGCTCTATCTACGTATGTGAGCGGTCACCTCGTACTGTTGTGTGGGAGGATTAACTTTATCTCCGGGAGCGGGGCATTGTGTCGGTGCCTCATTCAACAATTGTGATTGGTCCTCATTGTGCTCCGCCCTAATCTGTGGAGGAGGAGCCTCACTCCGTAGCGCTCCGGCCCGCCGAGTTCCCCGGAGAGGCTCGGGCTCAGCATGGTTTGAATATTCAAAACGGGCACATTTGAATTTATATCCCAAGTTGCCCCTCTTTTATGTAAAGTAAATTTGATAACCTTTGCCCCCCCTCCCTAATAGGTTTGAACGTACTTGAGTCGCTGCAGTGTATAAGGAGCACTTGGTAGCACAGAGACACTGATCTTTAAGTGAATGAGTGTTATCTTGCGGACATAATGGCAACCAGTTGCTCATACAATTCTGCCTTCACATTGCTATGGTTTCCACACGCACCGCACTGGGCGGAGGACAGATGATGGAAATCAATATTAAACATGTGTTTTTCTGCCTCCTGGATTCCGGAGAGCTAGATCTAGATTGACCATGATAACAGTTTCCGGGTATAATATTGATGCCAGCTCTTGCTCAGCACGGCTAGTTAGATACACATTGAACACACAGACACATTGAACACTGCAGTATATGGTTGAATACTGCAATGTGTGGTTCAATGGGGTTACTACAAGATGTGCTGCAGTAGATGCACTGTCCTACAACAGTTGTCATTTCCTGTCCCATTGTGTTAAGACTATGCCTTGTCAGTCTTCACAATGCATGTAAATCGATCCCTAAAGTGCATGTGGAACGGGTGGTGATTTTCACACCAGGACCCTCTGAACAACAGTTGCCACTGTAAAAGCATTTCCACTGTTTCCGGGATTACAAACGGTGGGACGCATGATAAAGGAAATACGTCCTGTCACTTTGGTAGATTGCTGCTGTTATTTAAAAGTAGATAACACTGTAAAAAGGCAATCAATCAAGTTTTCAGTTCAGCCTCATATGACATGAAATCTGTGATCAAAATCGGGATGAATAAATGAATGGTGTTATGTCTATATATATATATCTGACAAACACAAGGCAGGCAATGTGGCATTTTACTTAGAAAAATGTGTTGATTAATCTCCATGTTGTTCAATGTGACATATAGATTGATATTGTATGGCATTAAGGTGTCAAGTGTTATGATAAATTATGATGGATTTCATCCATTTTGCTCAAAGCGGTGTTGCACTGTGCGTCTAAAATTTATAATCAAAGAAATAGTGGCTTGGGTGGATGTGTTGACAACAACATCTAAGAAGTATTCTGTATTTTCCTCCTGTAGCAAACAAAATAGAAGTGCAATTTTTCACTGCTTCAATCTTATACATTTCCAATGGACTGCCTCCTACTCTTTCGGACCGCAGACCCCCCCTTGAGTGTTTGCCTTCTCAGGACGAATCCATCACACCTCGCTTGAAGAGGCACGCCATATGAATTCTGTTCATGACAACACATAATTTTCATTTCTCTCCCCACCCCTGCGACTGCTCACCGACATCTCCTTGAAACGAGTGTGTCATGCCGACTCACTGCCGAGTGTCTTCTCAGATACCCCCCCCCCCCTCTACAATCCCCCCACCTCCCCGCCTCCAACCTTCTCCCTCAAAGCCCTTCCTCCTCCTCCTCCTCCTCCTCCTCCTCCTCCTCCCACCTCTATCTCCCTCTCTCAAGCCTGTAAGTCTCCATGGAAATGTTTTCGAATTAAATTCAGGCCGCTACAGGATTCAAAAGGGAAGCAAGTTGCGATAGCAGCAGGGAAGAATGTCCCCTAAAAGTTATTTTGCTGTGTTTTCAAGAAGACACTCATCTGTTTGAATAAATAGTCATCATTCTGCTTATTCATTACAAAAAAAAAATGAATTTTGCGCAGAAATTTGCAAGTGTTCCAAAGACGGTCCCCAAAAGCAATTGAAAAATAAATGCATTTTCCTCTCCGTCTCTTCCTCAGTGAGCAGCACGGTGACTGTGATCGGGACCTACGGGGAGACGCTCGAGCTGCCCTGCAACAACGGATCCCCCCCACCAGACGACGTCATGTTCATCCAATGGAAACTCGTAAGTTGATTATTTCATCCCTTGGCTCGCTTCGACGGTGCGATGTGGCCGAGACACGCAATTACCCAGCTGTTTGTTCCCTGTGGAGTGTTGTGTGCACCCGGTTCGCTGCTCCACGCTGTACTGCGGCAGTAGCCCAGGAGGTAGAGCGGGTTGACTGGTAACCTCTGAGTAAGACGCGAGTAAGACGCCTCACCCTAACTGCTCCTATTGAGCTGCCTGTCGCCCTGCGCGGTCGACCCCGCCGTCGGTGTGTGAATGTTTGAAGAAAATGTTGTTAGCCACTTTGGATAAAAGCATCAGCAACACCACCTAAATGTGAGAATGTGTAGTGTCAAATCCTTCCTGGGCGTGGCCGTGACGTTGTTATGCTGCTGCGTCTTCCTCCAGAACCCCTCTGAGTCGGGCATGATGATCAAGAAGCTGAAGGGTAAGCCCTTCGAGGTCCTGGCCAAGGATGGGTACAGCAGTCGCGTGAGCATGATGGACAACGGCAGCATGTTCCTGGAGGCGCTGACCCTGGAGGACCAGAAAGTCTTCATCTGCATGCTGGTGACCCTACAAGGCCTCTTAGAGCGCCACGTCAGAGTGGTGGTCCACAGTGAGTGCAAGCCTCCATTACAGGGGTCATGCATTGACGGGGGGGGGGGGGGGGGGGGGATTTGTGTGTTTGCTGTTGTAATCTGACTCATAATCGTTGAAGGTAAACTGGTTTCATAACAGTTCTTCTTCTTTCGATGCATTGCAGAGGATCCCACAAATCTGGAGCTCTTAGAACAGGCGGCTGAACTTGAGATCGGGAAACTCGCTAAGGTAACGTTCTGATGGTGTGCGTGTGTTTCTGCCTACACTATTTTACACAGTCAACTGTCTGGGGAAATCCTTGACTGGGGCTCATGTACCTTGAGGCATTTTCTAGATGGTTCCACGGGAGCCAAGAGTTCTTTGAAGTGATTCTCATGAATTTGTGAGAAGAATCCCCCCCCCCGCCCCCCCCTGCGACCCCACACACCATCTGCAATTAAAACATCCAGAAGATCTGACGGAGAGGGGCTTTAGAATTGCTGTGGGCATGCATTTCATGGTCTGTCGCCTAAAACAGCACTAGCAAATTCAATAGATGCACTCAAAGATTTCGCAAATTCGCAATATGAAAACGTACCACGGCAAACATGTTGGCTTTTTCAAAATGGGATATTGAAAGTTCAATCGTTTTCAAATGTCCATTTTAAAACCGTTTATTTTTCTCTTGTGTGTACTTTTCTCTCGTCTAGATAGGGCAATGTAACGCAATAGACGCCAATCCAGCCGCCAATATCACTTGGTTCAAGAACAACAAGACCCTGTCCGCTGACGGCAAAGGTATGTCGGCATTCACAGGGGTTGTATTGATCCAGATATTCCACATTTGCACACTAATCGTTGTTCTTTCGGCTGCGCACTTTCCTTCCGCTGCGAACGGCCGTTATCCCGTTGATCGGTTCCGTCTTTGTTAAGCTGTTGCATCTTTGTTAAGCTTAATGTTCCCCCCTCCCTCCTCCCAGGCATCGTGATCGATGACTCTGTGCAGGTGCACGCCGTCACAGGGCTCTCCACCACCTCCTCCACCCTGAGGTACTCAGCGGGGAAGGGAGACGCAGATGCCAGCTTCACCTGCGGCACGCTGGACCTGGCGGGTCAGCCCAGGGTGTCCCTTCCGGTGACCTTCACCATCACATGTAAGGCAGCAGCCCCCCCCCCCCCCCCCCCCCAGTCTCAGATGGCTCCCTGCGGCCAACCCAACCCACACAAAAGCGTGGCCAGACTTAGAGTTCTCTATCCACTGTTGAAAAGGCCCCTGCTCCTTTCAGTGGATCCAGAATGTCAAGGACTTCTGGGTGCTCTATGGATAGTTGTTGAATTATCGTGTTTTTGTTGGTTTTTTTATTTGTATCTTGCTTTTTACAAGTGAAGGCGCACGTTGCGAATAAGAGCGGATTTGTCGTTCGCTTGCATGTTCTTTGAGTTGATTGAGGAGGGCGCTGTCCGTGCAGCCAGGTCTGGGTTCGACCCTGTTGTTGCTCCCAGTTTTAATCAACAAGGTTCTGGGGGTCCAGTTGTGAAACGCACAAGCTCAGGTGAGCCTACAAAAACGGTAGAGTTCAGTTAACATCATCGACCATCGATGAGGAGGAGGAAAACAGCGAGGAAATGACAGAGGGTGAAAACTACGGGAAAGGAAGAGACAGGATACAGTCATGGAAAGAGCTCGTCATTGTATTTATGTCTATATTGAATCTAACGGTTTCAAAGCGATTAGCAGTGCAGGTCGATTATACTCGTTTCCTTTCCAAAGAACTGCAGCTGGTGGCTTATTATGGAGCACGGGGAGTGCATACATTAGGAGCGCTTCATTCACTTGGCTGCTAGACCCTGTTTGAACAGGATGCGAGTCAAGCACAGTCAGAGCGGAAATATGGACCATTTGTCTCATCTGTGGAGTTCAACGTTGATGTCGTTTCCACCGGAGCCTGGGGCTGAGACAGCTACCCAAATGTGTCCTTGGCTCCATGATGCTATACAGCAGGAATACTATGAAGGCATACAAACTCTCTGGACCACAGAGGCTTTTCACCACAATCGTTACGCCCTGGGCTCATTCTGCTCATCACAAAGAATGACTTTCACAGTGTCTTCCTTTTCCTTCTCGTTTTTTTTTTTTTTCTACCCGACTTTCTTCCGTTCCCACTTGTATGTCATTTCCTTTGTTTGTCTTGGTTCTTACCTTATATCTCACCTTCCTTCTATCACACCCTCCTCCCTTCTCCGCCCCTCCCTTCCTCCCCCGCATCCTCTCCCGTCCTCCCTCGACCCCCCTGCTCACCGCGCGCGCGCGCATGTGTGTGTGTGTGTGTGTGTGTTCCTCCATCAGACCCCACCGAGAACGTCAGCCTCAAGGTGCTCTCCGAGGGGGTCCTGCTGGAAGGGGACAACGTCACCCTCAGGTGCGTTGCCGACGGCAACCCAGCTCCCACCACTTTCAACTTCTTCATCAAGGTGAGCAGCCAATCAGTCGTCCACGTCACCGATCCACGTGATATTAATCAGGTCATTACCACCCCCCCGTCCCCTTCCCCATCCCCTTCCGGTAATGCATCTTAGCATAACCTAATTGCGCCGAAGCCATTAATAAATCGAATCCGTCTGAGTGTTATCATCGGTCAATCTTTGATGGCCTGGATATATTCCATTATGTCGTTGCAGGGGGAGGTAAAGAACGTGGTGGACTCAGACAGTTACACCATGACGAATATCAACAGAGACGCCACCGGAGAGTACAAGTGCTCTCTGGCGGAGAAGCCCTCGCTGGAGGCCTCTATCAACCTGACTGTCAGCTGTGAGTTACTGCATCACACACTGCTGCCCGCTTCATAGCAGCACACCGTTGGGGTAGTATGATGTAAGGGAGAAGGCCTTGGTGAAATGGTGGGCAGTTTTGATTAAGGTGTGATTTCATTTCATGCCTTGAAGAATTGCGGGTGTTAAAAAATACGTGGAGGCACACTGAGTTTGTGGGAAACAAAAAAATAAGCACTGGGTTTGGCTTTCAGCGGTGAACTACCAAAGCTCCTTGGTAAAGGAGCTGCAGAGCTGGCGATGTTATCTTTGCGGTTTTAAAGGAATTCTCCTTCATTTCCAGCAATTTTGGAGCCGCATGGTTGACCGCTACTTCCTCTCTCTCCTCCAGACCTGAACGTGGACCTGTCGCCCTCTGAGGAGGTCGTGAAGAAGGCGGGGGACACTTTGGTGGTGGCCCTGAAGGTCGACTCCTCCGGAGACCACAAGGTGTCCTGGACCAAGGTACAAAGGTCCCCAGGGGCACACTCACCACCTGTTCCTCATCACATTGGGTTACAACCTATTTCACTTTCTTTATTTAATTGCTTCCACTGGCATCGGTTCAGTTCAGTTCAGTTAATTTAAGCTTGGTTCAGTTCAGTTCAGTTCATTTAAGCTTGGTTCAGTTCAGTTCAGTTCATTTAAGCTTGGTTCAGTTCAGTTCAGTTCATTTCAGTACTTTTTATGTCCCGAAAGGGAAATTGGGTTTACAGCAGTGGTAAAGACAGAAATACAACATATAAAAATACATTAAACAAAACAAACTGAAATACAACCAATAAAATAAAATGAAGAAAAAAACATAGGTCGCTAATGAAAGTCTATTACATCTAAATTCTCTATTAATAGCATCCTCTCTGCGTGCTTCTACTTCCTGTCCCTGGGCCTCATCACATTGGGTTTCAACCTGTTTCACTTTATTCACTGAATCCCTTCCTCGGACGTCCCCTGCGTGTGGTTCTCTGTATCTCTCCAGGATAACGGACTCCTCAAGGCAGACCAGGTGCCCACCTTCAAGAACCTGACGTACTCCGACGCCGGTGTCTACGAGGGTCAGGTGACCCTGGGCCCACTGCGCCGCGTCGTCTCCTTCCAGCTCGTCGTCGAAGGTAAGAACTTCCGTCACGCGACTTGTATCCCTTTCTTTTACTTTTGGTCACATGACCGGAAGTGGCCTGACGTCTAACAAACACACGAGCCATAACTTCAAGGGTATACAAATCAACCGTGGATAAGATTTCTTTATTTTTTACGATTTTTTCTTGCATTTTTTTGCTTTTATGATAGATTGAGATAGACAGGAAGGTATGGGAGATAGAGGGGAGGACACGCAGCAAATTACCACGGCAGGAATCAAACCCGGGTCTCTGCGATCAGAACCAAGCTTTAATGGTACGCGCTCAACCCGGTGAACAACTGGAGCGCCCCAGCTTTAGATAAGATAAGATAAAAACTTTTTGGTCGTGTCCATTTTGATAGTCCGACCTGGGCACCATCTAACACCCCCTAACTAAATCGTATTCCCATTTCACCTTATGTTTTTAAATATTTAACAGAAGCCAACATAGCGAGTATTTAAGTTAAAATCAATGATTAAATCCTGACGTGTGGACGGTTTGGATGACGGTTGCTCCTTCCTGCCGCAGGCGCTCCCGTCATCACTCTACTGACCAAGCGCCTCGGAGAAGACGGCCGGCACAAGGTCCTCACCTGCGAGGCGGAGGGCTACCCCAAGCCCACCATCACCTGGAGCGTCAACGGCACCTTGGTAAGCACCCCCCCCCTGTCCCCCTCTATTATTTATGATCCTTCACTGTAAGGCTGTGTTGTGTGTTATAGATGTACTCGGAGGTCCGTGTTCATTTCCGCCCGAGCGCGCTGGGCTGAAGGCCCTCGTTTGTTATCGGGGGTTTGGGTTTGACTGAGGGGGGGGGGGGGGGATATGAAACATGCAACACCCCAGACTCCTCATCATGGGGTATTACATAAGCCGCATGAAAAACACATTTTCCACAAAAATTGGAAATATTTACTCTGATTATGTAGTATATGCGAGTAAAGTGTTGAAAAGGCTGAAGTTCTATTATTCATTATTCTGCGAGGCTCTGGTACCTTTCAACCGTAACCGCTGGTGTGTGTCTCATAAATATCCTATTTTTTTGTTGCGTGAATTGTAATTGGGGTGGGGAAAAAAAAAAGGGCGTGGCAGATCGCTTAGTGTAGTGCCGGAAAGAAACAGGATATCATTAACAATGTCCCCTCCTTCAAAAATATATATAAATATATGTTTATTATTTAAATATTATAATTCCTATTGTGTTCATCAAGTGATGGCTGATCGATGTGTCGGAGGGCGAGAGACGCCTGAAGTCTTTATAATGAGATCCTTGTTCTACACGTTACCATCGTGTTCTCCCACCCCCTCCTCTAGTGCCTGCCTCTCCTTCCCCTTGATCCTCAGACTTTTCCTTTAATTAAACTTTCTAGTCATTAAGCGAGCGCACCATTCCTCATGTGGTGATGGTGTTTTCACTCCCGTTTGTAATGCGCCACTGGGTGAGGAGGCAAAAAATCCCCCGGTTTGATTCATTGTGTGTAGGGTAACAAAGCTGCACAATAAGCTAGTTTGAAATGATATGCAGACCACACATGGGCGTGGCCCAAGCCTGTGGATGGGGTAGGATTTTCCTCAAAACCGGTCTCCACAGAGCTATTTACAAATCAGTTTTCTGCTGAATTGATGTATGTAAATCTACACCGAGCACCAAGATAAACACCTACTGCATATTTGAATCACTTTTAAACTCTTAAACAGTGGGTGGGAGGGCCTGGGATGGGATCCACTGTTCACCTGAAGTGTATACCTCCATCCCTCATGCAAACAAAGGAAACTATGCCAAACCACTGCCCTCCATAAAGCATGCACCTAGAGAACAACACAAGACATTCAATTACAGATGGCTTGTTAGGAGGCAGCCACCTTGTGTTTGGAAGTGCTGAGAAAGGGGTGTTAGCAGTTTGTCATTGTGTCTAGGGTGATCCCCTTGAGACCACAGCTTCTTTGTCCCAGAAGCACACGTTCTCTCTTTGTTAAGCACAGGCAGGCGCAGCCAGGCTCGACACTGACCCCTAGTGGTGTGAATTGGTAGCGCACAACGATGTATTCTTTGTCGTTGGCCCAGTTTACAACAGCTGCGATTATACGTGCTTTTTCATGTTGATGATTCCCTGGATACATCTAGATTTAGAATTTGTTTAGATTAAGTGTTTGAGTTATGACAGGTCGTTAAAGGTTTGACACTAGGGGCCGGCAAACCGTCACACGCTCCTTTACTCTAGGGACGGGTTTGGTTCCAAGTCAGGAAGATTGTCTCGGGGAAAGCAATACATTATGTAAATCGATCTAAAAATAAAATAAGTTGATAAAGTTGATGTAAATCGACACAGCAGCAATCAATGCAAAATGAGCATACCAAGTAGGCTCAAAGTTCACCAAATGCTAACGGTAAAATAATGATTCTTCTGATATTCAGCTTGAAGAGACCCCCTACATCAACGGGAAGGTGTCCCAGAAATTCGCCGTGGTGCCCAGCGCCAACCTCACCGTCTACTGCACCGTCTCCAACCAGTTCAGCCAGCAAATCCAGAGCATCAATGTTTCATCCCGTAAGTACCTTAGAGGTGGTGCTCTGACCTCTGACCTCTGACCTTCCTTCACCCGCCACCTCCCGTTCCACGGCCTGTTGTTAAACTCACAGTCCTCTTAGTCCCCGGTCGGGGGGAAGGATGTTGTGCTGTTGGTGCTCTCCTCTCCGTTTCTCTATCTCCAATCTTTCTCTCTCTTTCTCTCTATTTTTCTCTCTCCCTATCTTTCTCTCTCTCTCTCTGTTTCTCTCTCACTGTTTCAATCCCACTCTCTGTGTATTTCTCTCTCTCACTCTCTGTTTCTCTCTCTCTCTCTCTCTCTCTCTCTCTCTCTCTCTCTCTCTCTCTCTCTCTATTTCCCTCTCTCGATCTTTCTCTCTCCCTCTTGCGTGCTCTCACTCTCTATCTTTCTCTCTCTATCTTCCTCTCCTTCCTTCTCTTCCTCTCTCTTTTGCATGCTTTCTCTCTCTGTCTCTCTCTCTCTGCATGTGGTCTTCTTATCAAAATGGTGGTTTACCTGCGGGAGCTTCTCTTCAGACACTGGGTGTCCCGTCTGCATGCCCGGGAGCACAGCTCCTCATTAGAACGGTGGTCTCTGTGTTCAGTTCTGTCCTTCACTCGTTCTCATCTTGTGTGCGATTAAGACAACCCATCACATCTCCTCTCCGATCACTCTTTTTGTTCGTGTACTTCGGGATGCTGGACTCTAAATCTTTCCCTTTTGATTATGATGATGACTGATTGTTTATTCGTGCATGGGGTGAGTAGAGGTAGATGAGCTCTCGCCGAGGAAGCCTTCCGTCATTTGCGTCTGTCCGTTTATTTCTTCGGCGCAAGAAACAGTTTGACATTTTGGTTGGACGTTAATTTTATTTCATATCTTATTTCAGTATTTGAGGAGGTGAGAATGGATAAACAAGGTAAGTTCTAGACTCTTTTCTTCATGGGTGAAGTGGGCAAGAAGAAAGACGTAATGTTATCTTCTTTTTCGGTTCTTCTCTGAATGATTTAAGCAAGCCTTTCGGATCAGTGCTTAAAGGCTACGCTGTCATGAGGAATAACAATGCCACATGGGGCACAAGGGTACAGACACTCAACCTACACCTTGGCTTTGATGTCATTGTGGCTCACTGGAAAAGAAGAGGTCCTCGGTTTAAACCAGACACAGGGAAAGTCTTCCAGGTCTTCAGCTGGTGAACGCAGATTCACGTGGTACCGTTCATGGGAAGGCATCAAACACAGAGCCCGATTCTGATCCTATGAAAAACTCTGGAGGCATGGGAAGACTAGAGCTGCCAGCATCCTGAAAGATCCTCTGTGTTGTCCATAAGCCGCTCACTAACGAGAGAAATGGAAAGAAAATATAAACTAAAATCACAAAAAAGCACTCATAATCCCTTACAGAGTGTCCATGACTCAACATGTCATGTTTCATTAACACCTTTTCATCCTTGCATAGATAAACATTGATTATGCAATCATGGTGTCTGTATTTCACCTCGTCTCCAAAGTGTTGCTAGTGTTTGCTCATCCATGTTGTGTTCCTCTCCTTTACAGACCAGTCGGACAACGGCGACCAGACCAAACTTGCGATTGGCATCGTGGCGGGTCTGCTGCTGGTTGGCGTCATCGTCGGCCTGGCATACTGGATATACATGAAGAGATCCAAGTAAGGACGCCTGCCGTTCCTCCAAATGATCCTGCAAATCCTCAGAGTCAATGCACACAACATAGATCATGCATAATAATCTATAATTACAAGCCAGTCAGAAAGGGTGAGTGCGTCATCTATAAGAGTACCATCCATAAATCGATCTAGATTTATGGATCTAGAAACCGGGCTGCTGGGATATTGTAAGCACACCTGGGGCGGCAAGCGGCTCAGGAGGTGGAGTGGAGTGGCTGGTAACTGGAAGGTTGCAATCTCAGTGTCGGGCCGACCCTGAGCAGGAAATCTTACCCTAACTGCTCCCGACGAGCATGGTGGTCACCACCGTCGGTTTTTGAATTTGTGCATGAATGTGTGAACGTTAGACAATATTCTAAAGTACTTTTGAGTGGTTAGAAAAGTGCTACATAAATGCAGTCCACTGACATTTGTCTGAAAAGTAAGAAAAGGGGTGGACCGTTTGCTAAACAAGAAGTCTGTCAAAGCAAGGCATGAGTAGCCAGTAGGGGTATTGCAAAGTACACACCCAAAGAGTAATCAAGACATTGTACCTTTGATTAAACAGGCAGGGGAGCTGGAAGACCGGAGAGCTGGAGAACGGTTCCTCTGAAGAGGAGAAGAAGCTGGAGGAGAAGGTTGAGGAGAACAGCCAAAAAGCAGAAATGTAGACAGGACACCGTCTCGTGGGAATGTGGACGGTGAGACAGCAGACATTCAACCACCCAGTTCGGTTCATTACTAATATACATATGCAGTATATACATACATACGTTTCATGTTATGTCTAACGTTCTACTTTCCTGTTTTTCTTCCTTTGCAGTGACAAAGTGGTAACAAGAAGCTATTGCACATTTCTGTTTGCTGTTCGCTTTGGACAAAACTACCGTATATTTGGATGAAGCCCTATTGGATTTAGATTCTAAAAATTAATTCCACTCGAATATTTTCTCCTTCTTTGAAAAAATGAAGGGATATGTGAAATACATAATTGTCTGCACTACTGATACTTGCCTGTTATTACATTCAGTTTGGAAATATGTAAGAAGGGAAATTGGATTTGGGGATTAGAAACTGCAGTTATTTGTTTTGTTTTTGTTTGTTGAGTGCTAATCTGAACCGCTGCTGTCTTTGGGTGAGAGAAGAGAGCAAATAGTCACAAACGTACCTGCATTTTGGGCAGAAAGGAAGGGTTAGAGTAACATAGCTGTTGTTACTTCAGAGGATGACGAGTCACATCATGTCAATCTTTTTATTTATGTACTTTACGCATTCAGGTTTACCACTTTGGCCACAAATTGATATGCTGAATTTGAGGAGGCAATGCTGCAAAGGCTATGGACAGATTGCTGACTTCTTAAGGGACAGGAAGTAGGAAGAATGGGGGCATGAGTGCATGGCAGATCATAATCTCTCTTGTCTGTTCATGTCAGGAAAATATTGTTGTTGTTTCATTATTCAGCCTTAAGTAAAATTTGATTGAACCAACCGCATTGCATATTGACTGGTAGATTTTAGAAAGGATGTTAAAGAAACACCAAGATAACATATGGAAACATGTACAAAAGTTGTGTGTAATAACACACCTTTTCTGACTGGCATTAGTGTAATTACGGTAATACAGGTGCATTCAGTTTACTTTTTCTGTACTTTAACAAAAACATTTTGCTGATTATTTAGCGTCTGATGCATTGTAAACGTCTGAGTGCTTATCGCTGACAAATTAATTGCCACTCCTTTCATTTCATCAGTGTGGGTAATCATTTTAACGAAACGTCTTATAAACCACTTTGCCTTCTTTTGAAAATCTACCCATACAAGCTTGAGTTGTGTAAAGTGCCCGAAGGTTGGTGTTTTAAGGCAGGTTTCTGTAGAATGACACAGAGTATTGACTCTGTTTGTACATATATACCAGTTTTGTCAGGGTTGTCATTTAGCCTATATTACTGAATCTGTAGGATCTGTTACTGAATATTAAACCTCACTCTGTAAACAACACATGGTCATCGTCACTGTCCACCTGCTTTGGATGAACCTAAACAGAACTACCAAAATGTTATCCTCAGAAGTTACGGATGCTGTGGCGGTGTTCCAACACCTTGCTAGAGAATCAGCTAGTGATCCTGACGGGCGAAGTTTTAAATGATGTGACCTACTGAAATGAACATCCCTAGCAGGGGGAGGTGTCTGTCCTCGGGGGACGGTCAGTAACCGGAGTGTGAACCCACACCATGCGGTGATTACGGATTGTAGGTTTAAGTCTATCCAGCGTGGATGTTATTGTGACTGTATGTGATTATTTTTTCTTTTGGTTATTTATATTGTTCAAGGGTTAATGTTAGCTTAAAATGCTTGTCACACACACACCTCACCAATAAGTTGAAAGTAAACAGCTACACAATTACTTGCAAAGTTCACATGAAGTAGTTTCATTCAGACATTTGTCGGGTGTTCATAGTCTGGTTGACCGCTTAGATTCAATTTAAGATATCTTGGGGTGTCAGTGCTGTTTGATCCCCTACATTGGGTTGAACTTCAAATTGGATATATGACCAAAGAAATGAACATTGCCATGCAAGTATTGTAAATATCTTGACATTCGTTTTTTGTACTTTTGTTTAAAATAAAGTGTACATTTAAAAAATGCATCCTCAAAGAATATTAATGTTGGTCTAAAGTGTTTTTTTTTCACATTGTAAGAATACGTTATTAACCTAAAGTCAATGGATATTGCTTAAAAAGTCCACATATTCGTGTAAGTCATATCTTAATGTATTTTTTAAGATCAATACATGTGTTGGCCAACTATAATGGTCTACAGATTAAACAATTTGACTTTGGTCAACTATGGAACCAGTGGGTGAAAATAATCTAAAGGCCATTATGAGACCGGAGCACAGATTTAATTAAACTTTATTTGTTTTTCCATTGATCATAACTTCCTCGCTCCAGGTTCCGGAGGGCCCGCCACGGTGGACGTGGACAGCATGTCCTACCCCTAAAACCTTCACGCACAATGGCAGCGGCACTAAAAAGTAATGGGGGATCATAAATTCCAAGCATCTGCTGTTAGTGTGTGGAGCTGTTTCAAAACCACTTAGACCAGAGGCACTGCTAATGGTTTGGGTATGAGTTTGTTGTGACCAGGAAACACACTACACGGTAAGCGATGTGCGGAGGGCAACTTATTGATCTCCAGTGAACCCATTGATCAATGTGAAACATGGCTCGTTTCTTTTGATCACTTCTTTCCGATTTCTGGCTTTTAAATTTCCTTTGTACAGTTTGCCAGCCAGCTGTTCGAGATGAACGCGATTTAGGTGGACGCCATCAGACATGAGATCCCTGGGAATTGAGCTCACACTTGGAAATATAGAGAGCATATCACCCTTAAGAATGACAAATTGACAATATAAAAACTGCAGAAAGATTTATCCAGCCATGAATACTTTCGCAAGGGTCAACTTTTTTCATGGTTATTGGACTCATAATAAAGTTCTTAAGGTGTAGTTATAGCCTACACCTTTGGAGCGTGAGAAGATCTCATGCACTTCGGTGCCCCATGTTATGTGATGAAACCAAATGTCTGAGATGAAGTGACATTTCCGCTTTCTTCCGGCTGGCCTATTCTGAAATAACATAAATGTATACATAATGTATTTACTGGAAGTAAATACATGATGGATGAGTTTCACGCATGTCAAGAAAAGCAGCAATATTGCCTACACAGGATGAGTTTTTTTTAAATTATTTTTTATAAAAAAAACATTTGGAATGCAAGAAAGAGGCATGAATATGTCGGTACAAAAATATTAAAATAATTGTTGCCTATAAACCAGGCTTTCTTTGTGTTTATTTTGTTTTTGTGTAATATACGCAAAGGATTCAACTCAAAATGTGCCAAAATAAGAGTTATAGTGCCCTCTTCTGGGCGAAGAAAATGACAAATTTGTCAGGTAAATCGTGGAGAAGTAGGCTATATATTACATGATATTTCATGGATCCGCCTTTTAAGCAATAACTATGATGGAAGTATAATGGTGTGAGTCCGACTTTTCCCAATCCTTCAAGGGAACCACCTTTCACCCGTGGTTTCTTTAATTGGATTTGGCAGCCGGGATACAAAAGTTTTTGGCTGCGTCGTCACAAAGCACAGAGTTCATGACCCCAATAAATGAAGTTGTCCAAAAAATGTCCAAAATATAAAATGAGATAATTATATTTGATAATTCATTAAAGGGTTTGCAGTCATTTTCTTTATTAGCGGTTAATAGAAAGATACATACTGTACATTTCTCCATGCCAACTTTAAACATTTTATAACCCACATTAGCAATTGTGTCTGGAGCTTTTGACCAAAGAACTTTGCGCGCCTTTGTAGGCCAACAAGAAGAGAGGGTAGCAAACGCCACTAACTGAATGGCTATCTAATCAGGGTAAAACATTCAAACGTGTTGAAGAAATGTAGAATTTAAAATCCATTTAATCAATTAACAAGATATCACCAAGGCAAGCCCAAAAAAATCGTATCTATACAAACACATACAATATACATATATTTAAAATCTTTATATATCACTATATTTATATGTATATATATATATATATATATATATATATATATATATATATATATATATATATATATATATATATATATATATATATATATATATATATATATATAGGAAGAAAGTAAGAATCAACATATCCACAAACATGGAAAATAATATTTAATGGCATTGAAATAAATCCTATAAATCAAGTTTACAATTAAGGGGGTCATTCCAACACACAGGTCATTTGGGAGATAAATGCCATTCCTGGGCTCACATATAGGATGTAGTTTATTTATTGGGCTGTTTGTCATCTTGGCCATGAGGCTCATCATGACAGCTCCAGATGGAACACTTCTGTCCTACCATTTTAGAAATGTTCTGCATACGTGTTCTGAAGGCAAACAAATAAGTGATTAAAGTAGCAGTAACAACATCATTCTTTTTTAATAAACCCTTCAGATTGAGGTGCAGGGACATGTCAGAGCCATTCTTATGTCAAAAGCAACTCAAATGAAGGCCTATCAATAAGGCCTTAATAATATAATAATAAATGTTCCCTTTTTTTCATCAAATAGTAAAGTTGGTTTTGGAATATCTTAATTGTATTGTTCGGTGCCAGGGCAATACATCCCTTTTAAAGAGTATTTGAATCTGGGAATGAGCAATCAAACACTTAAATCATAGGCCTACCTCAGCGATAGCGCCACAGGAGGAGATCAAACGCAAGCAGTTTGGCAGAGTGACACCCCCTGTTCCAATTTTAACCTTTTAGAAAGAGCAATTGTAATGACCAGTGTTTCACCAGTGATGGCACTGTTTCAACGGATTGATTTCAGTGTTTGGCCTCCACTGTTCTCTCTTCCTAGTGATCACCAAATGGTAGAAATATAGGCTATTATAACCGTAATTATGTCTGTGTCCATTCATTTTATTATTTTTTTTTTTACTGCTTTTTGTAGGCCTATCTGGTGAAATCACGTTGAAATTGTAGGTTTGGTAAGCCATTACAGGCAGGCCTAAACACACCCACCCACCCACCCACCCACCCACCCACACACACACACACACACACACACACACACACACACACACACACACACACACACACACACACACACACACACACACACACACACACACACACACACACACACAAACTACATGGCAAGCATGCATGCATACCCTTAGATTTTTTTTTTACATTCGTTGGGATATTCCATTGTTAAAACATGAATAAGTGCTTAATCAACTAGGGACATCCATGAAAACAAACACGGTCCGAATCTTCAGATCTCTTCATTTGGCGTCAGAACAAGGAGCAAAAAAAACAGAGTTATGATGTGAGACTACAACTCTGTGGCTCTGTGCATAGTTAGATTTTTATTCGTCATTGGTACATCCGGGGTATTTTAATTTTTGATTGACAGTTGCCATGGTAACAAGCCAGAGCATCGCCATTTTGTCAGAAGGGTTTTTTTCCCCCCCAGCCTCAGTCTTTTCAAATCTTCTCCCTTCCCGCCGGAATAATGCTGTCACTGGATATATGTTTGACATTTTTCGATAAAGAAACGCGTCGAGTGGAACGGATCATGAAAATCAAGAGGCAAACGATCTATTAAGAGTTAAGGCGGTTAGGCGGCGGCGGCGGCGGTCCGCGTCTCCGGTCCACCGGGCCGGTTCACTGCGCAGGTTTGGACCGCGCGCCATTTTGTGAAAATTGACATAAAATTCTTATCCAAAAAATTATCAGAGGACACGCTTTTTGCGACGCGATCCAGACCTCCGGGATTCAGCCGAGCGGTCACGTCTGTCGAAAAGATACCCGTCGCGGAAACTAGCACTAGAGACACGACAAATCGGAATTTACGACGAGGTTTATTTAGCGGGCAGCTCCTAATCGTTAGCTCGGAGGAAAGGAGCTAAAGCTAGCAAACGGGGCTAATGCTAGCCGCGTTCATTTTGTCAACTCGCTAGCCTAGCCCGTTCGGCTAAGGTTAGCTAGTGAGTAATGCGTGCTAGTTAACGTTAGCGGGCAGCTAGTCACCAGCTGATTGTTCTCAAAGACGCCTTGAGTGGCCCGTTCGGATTCTGAGCAAACTTAGTGCGCTGGGCATGGTGGAGTAGCCGGCCGCGGATGGTTCTAGACCTCGCCGGGGTGAAGAGGAAGGGGAATCGGGTTTAACGTCCCTGGCTAACAGCGCAGGGAGGGGAGAATCTCAAACTGGATAAGTTGCCTCATCATACAGGTTATTGGACTTTAAATGAAGATCGTGCCATCAGGGGTAAGTGCAATCTTAACCATTTTTAAACCACGCTGTTGTCCAACTTATTCATTTTTTCCCCAGCCCTTGACGAGTCCGCCTGTCTTGACCGTAGACGGAGCGGCTCGGAGGGGCGACGGCACCGTCTGCCGACAGTCACACAGCGCTGCTGGTCAGGGATATGACAGCCAGCTTACATTTACCGTCCCCACCGTCGTCCCTGTGGCTGGTGGTACCGGTCCGTCCAGGCAGTAGGTCAACGAACCATTGTTAACACTGGACAGGACAAGCCCGGGCGCTAGGTAGCTAGCAGTCAGCCCCATCGCGCTGTGGGTTGACGGGCACCGCTCACCTTGCGATCTATGAGATCATTTTTTTAATGATAGCCGATGTGCTGTGGGCTATATGTCTCGGTACTTTCACTGTTGCCGTGTGTGTTTTCACTGTGGAGGTGAGCCCACAGCCACCTTTGCTAATTTGGCTAACCATCGGGCTAACCTGGCTAGTGGTGGAGGCTGGCTTGTTGACGAGCCCGCTGAAAGGGCCCGTAACCCGCTGGCTGCTGGGCACATCGTCACTAGCTGCACGGTGGAGGGCTGAGAGGTGGACTACTCGCTTGTCCCGCAGATTTGAGCTTGACGGTTAACGGCGCTGGCTAACGTTGAGTGGAAGCGGCCCCGTACCCCTGATTCGTGGAAATCGAGCTGTTTTTGCAGGTTAAAATATTGCAATATTGCGATATTTACACACGGTATGTAGCGGATGGAGACGGGAAAGAGGCTGAATATGCTTTCTGAATTCCAGCCATGACGAGATCTAGCCCATCGACTGTAAGTACAGTGCTGCCATGGAGCCCGATGCTCATGAATTACGTCTATGGATGATTTTGGCCTTTGCATGTTTATTTGGCGTTTAAATGGTTGTTAATATATGCCTGGTGTGAGAATGCGAGGTAAAGAGTGTTAAAGATGTGATTTGGTCCTGATACGTGACGGCTAATAATAGCTAGCTAGCTATATTTACACATATTTAGGCCCCGGTGATGCTGTGGTGAATAGACGGTACAGAGGGAACTGTTCATAAGTCGGTACTGAAAACGGAAAATGATCTCAACATGTATGCTGTGGTGGATGTATTATTGCATTGTAGATTGTGTCTGTGTTCAGACGAATTGGAGATTCCTCGGGTTTGTGTTGGTACTTATTGAACTTTGGTGGAGCATTGTTGGAGCATTTTCAATTACTGCCACAAAGAATGTATCCTAACAACTATTCTAAATGGGATATATATTTTTGTTTGATCCCTATCAGATCGTGATATCTTCACCGACTGACACCTTTTTAACATTTAAAATCAGACATGCTCAGGGGAGGCATCCAGTGATGTTAAATCCACAACATTTGTCTTATCTGATGACCATTGCCTTATTCAGGCCGCTTCATTTCATATATTTAACTTTCTTTTAGAAATAGCCCACATTTGTGTTCAAGAACATTCCAGGGAACAAATGCTATTAACGGGAGAAAAAGTAAACAGCTCTCTGACTGCCTGGCATCTTTGACCTGCCTGACATCTATAAACATATTACATTACACATTTTAAATGTATATTGTTAGGTTTACCTAACAGCCTATGAACTAAAGTTGAACCACAACAAAGTAAAATCCAAGCAAAGATTACCATGGATAATATTTTGTTTTTACTTTTTGTAGTCTGTTGAGGTTCGCTCTCGTCCCAGGATGATATGAAATTAATGCAGGACAAGATGCATCCAGATTAGCTGTCAAGTACATCAACCTTTGGAGGGAAGGCACAATAATATTTGAACCAATAATTATAACTTCTTTGGTGGACACAATGTTTAATCTTCTAAAAACTGAGTGGCTACAACATGCACATTTCTATATTAAACTGTAAATCTACAAATTGGTATATTGGGTCCTAGTTATGGGTTTGATGGCCTTTCACCCCTTCATACATACAATAGATGTATGCTTACTTTATGGCTGTCGCCTCCTAACCTTAAATTAAGCATTGTTGACATTCTGGGCATGAAATTGCGTTTAAGGAAGTGGGTTACAATCCCATGTCTGTCTGTTAACTTGATAATACTGCAATTCATTTATGTTAAAAGAGCGTTTAAATCATACATACATATATACTTTTGTGAAATGCTTTGTAAAATTATCCATCTCAAATTCAATGAAAATTTCTGCTTTTTAATTTTTTATATATAAATATAGACAATTCAAATACAAATAATTTAATATATACAATTATTTCTTATTTATAAATATATATTTATGGGACAATTTGACATTGTACATCTATCTTTCCATTCCACAGTCTGCTCCTTGCCTCTTATAAATCCTTTATTTCCTTCACTGGACCTGTATTCTTCCCCTTTCCTCAGCTGGGTCAGCTTTCTAACGTTTTCTAACGCTCTCAGATGGAGTGCAGGTTTTGGGCTGTGCTGCTATTTTGCTGTCAGGCTCTTGTGTTGAAAGCAGCGTCTAAGTGTGCCAAAGTTCAATTTTATTTCTTGTTTATTTCTTGTTTTCTCATTGGAAAATGGGAGCAGCTCTGCCCTGGCAACAAAAGTAGGCTATTTGCATACTGCGTTGTGATTGGTCTGTGCATTGATGGGCTTGCCAAATCACGCTGTATCTCTGTGGTGATAGGCTATGCTAATTAGGTGCTGTTGCTGGGATTCTGAATAGTGGTTACTGTGTAGCACTGGTGAATTGTGTTGTCTGGAGAGAGATGCTGATAGCTGAACATGCTATTTAATATTTTTTTTATTCCTTCTGGCTTAAAATGAAGGATGATTCACTGTACAGTGTGGATAGGTTTTATTTTCATCCCTTTTTACTGTTAAAGCCACTCCTTTGGTCCTTTTTTCATGCAAAGGTTGATTTATATGTCTTATTTTCTATTATGTGATCATTCTTTAATGCATTAATGTATTTATTTATTGTAAATTACAGGAAAATAATGATCTTATATCATTATTTGCTCTTAAAACAATGCAGTTTAATATGCTTAGGATTACTGTTGTGTATTCAAACTGTAAAGCTTGATATGCTAACATTTATGCATGCATGTATGTATATACTGTAAATTAGATCTCCTACAGGCATTTGATTCTTTAAACCTAGCTATTTGTCATACAAAAGCCAGTACAGGCACTTCATAGTAACATGGATATCCTTAATGGTTTTACGTGTATTCTTATTTGTTCTGAGATGTCTTGAAGGACAGTGATCTGCCTAATGATGTCTAGTACAGAAAAACCCATAGACCTGTTCTCTAAACACACACAGAAACCCTGCTGCGCGGCTCGTCCAGTGTTCTCCTGTAGCCCACATTGAATTGAGTTAACGTGCAACTCATGATGATCCTAATTCCCTTCAGGAGGAGAGACTTCAGCATGCAAACCTTCGTCCGTCCGGCTTGCGCCCTCTTTTTCTTTCCACACTGCTGGTCTTCAGATGGCTGCTCCAATGCCCCATACGCACCAGCAGTACAGTGACCGCCACCAGCCAAGCACTGACCAATCTGTTGCGGTCTTACCGTACAGCGACCAGACCCAACAGCTCACTGCCAATCAGGTAGAACCCGCGCTCCTTAATGAACGGCTGTTGGTCACATTCTGCCGGTGCACCATAATAATAATAAGCTGATCATATAATTGACATTGTTGCATTTTACCCGGAGCAAGGCTATTTTCTGTACAATACTGTCATGATAACAAAACGAGTTACCGGCCTACTGTCGATTATTGTAATTATTTTTGATAAGTGAGGGATTTATGAAGAATGAAATGCTTTGTAACAAGTTGTCGTCTCCCCCCCCCCCCCCCCACGTAAAGGGGACATTTGATTGCAGTGTCTGTGTGGACATGCTATTAATACGAAGCGTACCTCTGGCCTCTCCTGTTCTTCTTCTTCAGAGGCACATGCCCCAGTGCTTTCGTGACCCAACTTCGGCTCCCTTGAGGAAGCTCTCCATTGACCTTATCAAAACATACAAACACATCAATGAGGTTTGTGTAAACTTTTGGATTTCAATTAGTTTACACAATGACACTTATGTTAAAAAGCTCACAAAGGAGGATTACTGTTTTTCGCTGACCGCCTCTCCTCCGGTTTTACCGCCACAGGTTTATTATGCAAAGAAGAAGCGTCGCCACCAACAGGGGCAGGGCGAGGACTCCAGCCACAAGAAGGAGAGGAAGGTCTTCAACGATGGCTACGACGATGACAACTATGACTACATCGTCAAGAACGGGGAGAAGTGGATGGACCGCTATGAGATCGACTCCTTGATAGGGAAGGGGTCTTTCGGACAGGTGCGTCGCCGAGCTCGTGGACATTAAGATGTTCATTCTGAAGTTTCTTTGATTTGCATTGTCCTTCCTGAAATTCTATTTTTGATTGGTCCTGATATCATTAAATAACGTTGCCAGTGAAATATTTCACGATTTTAATCTGTTTTCCCTATTCCCCTCTGATGTCTGCAGGTTGTGAAGGCTTATGACCGTGCAGAGCAAGAATGGGTTGCCATTAAAATAATTAAGAACAAGAAAGCTTTCCTCAATCAAGCCCAGATTGAAGTGCGGCTCCTAGAGCTCATGAACAAACATGATACCGAGATGAAGTACTACATAGGTATGAGGAAATAAAAACCTTTAATATCTTCACTGTATCCAGGGAAACCTGCAGCTTTGTCACTTATCGTTCCTGCAAATGGTCATTGTTTACTCCTCTCCTCCCCAACAGTCCACCTGAAGCGTCACTTCATGTTCCGGAACCACCTCTGCCTGGTGTTCGAGATGCTCTCCTACAACCTGTACGACCTGCTGAGGAACACCAACTTCCGCGGCGTCTCCCTCAACCTGACGCGGAAGTTCGCCCAGCAGCTGTGCACGGCGCTGCTCTTCCTGGCCACACCGGAGCTCAGCATCATCCACTGTGACCTGAAGCCCGAGAACATCCTGCTCTGCAACCCCAAGAGGAGCGCCATCAAGATTGTGGATTTCGGCAGCTCGTGCCAACTGGGACAGAGGGTGCGTGGCCCGGAGTCTTGACGTTTTATCGAAGCGCCACAGATATTTTTATTTTTTCAATTTATTTAGTTGATGGGGACGATGCTCACTGGTTAACAGACAACTTGCTTGCTGTAAATAAGCCAGGGTTAGCTGCACATGCTAATATCCCGCTGTTGTACCTAGCCAGATCTTAAAAGACCCCATCAACACCCCTCTTTTATTTTGTTACGCGTTCTACGCTAATGCCAACTTAGAGCTGTGGTTAAGCAGTGGTGTAATGACCTTTTTCTCCTTCCTCTCTGCAGATATACCAGTACATCCAGAGTCGCTTCTACCGCTCCCCAGAGGTGCTCCTGGGGATGCCCTACGACCTGGCCATAGACATGTGGTCCCTCGGATGCATTCTGGTGGAGATGCACACGGGGGAGCCCCTCTTCAGTGGAGCCAATGAGGTACGCTCAAACACGTTACGGACCGAGGGTTCAGCTCAAGATTTTCTTGCTGAGGTTAACATCCAGAAGTGGTTGGATGTTTAGACTTCTGGTGTACCCTTTGTAAATACACGGGTTTATATGGCCTACATTTTGTACGATGTAGTCGCTAACCCAACGTTTCCTCCTCTTCAGGTGGATCAAATGAACAAGATCGTAGAAGTACTCGGGATCCCACCGAACCACATAATGGACCTAGCTCCGAAGGCCAGGAAGTTTTTTGAGAAGCTCTCGGATGGTACATGGAGTGTAAAGAAGACCAAAGATGGCAAACGGGTAATCCAATCAGTATTGATGCTATCTTTGCTACAAACCGTCGGATAAAGCATGCGGTTGTATCATCGGCCCGCGCGGTTCGACCCGTCCGCTGTCGGTGCATCGTGTGCTGACCTGGGTGTGCTCTCCCTCTCTCCTTCTCCGTCCACAACAGTACAAGCCCCCAGCTTCTCGTAAGCTCCACTCCATCCTGGGCGTGGAGGCGGGCGGGCCAGGTGGCCGCCGGGCGGGCGAGTCCGGCCACGCGGTTGCCGACTACTTGAAGTTCAAGGACCTGATCTTGCGGATGCTGGACTACGACCCCAAAAGCCGCATCCAGCCCTACTATGCCCTGCAGCACAGCTTCTTCAAGAAGACTGCCGACGAGGGGACCAACACGAGCAGCAGCGTGTCCACTAGCCCCGCGCTGGAGCAGTCCCAGTCTTCAGGAACCACGTCCAGCACCTCCTCGAGTTCAGGTGCGGACCCCTTAATCTGGCTTTGTTATAGACAACGGGGGGTGGATCTTGTACCGCTCAGACCATGCGTGTTCTCCGTGGGTTCGTTGTGATACACGCGTGGTTAATAATAACCTGGGCCCTTTTACCAACATGGCCACCTAATTATCCCCTGGTTGCTAATTGGATAGTTTTGTTAAAGTGTTTACTGCTTTGAAAAGTGGTATGTAAATGCAGATTGTTTTTATTAGGGCTACAGAGGAAGGAATCAAGCAATAGGGATTAAGCTATTCCTCTGAAGAGTTTCTATAAATTCACTACTGATCTTTGTGTTATTATGTTATTATATTATCATATAAGTGTATTATTCTGTGTCTTATTTTACAATAAGATGGTATTTTGTATCTGCAGTTGGTCTCCTAACTCACTGTGTTCTGATCATTGTACTATCCTGATGGTTGTACCAGTGGGCTGTGGCGTGCTCTGCTTGTGTAACAATTTTCCGCTCATGAACCTTGTGTTTACCCCTGAAGGAGGGTCGTCTGGGACAAGTACCAGTGGCCGAGCGAGGTCAGACCCGACCCATCACCACTTGCACAGTGGAGGACACTTTGGGCCGGTCATGCCCGCAATCGAGGGCGACAGCCTCTGCCCACAGGTCAGTCAGGGAGGAAGAGCGTAGAGGATATGGGAAGGTCTATTTCCAGGTCTTGTAATATAACATAAAGAATGACCCTGTATCTGTGAATTATCAACGCAACCACATGTTAACACAATTTGTCATTTTTATTTACTGTTAACATTTAAAAAAAGGTTTTGCATATCTTCGAAAACGGAAGGGACTAACCCCACTTGGAGACATTATTATTATTATCATTATCATCATGTCTTACTAACCCAGAACATTGAATGAGCTCCTCTCAACGACGCTGTGGTGTACTGTAATCCCATCCCAGGTGAGGCAGCCCTACCCTCCTCCATTGGTGTGGGGAGGCGGCGTGGTCCCCGAGTCCGTCACTGGAGAGACCCACCCGGTTCAGGAGACCACCTTCCACGTCCCCCCCCAGCACCCCAAGGCCCTGCATCCCCACTCACACCCCCATCACCACCACGGGCAGATGATGGCCACAAGGCCCCGTCCGCGCCACTACACCTCCCCGACACACAGCTCCTCGACACAGGACTCCATGGAGGTGGTGCATGGCCACCTGTCCATGACCTCCCTGTCTTCCTCTGCCTCCTCTTCCTCCACATCTTCCTCTTCCACTGGGAACCATGGCAACCAGGCGTACCAGCTCCGCCACCTGCCCGTGGGCGCCCTGGACTTTAGTCAGAACGGTGGGCTGAGCATGGGGCTGGGCGCCTTCTCAAACCCCCGGCAGGAGACGGGCAGCATGGCGGCGCACCCCGCGTTCCCCATGGGCACAAACACGGGGCCGGCGCACTACCTGGGGGAGGCCCACCTGGGCCTGAGGCCGGGCATGGACCGAGAGGAGTCTCCGATGACCGGAGTGTGTGTGCAGCAGAGTTCCATGGCCAGCTCGTGACTGCGCTGACATTTGGCTGTGTGTTCCCCCCCCTGTGCGTCATTTTTAAGGTGGTGTTTTTTACTACAAGGTGTGTTGAGAACAAAAAGCTGCTCGCGTCAGAAGGGAGATATCACTGAACCGCTACTACAGAGGAAAAAAAAAACGTTTTTTTTGGGGTTAAAAAGTATATATGTAATTTACATCCGTTTTCTTTTTTTCTTTTGCAATCATTAGGCACAAAGTAATATTGCAGAATAACCATAGTAAGATCGAGACATCCATCTTACCATTTCACCAGTTCCATGTAATCACAATCACCATATGGTATTATGTGGCAAAATCTTCTGAGGAGCATTTCAGAACGACGTTTGAGGCTGGTTTACAGGTAGCCGTCGGTGGTAACGCGCGCGGCGTCCTCTTTCGGTTCAGGCCGTGGAACGTGTGACATTAACCGTTCCACAGGTTGTGGTTATTTTTTTTTGCCCTCTTTTTATTTTTTACTTTTTAATGGAAATTTTACCTAAGAGCTGCTTGTAAATCCTGTAGCTTGACGAGGGGGGGGGGGGGGAGTGTTTGCAGTGATATTTCATGTTGTCGGTCGGTATGGTGTAACTCTGTCAAAAGGGGAGCACACACACACACACACACACACCACGGTGGAGTCCCTAGAGCACGTGCTGGCCAGGACAGAGAGGGGGGGGGATGGGGGTCGGAGAAGGGGAGCAGCAGGAGGAAGGAGACCCCCCCCCCCACCCCCCCGCACGCCGACGCAGACACCGACCCGGTGTCGGTAGCGGAGGGTGCTGGCGCCGCCCCTCGGGCCCCAGGGGCCCGCAGCCTTGCACGCTGCGCCAGGGCCCGGCACAGACGAGAGCGGCGGTGGGCGCGGGCCACGAGAAGACCCCGCCCACGCAGCAGCAGCAGGACAGTCAGTGGCTGGTTCTTGGATAACCCTTTGGCCTTACGACTCACGGACTTGGAATGGAACGGAGCTGGACGTTATTATTTGAATTAAGATGGCTTTTCTCTATTTTTCTCTCTAGACAGCCCTTAATTCTTTAAGGAAATTAAAACAAACATAAAAAGGTAAATAAGAATGGTAATTTGAGGCCTTTCTCTACAAAGTTTTTCTTCTCAAGCAGGGCCCCACATAACAGGGTCTTATTGTACACAACAACCTCCTAAACATTACTTCCTTGAAAATCTTATTCACTAATTAAGGATTTTGCAGTGGAAAGAACTATCTATTCCAGAGTCTACCCTTTTTTTGTTTTTGCTTTTTTTGGTTACTTATCCCCCCCCCCCCCCCTTCCGCTTTTGCATGTAGTTCCTCATCAGAACCACCTGCACAAGTCTCTCCATCCAAAACGTGGAAACGGAAGAAAAAAAATGTTACGTGACTGCCTTTTTTCTCCTCAAATTATGCTGTGAATTTTACAAGAATTTATTTTCCCTTTGGATATGTTTTTATACCAAAGCAGTTGTTTTATAGCATATAGGTGTCTGTAACCAATAATGTAGCAGTTCACCACTTTTGACGCAAAAGTTTATCATGATTATTTTAACGTCAATACAAAAAAAAAAACAACAGCTGCAATATATTACTTTAGCAAAACCGGAGACCGTCGTCGAGAACGTTGGCTATTGTGTATTATGACCAGATTCGTTTTACCAAAACTGTTTCCATATTAATTGGTAGATTATTTTGGGAGTCTTTTAAAAACTTTGGTATGTTTAGAAACATTTGGTAGTTACTCTGCAGGCCCCAGAGTAGCAGGATAGAAGCTGATGGTTTAAAAAAAAAAAAAGAAGAAAAAAAAAGAAAAAGAGACTAATGCGTTCTATTTGTGTCGTATTTTTTCTTTTGCCCCTCCCTCCCCCACCCCATCATACTATTTCAAAGGGTTTTGCTGCCTTTCATACATCATTTGGTCAACGTGCTAAGTTCTGCCATGAATGGAGACCTTAGGTCGTGGTTCTGGCAGGACGGTGATAACTTTGGGAGATCAGAGTTGAGTTTGGAATGGTCTTGTGCTCATGTGGTAGGGCAGATCCCTGTGATTGTGGTCCTATTTAAAGGGAAACCGTTGCCCATAAGCCCACAATCCCATGCTTGGCTTAGGCAGACATGCATGTCCTCTCAGATCATTACAGTCAATAACCAGAATCTTTAGGTTTTTATTTTTATTTTTTTGTTATTTTTTATCAGGGATTTTAAAAAGTGCATTCTTTTTTTCTGTTACTCATTTTTATCAACTTTGAAAAATTTAGACGGAAGAAAACCTGCCCACAACCGCCTTTTAAGCAGAGGCCAGGGTCGAAGGTCATTTTAGTGTCAATTAAGAGGGGAGAACATCATACAGACAAAAATAAATACCATACTTGTTATTTCCACAATATAAATGTAAAGCTACCTATAACTTGATTGGGGTTTTATCTGGATGTCAAGGTCAATTGCAAATTTGCAATCATTTTTCATACCCCATAGAATTTGAGACATTCAGAATTGGCCAGTGACTTGATTACTGGCCCTTCATACTGGTACTTAACATTCCAAAATAAAGACTGAAAAAAAAATTTGACTGCAGTGACTCGTAAGTGTGCGCCTATTTCAGATCATGCTGATTGACCTCTTATTTAGAGCAGTTGTCATGAAATGCAGCCCCTTTTTAATAGTTGAAATAGAATTTATGTATATATTTATATTTTTTTAATAAAGGAAGTATAGAACTCACTACCTTGCTCCTTGCTGGTATGTTGATTATGTTTGTCAATCTGGTGACCATTCGGTGGGCAGGAATTCCTGTTTTCTTAGTGGCAAAACCTTGCCTTTTGGCAGTGGTACTTGACTGCATCAGGACAACATTATGAGGTAGGGTTTGAATCAAACAGGGAAAGCTAGATCTTCAAACCTTAATGTTCACAGGGTATATTGTAAGTGCATGTACATCACAAACTTTACTTTTTGGTTATATGAGAAGCACATGGTTGGAAAAAAAAAAAGGTTCCATTTTCCATAAGCCTGTTTAGTTTGTGGGTTTTACACAAATCAGTATACTTGTTAACATTATCTTACCACCCAACAAAAGTCTCAATCCTCTGATTTAATTTGAATATTTTCCTTCATTTTTTTTATTTCACATTTTATCACTTTTTGTACATGCATCATGCACTATAGAATTGAACAGCATGGGGGAAAGGATAAGTCCATGTATCCACAGATTGTAAGATCTAGTCAAGACTTTGCTGTGTTTATGACAATGCCCTTTGTATTATATTAAGACAGTCTTATGTATGATATATAAAAAGAAGTTAATTGAATTGTTCTGTGTCTTTATTCTTGTCTTTTTCCTGCAAAATGTTCTCACAGTTGTCGGTATAGCTTCATTACCCAACGCCTTTTTATTACATATGTACATAGAACGTATATCGTCCCGTGTCGTTGTTTCAATGGTAATCAAGATGATTGACTACTTCCTATGTTGTACGTATCCCAGTCCATAACCCCATAAGAACGTTAGTTATCTGGGAACGTATCAGTCTACTCGAGACTGTTATTTACATAGATTTCACGTTTAGCAATGCCGTGGCTCGTTGGTCTAGGGGTATGATTCTCGCTTCGGGTGCGAGAGGTCCCGGGTTCAAATCCCGGACGAGCCCGTAGTTTTTTCCAAAACACATAAAAAAATAATTATTAAGGATTTTGGCAGCAATGTTATTGTATCACTACAAGTATTTGCGGGTATCTATTTTTTTGTATCGCATATATCTTAATTTTACCATGTATCATAGAAGTAATTTCATTAAATTACGTTGACGTTTAATAGAGTGCGCCATTATTAGATGTGTATATGATCGGTGCCACGAATACATTATTTTAATTCAGTTTTTATTTATAAAGATAAAGAATAGCGAATGAACTAAAATTTGGGCTCGTCCGGGATTTGAACCCGGGACCTCTCGCACCCTAAGCGAGAATCATACCCCTAGACCAACGAGCCACGTGATATGTTACCAAACCAATAGCAAAAATATTCGCAAACACGATATGACTACTGCTGAGGATTATGTTGCTTGTTATGTGAAAGAATTATAATATCTGGAGCTTACCTTAATGAGGAACTCTATTGGTGGATACTCAAATAAGTTAGAAGGGACACGTGCTATGTGTTCAAGTAACACAGCGTCATGTAATGTCCTATATGTCCAAAGGGCATATCCTCAAATTACATAAACGGTAAATCTGAGTTTAATGTTTATAATCTATCATACACATACACAAGCACAAATGACGGAGGGGTAATACGGGGGGCAGAGAACAGAGAACACAGGCGAAATAATTAGGAATATGTCCTGCAACAAACGTGTGCTTTTGACAAAGATGTCAAAGACAGTTAAACCTAGCTCTGTAGAAGCCATATACCTTACAAACTCTATATTTAAGTGGATCTACCAAAAAAAACACGTTATGAAGAGCAAATTGTGGAATTAATCAAGATCAGTAAAGAAAAGAAAAAAAAAGACATCATCCTGCCCAAAGTAGAGCTTCCGGAAACACACCGGAAGTAGCCGAGCAGAAGAACCACAGTCCGCTGTTTTGAATCTAGCCCGCAGTTTATACTCCCTGTGTACATACCTGTCATTTATATGTACTGGCCGATGTTTTACCCCTCAAAAAAAAAAAGTATAGATTACGACATCTGTCTTAGCCATAGCCTTCTAGTTGCCTAATAAACAAAGCAGCTAATTTGATGTGGTATTTAATGTTAGCTGTGCGCTAGCCACCGTAAGAGGGAGAATGCCCAATTTTTGCGCGGCTCCGAACTGCACGCGGAAGAGCACTCAGTCGGAATTGGCATTTTTTCGGTTTCCAAGGGACCCCGAACGGTAGGAAACTAAGGAAAGATGCCGTGTTTACGGTCCGATGCGACGTGGGGCCAGACAACAGCACGCTGGCTTAACAGCAGTGTAGTAGTGCCTGTAAAGTACCCCACAACTTCACAGCCTGAGAGAATGAATGGTTTCTGCTACACATTATGCCCATTGTGTTTTTTGACTTTCTATTCGTATTATTAAATCATCTAAAGGCCGATGAACGACATGGACAAGGTTGGATGTCAGCTTTAATACCTCACTTAATGGCGCCCCCTAAAGTTTGATAATCCTAGGAATGACAGTTTCGTTTAAACTTTAAACAAATACTACATCTAGTTATATAAGCATATTTTAACGGTGGTATAATGTAACGTTATTTGCCTTCATGTTTTTAATGCCAAAAGGTTCTTACAGTGAATGACCTAAATTGTTACCCTAGTATAAACGTTTTTGTAATAAATGCTTATTTTAATTTGTTTATTTGGTATTCAATCAACTTGTCAAACCTTTATTTGTATTCATTTTGTTCCTGTGTTCCTCCTGTTGTCTTTGCTGCGGTGCTTTACATCCACAGCTTATATTGTTTTCTGGTGTTATTGCATTCACAGATGCCGAATGTGGGTAGAAAACTGTCGCCGGGCAGATCTAGAGGCCAAGACAGCAGAACAGCTAAACAAGCACTACAGGTTGTGTGCCAAACACTTTGACCCAGCAATGGTCTGCAAAACTGTGAGTACTGAACAATGACCCCACACTGAATGTATTCAGATTCAGAACACAGAACATTTGCTGACGGATCTGTTGGTTTTTAATTGTCTGTACATTTCAGAGCCTGTATCGAACGGTGTTGAAGGATACAGCCATCCCCACTATGTTCGATCTGACAAGCCACTTGACAAATCCACATAACAGATTTCGCAAGCAAATCAAAGAACTCGTAAGAAACTATTTTCCTCTGGCATATTGAAATGCAGCTTCGTAGACTTGCAGACTTGCTGATTTGATTAACACACACGCCGCTGCCATTTGTTTTCCAGACGGAAGAGGACATAAGGAAGATTAAAGAGAGGAGATGTAAGTAAACACGAGGTGTTCGTATACATCGTATTGACCTCTCACGGTCAGAGGAGCATAAGCATAGTTCTGCTAAAGGGTTGATTAACATGTTTTATTGTTTCCCCATCCAGTGGCCGTTTCCATCACACAGTTGATCTCCAAAAAGGATTCAACGGCAGAGGACAGCCCCACCAATGACGGCGAGCCCCAGTTGTCCCCGGAGGAGAAGGAGTTCAGAGACTACCTGCACTCCTTGTTCAAGGTATATATAAAGTATTATATAATATAGAATTTTCAATTAGATAATGTTTTATGGATATTATATATTTGATGCATGGTTAAACCTGTATTAAAATATAGCTAGATAATCATATTGGATGAATACGTAATTGGTAATGAATTTAACTATTGATAATTTATGGAATTATATGGAATTATGAGTAATCAGAAGTCTCATAACATTATGGATTAATAAATTAGGGAGAAGGGGTGAGATTAATTACATTTTAATGAATGAATGACATTTTCTTTTCATTCCCCTTTTCAAATGGTGAAGCAAGTAAAGACTTTAATTTGTGGCTTTCTTTGTAGCTAAATGTTATTTAAGTGTAATTGTTTTATTTTTTATTATTGCTTATTCCTCTCTTTTTCATAAACAGGTCATTGTTCTGCTGGGCAAGCAGGGGATCCCCCTGACCACGGGCCGAGCCCCGGACGCAAGCGGGCCCTACTGCAACAGCAACTTCCAGATGCTGCTGAACTACCACATGAACGCCGGGGACGCGGGCCTGAGGAAGCGCTTCGAGGGGACGGCGGTGAACGCGCAGTACCTCTCGGACGTCCAGCAGAGCCAGCTCCTGGAGGTGTGCGAGAACACGGTGCGGGAGGAGATCCTCATGGAGGTGAGGGACAGCCGCTTCTTCTCCCTGGTCACGGGCGACCTGGTGGAGTTCGACGGAGAGAAGCACCTGCCGCTGTTCCTGCGCTTCGTCAACCAGCGCAACCTCCTCCGCGAGGAGTTCCTGGACCTGCTGCCCTTCGAGGAGAGCGAGCTGCTGCTGGTGGAGAAGCTAGAGGGCCAGCTGAGCGACCGCTGGGGGCTGAGCATGGAGGACTGCCGGGGCCACGCCCACAAGGCCACGGGCACCTCCACCACCAAGATGAAGGCGGTGGCGGTGATGCTGATGGAGAAGTACCCCCTGGCCCTGCACATGCCCTGCTCCACCACAGCACTCAACATCCACCTGGCCAACAGCCTGCCCTTCCCCAACGTGCAGAACGTCATGGAGGCGCTCAGGAAGATCGAGGCGTTCTTCCGCCGGCCGTCGGCGCAGGGCGAGCTGGAGAAGGCCCTGGCCAGCTGTTTCCAGGGCAACGAGGAGAAGGAGAGTGCGCTGAAGCAGGCGAGCCGCACCTGCTGGACGGAGCAGCACAACGTCTTCGACCTGATGGTGGACATGCTGGAGTCGCTGGTGCTCTGCATGGACAACGTCCGCCACAACGACGGCGGCAGGTTCCTCGGCGACATCGTCGCCGACGCCTACTCCATCTCGGAGATCCTGGCCGACTTTGAGCTCATCGTCACCATCGTCATACTGAAGAACACGCTCACGTACACCCGGGCCTTCGGTAGGAACCTTCAGGGCGAGACCCATGAGGTGTTCTTCGCCGCCAAAAGCCTGACCGCCGTCCTGCACTCGCTCAACGAGGTGATCGACAACATCGACGTCTACCACGAGTTCTGGTTCGAGGAGGCGGCGGGCCTTGCGGCCGAGCTGGACGTCGCCGTGGCGGTGCCGCGCCTCTTCCTGCGCAAGCAGCGCTCGGCGGACATGGGCGACGTCCAGGCGGAGGCGTACTTCAAGGAGTACGTGACCATCCCGGTGATCCGCGGCGTGATCCAGGAGGTGGAGGAGATGTTCTCGGAGACCAACCTCAAGGCCCTCATGTGCCTGTCGCTGGTGCCGGCCGTCATGGGCCAGATGAGGTTCAACACGTCGGAGGAGAACAACGCCGACGTGTACCGCGACGACCTGCCCAGCCCCGACACCCTGCCGGCCGAGTTGCACTGCTGGAGGATCAAGTGGAAGCACCGCGGCAAGGAGGTGCGCCTGCCCACCAGCATCCATGAGACGCTGCAGTTGCCCGACGTCAAGTTCTTCCCCAACGTCAACTCCTTCCTCAAGGTGCTCGCGGCGCTGCCCGCGCTAAGGTTCGACCACGACGGCGAGACGGAGCCCGCCAGCCGGCGGCTGCGCGCCTACCTGGAGGCCACGCCCCCTGCGCAGCGCAACCGCAGCATGGCGGTGCTGCACGTCAACGCGCACGTCAAGCACGACCTGGACGTCATGGTGGACCAGTACTGCCGGCTGTACCCGGAGGAAGAGGGGGAGGGGGAGCCCGTCGGGGAGGTGGAGCCCGTCGGGGAGGTGGAGCCTGTCGGGGAGGTGGAGCCTGTCGGTGAGGTGGAGCCTGTCGGGGTGGCGGAGCCCGCTGGGGAGGCGGAGCCTGCCGGGGAGGAGGAGCCTATGGAGGAGGACACGCCCACACCCACACCCACCACCACCAAAACCACATAAGGTGCAGCTTGGGTGCGAGAGGCTATTTGAAGACATTTATTACTGACGTTATTTTATTAGGTCGTTATGGTGAGACTTTAATAGCAGATGTATAGAAGAAAACGTTTTTTTTTAACTCCCTGATCCGGAAGAGGGAGAAATGCTGGTTGGTGATGTGCTTCGCCCTTCCACAATGTATAGGGTTGTCAACAGTGATGGGACCGGTACACTGACTCATTCTCTGTTTGGTTTTGATAAAATATTAGTCAGTGTATTTTGGCTCATGTTATGTTCATCCATTTCATATTAAACATAGCCCGTTACATATTCTTTGTCTACATATATATGTTCTTTGTTTCAATATAATTGTATTAAATCCGATTGATTATCTTTAAATGAGTCTTGTTCTCAGAGTTTGGTGGAACCTAAATACAAATAAAATGGAGTAAAGTAGTGCAAGACATTTGGAATGAGTCGCGCAGAACATACCGCCAGTGGCGTGGAAAGCACTTTTCTGTTTAGTGAATCAACAATACTGATGTTGGGAATTGTATGACAAAGTCGAAACACACTTAGGATTTCAAACGGTCACCTGAATGAATATTGACCGCTCCTGCAACCAACGGGTAAGCATCTGGGTGGCAATAGTTGTTAATGCTTATATCTTTCTCTTTATTCTATAGGCTATGATCAATTAAAGGGATGACGCCACATGTGGTTGAGATTTATCACGAATAGACCTGCAAGTTCTTTTCTGTGAGGAGTATCAAAAATAACCTTGACTTTGCCGCCTTCATAGAAAAATACACGTATGCAAATATGTCATTACACTTAAAAGCATTTGCAATTATATTAGTACTGCTGCTTTTTTAATTCGTTTCTTTACCATCCAGTATATCCGTAGTAAACTGTTGATATAATTCCCTAAAGTGTGTGTAATGTGAAGAGAGGGGTTATGTCACCTCGCGGGCCGGGCGGGGACGGACCAGGTGATCGCTGTTGCAAACTCATAGTGCAGAAAGCGGTCATCTCCGAGGTGCATCCATGAGGGTGGGGTCGTTTTGATGCGCCACCAGCAGCAAGCAATGTGCTCCACACCAGCCGACCGCCAAACCCAGTGCAGCCTGAGATGATCTAGTTGCCTTCGCAAAAGGAAGACCCAGTCTACCCGAAATCCTCTCCAGATCGGTTCAGGAGACCGAAGGGAAACGCAGTAGGGTGAATATCTGTGATTTAGAATTTTACTGAGTCAAAGGCGAGGGGCTTGTCTTTTTCAGGTCGCAGATTCGTAAGAGGACAGCAAACTCGGGCCTATTGTGTCGAAGTCGACTGCGTTTCGCCCCACATTAGATTCAATCTGTGTAATATATATTTTTTTGCAAATCTCCATCGATCATGGCCTGGCCGTGCATCACGCGGGCTTGCTGCATCAACCGCTTCTGGAGCGAACTAGACAAAGGAGATATCGCGGTGCCTTTAGTGTTCACCAAATACTCGGATGTCGCCGACGTGCAGCATTTTCCCCACCATCCTCAACCCAGACAGAAGAGGAGCGGCCCCATCGGCATAGAAACGCAGCCTCATCTCGGGGACCAGGAGTCCAAGGCGTCATGTGCCGCAGGGGGCAAAGATGGCTCTGCTTCCGTCACGCGCCAAGACTACCAGGCATGGAAAGTGCGTCCCGAGCCAAGCTGCAAACCCAGGAACGAGTATCACCCCTGTACGGGCCCGTTCAATACGGAAACACAGTATCAGAAGGATTACAAGCCATGGCCTATCCCCAAAAAGGGCGACCACCCTTGGATACCGAAGCCCAGCCCCACCACTACCACCAGCGGACGGAAGGGCATCGCAGGCAGCAAGAAAGAGCACGCTGCGGCCGAGGCTGAGAGCGGCGTGGAGAAGAGTGAGATCGAGGAGAAGGTGCAGGAGAAAGAATTCAAGGAGGTGGCGAAAACAACACCAGCAAAGAGAGAAAAATCTGTAGACAGGAAAACCGCTGAGAAACAGGAGGAGAAGCTGCAGCCCTCGGATGCCAGTGCCGAGAGAAAGGGCCGGGCGGCCGCAGACGCTCTCAACAGACAGATCAAGGAGGTGGTGTCGACGGGGAGTAGCTACAGGTAAGTCGACCTATCAAGGGATCAAGGGAGGGATAGAAATGAAGTGATTTGGGGTCCCGAACTCTGATGAATTGGTGAAATTGAGGCTGAAGCCATGCATATTAGCACCTTGGTAGTTAATAGCGCGCCCCCCCCCTCCCCTGGGGTAATAGGCTATTAGTGCAGGCACGCCTTTTAGTGGCAAGAAAGACAATTTTTTTAAATTAATGTTACCACCATGGATTAGGAACTGCCATACTCAATGTTCTTTCTCAAAGTGTGAAACAAATCATGAGTCGTCCAATTTCTTGATAGATTATGAATACAAGTGGTTGTAAATAATCCATCGTTGATTTGAAGTTTGCTGAACTGGATTATTTTAAACAAATTAAAGGTGGGCTTGATTGTAGGCCTTTTATGTAGATGAGAATGGCTTTGCACGTTTTAGGTAGAATTATCATGGTCAAATGTTGGCAAGATTTGTCTGAACATTTGATCTCTGATATAGCACTGGCTAAGATAATCATGCTTTTTTTAATCAATACATATGCAAACATGTTGACAACAGGTTGACTTTTGTGCAGTCTGACGATAGAGATTGATCAGATAACATGAAGGCAAACGATTTGGTGATTTAAAGCTGCTAGAGCTCATAGATTAAATTAGCTCTTTCCCAAGATAATGAGTATTGAGTCGGTCTGAACATTGCTCATTAGATTGGAACAAATCAAATTTTCAATTGTCATGGTAATAGTTTCCCATCAGAGGTTTCTGCATTATCATTACAAATACTACTATAGGATGATTGAATAGCCTGATGAAGGATTAAAAACGACCATTATTTGCTATATGTGATTTTCTTCAGAGTTTGTTTTGTGAAAGAGTTAGCTTTGTGTCACACTGATTTTGTTGTTCTTCTGCTCCTCCTTCCCCTTGTCGCTCCTCTTTATTCAACGCTTCTTTCCCTCCTCCCCTATCCATCTCCTCCTCCTCCTTTGTTCTTCCCCGTGTCCCCATCTTCCTCCTGCTCCTTCATTTTCCATCTCCTCTTCCTCCTCCATTTTCCGTCTCCTCTTCCTCCTCCTCCTCCTCCTCCTCCTCCTCCTCCTCCTTCCATCTACTCTTCCCAATACTCCCCTTCCCACTCCTCTTCCTCCTCCTCAATCCTCTTCCTCCTCCCCACTCCTCTTCCCCCTTCTCCCCTTCCCTCTCCCCTCCTCCTCCTTCTCCTCTTCCTCCTCCCCAATCCTCTTCCTCCTCCCCACTCCTCTTCCCCCTTCTCCCCTTCCCTCTCCCCTCCTCCTCCTTCTCCTCTTCCTCCTCCCCAATCCTCTTCCTCCACCCCACTCCTCTTCCCCCTTCTCCCCTTCCCTCTCCCCTCCTCCTCCTTCTCCTCTTCCTCCTCCCCAATCCTCTTCCCCTTCCCTTTCCTTCTCCGCTTCCTCTACCCCTTCCCTTTCCTTCTCCTCTTCCTCTACCCCCTTCTCTCCTTCCCTCTCCTCCTCCTCCTCCTCCTCCATCTTCTCCTCCTCCTGCCCCAGGAATGAATTCAAGGCCTATAAGGATGTGAAGCCGACCAAGTCCTTCAAGACGTCCACGCCCTTCCAGCCCCCAGGGGTGGAGGTCCGCAAGGAGACCAGCTACAGCTCCACCTACAAGGGGGAGCAGGGCAAGCTGCTGAACGCCGACAACAAGCTGATGGATCGCCGGAGGATACGCAGCCTGTACAACGAGCCCAGCAAGGAGGCCGCCAAGGTGAGCGCACCCCAGCACATGGAGAGCATTCAGTTAGTGGCAGACACACACAGAGCCATGTGCACAGTGCTGTCCGTCAGGTCATTACATGTGGATTTGGATACTCTCTGTTACTCTCTCTTACATCGCCATCTTGTATTCGCTAAATTTAATTGTAATGCACTGATGTCAGAGAAGACTATCGCCGCTAACCCTCCCCCCCTTCCAAAACCCATTTTTAGGATGACATGACCTTAATGGACTGGTTAGACACAATCTGTTGTATTTTTGTCATTGCCCTCAAGGTTGTTTTTTCTTCACTCTTTTAAATAGCTTCACAGCAGTCATGGGTGGGGCATATAACGCAAGAGAAACGTTAACGTGTTAAATAACATAACATAACATTACCCTAACCCTATAAATAAAGTATAGTAGTTTAAAAAATACATTATTACTACAAAGGCTGCTATCTGGCTGTTAATAATGTAATTACAATTATTTGAGAAAAAACAATCAGTGCAAGTATTTAGAAAGACAAAACAACGTCAATAATATAACATTAATCATTTTACCCATGCTACATTTAGAATTTTCTTTTCGTGAAATCTTCCATCTAGAATACAACTGTGAATGTTTATCGTGTAACATTTATCTGTCAAGTCCACATCATTGTGGTGTGAATAGATGTCCTCTCTCCGCATGCATGTTAACATAATGTGTGTGTGCATGCCGTGTGTTTATTTGGCCACTCCCTCTCTCACTCTTGTAGGACCTCTCAGAGAATGAAAGCAGCTCTGTACTAAATCTGCTGTAGTCAGGTGTGTTCCCTATTTTCTATGGAAGGCATGGAGGTTGACCTCAGATTTACACGTGCACACAAACATGCACTTGTGCGTGCACACACACATACACGTGCACACAAACATGCACTTGTGCACACACTCACACACAAAAACATGCACACACACACAAACACGAACATGCACATGTGCACACACACATGCACACACATACACACACACTCTTCAACACACATGCACACTCGTGCACACAGTCACATACGGACATGCACGTGCACACACATATACTCATACACACACACACAATACCAAACACACACACACACACACACACACACACACACACACACACTTGCCACTCAGTTACTAGTCCCACCCTTTGACAAACTGCAACTTCTTCACTGTATGCCCACCTTCCGTTACTACCTCACCACCTGTTGATGAGCTGCAGTCACTCCAGGGACTAACATACCAACTGCAACGTGTTCTACTGGGTGTGACTGAGTGGACGGATGGATGACAGGTGGCTCACATTGAGTCCAAGTGGAAGAAGCCTATTGCAATGTAACAGTTCACTGTTTCTTGTTACCACTTAGCAATAGGTTTGTAATGGCAACACACACATTATTCACATATGTGGTCTTAGAGTATATTTGAAACCAGACATGTGGATAAGTGCGTGGCATTTGGCAACGATACCATTCCATGCCATCAGCGTTTAACATACCATATCGACTGTATAACAGGAATGTTGGTATTCTCCCATGGCCAGGTGTAATCATCACAGGTACAGAGCTTTGCGCTAATCACCGAAACACCAAAAGAATGGCATGGATCCACACGATCTTTACAGAGTTACTCGCGGCTCCATTCCCACTAACCGCATTATGCAAACGTCACTCTCTGGCGACATTTGGGCAATCATGTGTAATGACAGGATAACGGGGGTATGTATTGCATGATAAGAAAGAAGCCTAAAGCCAGAGAGGCCTCCTATTACGAATGAATACAAAGATCGTCATCATCAGTGATGTATACATCTTTTATTATTTTTACGATTTCGCTGCTAAATCTGCTAAATCGGCTCCCCAGCAGGTCGACAAGCCAGCGTCTCGCTCCAAACCAAAAAAGACACCGACCACCACGACGGGAAGAATGGTGAAGAAAACAAAGGAGAAGCTAGCTGCCGGTGCCCAGCCGGCCAGGAAGAAGGCCTCTTCCCCACTCACCCCCACGCCCGAGGGCGTGGTCACCAAGAAGAGCAAAGAGATGAGCAACAGACTGGCCGAAGCAAAGCACTGAACACATCACCCTCGGTGTTCTCCATCCTAATCCTCATTGTCCCCTGTCCAGGTGCATCTCACTAACCTGTCTCACCCCTCTGTCTGGGCAGACTGCTCCTTAATACCCGGCTCCCCTTTGTCTCTGTGGCTGCTCACACTGGTATTCTGTTTAGCTCCTCAACGGTGGGAGACGATTATCGTGTGGTTGTTTGTTGTATGTGTGTGAGTGTCTTAACTGCGAACCACCTCGTGGGTGAGGCTGTTTTGTATGTGTTTTCTACACATAGCTGCTTTCTCTATATATCTGAGCACCTTATTTGCACACATTTTGACATATGTATGTACCTCTATATACTTTAAACTCAAGCTAAGAATCTTAAAGCCATTGATGTACATTTTAGCAAACGGGGGGGAGACCCTTTCCTTCCCCCCCTTAAAATCGAAATATCGCAATCTCTTTGAAACGCTAATGAGACGTTAAGACTGTCCACACTGTCAGTGTTTTTATTTTCAATTTCAGAAAGTGTATCGACTCCTATGGTCTGCTGCTGATTCAAAATCTAAACTGCTGTTGCATTTCCTGGTAACAGTGCCCGTGCTGTATGGGCCTGGGCTCCATTTCACTGTTCGGGGAGAGATCTGGTTTCATCCGTTTGGTTGCTAAGGAACCAAATGTACTGTAATATAATTGCCACAGCTTGCATGGACGAAGACTCAATTTTCGGTACCAACAAGTACCACACCTTGTAGTAGGACATATAGACCACGTCTGTTAGCTTGTGTAGGACACCGTCCATGGGGATTTTTCTAGGGCGTTTGAAGACCTTTCTACGTATAATGCATGTTGTTGGACCCTCGTCAACGCGATGTAAGGGAGTAGACTTTGACAAGAGATGCAGACTAAGACGCTAGTTAAGCAGCTGTTCAGTGCTACGAAAGTAAACCCACCAGCAAAAATAGTTCTGCCTTCAAACGGTCACACCAACACTGGGATTTCTTGTTGAATTCACCTTCACATTAGAAACTATAACCGTGTGTACAGCACAGTCTTTGTGTGACACACAACAACCTAAAAACATAAAGGACCCCTGTAGAAGTGTATGACATAGACAACCCTGTACTGTATTTACTATGACCCCTCACTTTCAATGGTCTACCGTTGCTGCTGTAACACGACTATAAAAACGGGGCCACAATCTCCAAGCCACCGTCCGAACATCCTCTGCTTGTGTCTAAGATGAGATGGCAGTATCTCAACCTTCCCGTGTCTTGATTGTACGCACAGGCCCCCTCCGCCCTGTTAAAAAAGAAAAATCCTTGCAGTGTGATTGGCTGACAGGTTTTGAGTGCCCGGACTAGTGCCAGTCGCGTTTGGTTGTGCCTCCTCTTTGCTTGGCTTCTGTGAATGTGTGCGTGTCTGTGTGTGTGTGTGCCTGAATATGCGCGTGTATGTAAGGCGGCTGTGCCCCGCAGTCTGCTGCTTGCTAGTGACCCACTCTGTGTGCTGCTAGCGTGCACGATACCACCTGGTGCTATATCTTACCTTACCGTGTTGGTGTGATGATGTGATGCTTTGTGTGTGTGTGTAGAGGGGGGGGGGGGGGGGGTCAGACCACCATGGAGGATGTGAATATACTGATGCAGATTGTGGTTGTGGTGTTGTGCTTGTCCCTCTTCGCTTGCTCTCCGAATGAACTCCTATTAAAACCTTAGAACCCAATGACCTTGTGTGTCTGGTCCGATCTTTTGTCTTGTGTCTGTGTAATTGTGTGTGTGTGTGTGTGTGTGTGTGTGTGTGTGTGTGTGTGTGTGTGTGTGTGTGTGTGTGTGTGTGTGTGTGTGTGTGTGTGTGTGTGTGTGTGTGTGTGTATTCCACCTTATGTGATAATATTACATTTGTAGGTGAATACAATTAGAGATTATGCATATTTTGGTATTTCCGGTCAACATAATTTTAGTGTAAATTTCCTCTGCATGATTGATTATGCATAAACTGATATAGAACCAAATAATGTATTATTGAAATAAAGAGCTTATATGTACGATATAAACATTATATCTCACAAGTACCATGAAATTAGTTTGTTATCCCTTAAACAAATAGATCCAAACAGTGTTCCAGAGATTAAAAGACTTTAGTGGACCCTAACCCTAACACTATTAGTTACATTAGTCATCAAATGTTTTCAATTCATTTGTCATGGATTTTCGGACCATGATTGATCCTTGATTCAATCCATCTTCTCTCTGGCGGTGTAATATCTCTGTTGGTATATTTTTATATTTTCCTCAGAAAACAACAAAAAAAAAGATCTGAGTGGGAGTAATTATCTTCAAACTTCAGTGCAATACCAGGAGGATACTGTTCAACAGTTCAAACAGGGGACAGAAGACTGAATAAAAGCCCTGAAGTTGCCTCCTGACCAGCAGAGTGAGAGTGTGGGTCAACATGTCTCTGTCTGACGTCATGCATGTGGTGCTATCCCCCGAAGGTTAAACACACGCATCCCTGACAACGGGTAATGTTTTTGTTAGACTAGATACAACATCATCATCACTAGACACCAACACACACCCACACACCCGGCCACCAATCCAACCACACACGCACACACACACACACACACACACACACACACACACACACACACACACACACACACACACACACACACACACACACACACACACACACACACACACACACACACACACTGTGTTTATTGTATTAAGATTTGAAATGTGTCCTGTATAAATAGTAAATACAAATTGCAATGGACAGGAATATAATGCTCAAATGTTAATAACGTGATAACTTCCTAATTTAATCATTGAAGCGTGGTGGCCTAGTGGTCAATGGCTTCATCATCCTGGCTTAAGCCGCATTAATAATTCAGGTGTTGTGGGGTCTTGGGTTTGCAGCATTCCATTAAAAATGCAACAGAAGATAGAAAATGGCACTGGAGCCGCCTAATGCAACTCTATCTCGTCCAGACTTGTCTGGGTCTTGCACTCAGATTAGCGTGCTGTATTTAAACAGTGCTGTCGACTTGTTTGCGAGTCACGTTTAAAATAAGGATGAAGAATTTGTAGAGGCATGAGGCTAATTTAAGAAGTGTGTCTCTATTTTGGTCAGTCCATATGGTATCTTCGAAGATGTTAATTTTGAAGGCATACGTCACATTTTTCAACTGTCATTTACAATAACAAGGACTGAAAGGGAATATTTACAGATCCTCACTGTTATAGTTTCCCTTCTAAAGCTCCAATATTTGTGTCTGCACACATGTTACGTTTTTTTTGTAAAATATATGGAGTAAAATTGTTAAGAACATCACTAGCATACACATTAATAAACATTAATACCGACAGACAGACAGCCGGACAGACGGACGGACGGACGGACGGAGGGATGGATGGATGGATGGATGGATAGACAGGCAGACTGACAGTTTGACAGACAGGCCTATTAATTCATCTCCTATGCAGGAACCCAGTGTTTATGACCTTCCATTCCAGCAGGAAGCGGTGTGTGTACGAATAAGTATCAATTTCCCCCCTCATTTCCCCGCGAAGAAGAAACGTTACCGCCTTCTGGATGACAGGAAGTGAACCAAAACAGTGGAGGGAAAAGCGGAGTTGAGGGGAGCGAAGCTACAAGTGGATAACAAAGGTAACGAAACAATAATAAAATAACATTTAACAGACGTGTACAAAGGACGATAGTCGTGTGATATACCTCGGTACGTGTCGTGTTTCATGTATTTTAAACAGTATAGTATGATGGTTCACTAATCTCTACTGGAACCACACTGAGGCAGATTTGGTCATGTTGACAACCAGCCCTGAATACGATGTTTTATAAATACATAAAGGCTTCTGCTTGAGTTCGACAGCTAACATCACCATTTTAACGGTACCTCATCAAAACATCTCGGTGTTAACATGTTGACATGTCTCTGGATTAAAACGGATTAAAACCTCTCACTGGGGCGATCAGAGGACGACCTCTAGTCCGTCCACGGAGAGCCCTGTTCATGACGATATAAGTCTTATCTGAGTGAGTTAATGGCGATACACCCACCAGTATCGTCCCTCTACAGACCTCTGCGGTCGTCCTCTGTGTATCGGCGTGACTTTGGTTTCACACACACATCGACTTTGTTATGTACGATCACCTTTCCGACAAGAAGTCTGCGATGCTTTCACATGTTTTCAAAGTGCTCGGCTGAAGGGATTGAACACAAACCTGTGGACAGGAAGTCGGTCGCGACGATGCACGACATACGTTGACTTTGGCCTGTCTCGATACTCAACGATGACGCGGACGTCCTCGGACGCCCGCGAATGGGGAGGGACGTCTAGTCGCGATATGTTTCGATGTGACGTCAAGCCACGATATACTCGCCACGATACGTTTTGATGTGACGTCAAGCCACGATATGCGTCGATATGCATTGTATTCAAATCCTCCTTTAGTAAACACTGTGTAACGCCTAAATGTGCCCTCGCTGCGCCCTTGACTTCTTGTCCCCTCGTGCCTACCAGGTGGCGAGGACACCACCTTGATGAATCTGTTATCATGGGAAAGACGAAGAAGCCTAGTGTGTCGGTGCAGTGCGAGTGGTCGTCCTGCACCTTCAAGGGCCACACCGTGGAGGAGCTGAGCGAGCACATGGCCCTCCACCTGAAGGAGCATCTAGGAGACGGAGATGCCATGGAGGAGCTCGGTGAGCTACAGCCAAACTCTATCCAATATGCTATGGTCAAATGTCGTTTTGTTGCCACATGATTCAAGTAAATGTGTTTAAAGATGTTGTGCTGCCTTGAAGATGGGCAGATTGTATTGGTGAGTTGTAGCTTATCTTTGGTCTGTTTAGTATGTTTAAATATCGTAAAATCGTACGTTCGTCTGTGTCGAGTGTTGAGGTGTCCCTGAGCCAGATACCTCACTAACTGTTCCTGACGAGCTGGCTGTCGCCTTGCACGGTGGACACTGCCGTCGGTGTGTGACTGTGTAGGCAGGCAATGTTGTAAAGCGCTTTGTGTGGCCACTGGTTTTAAAGAGTACTACATAAATGAAGTCCATTTAACACATGAGCCTAATGTGTTCTGCCTGGCCTTTCTCTGTGCGTAGACGACTATGCGTGCCTGTGGAGGGGCTGTGAGTTCCTGGCCATGGGCAGTCCCAGGGAGCTGGAGGTCCACGCCCACTTCCACACCTACCACAGCAAGCTGAAGGGCCTCGGAGGGCAGCTGCTGAAGGCCCAGCCCGCCCTGCCCGGCTGCAAGCAGGACCTGCACACCAACAACCTCTCCTCGGAGGTCTCTGCCGGCCTGCGCTGCATGTGGCAGCACTGTGACGTAGGTTGGAGAGGGCTGTTAGCGTTTATACTGTGACACCATGCAAGCTTTGTAGCCTGTATGGAGAGGACAGTGAAGAAAGACAGGATAGTGAGTTTTAGTCGACATTTACATTTAGGGCATTTAGCAGACGCTTTCATCCAAAGCGACTAACAATAAGTACATTTGTCAGAACGAGAAACAATAATACATGGCTGGCGGAACAGTAAGGATGTCTATAGAACCAAGTTCCAAGCACTAACAAGCGCTAGGTTAACCCATTCCCCGTATCCAGCAAAAAATAGCTAGGATACGATGCTAAGTACTACTAAATGCAAGGACGTACAACATACAATAAGTGTGTACATTAAGTGCCAGAGTAGAGAGGGAATGACATGTAGCACAGGAATCTAACCTGCGTCGCTACACAAGGCGCACTAGTTGGTTCAGCAAGCATCCTGTCTCTTTTTTAAGGTGTTTACAGATCTAGTATAAGAATAAAGACCTGTATTTATCAACCACAAACACACCTCTGGTGGACGGACCAATCAGTAAGCGGGAGAGGATCCGCCTGTCAGACTTCTGTCGTGACCTACTCATTTGTGACGTCACCAGTGGATTGATTTGGAACTGGTTTGCGTTAACTAATCAGCCTCACACCTGGTACTAAAATGGGAATGTAGACGCATCGGGATTGAACGATTCATTAAAGTCTTGTTTTCGCGCTCTTCTCTGACAGAGTACGTTCAACAACCCTGAGTGGTTCTATCGCCACGCCGACAACCACGTGCAGTGCAGCGAGCCACGCCCCCTGCCCCAGCCGGAGCAGCAGGCCCTGTTCTGCCAATGGGGAGGTAGGAGCGACATCACATGAGCCCAACGATTTATACTCTAGAGTTGTTCCGATACCGATACCAGTATTGGAAATTCCTTGATACTGCCTAAAACGGGTATCGGCAAGTACGCAAGTCTATTCGCTGGTCTGATACCATCATGTGACTATGTAATATACTGCACAGGCAAAGAACATCACAAACGCGTGCGGTGTAACTAAAAGAATAAAAATGTGTTACTATGATTATACATGTAAATGACTTCCTAAATTAGTTCTGATTCTTTTTCTTTCGTGAACAGACTATACATTGCTGTCATCGTAAGAGAACCCTTAAATAAGAACACGTGTTCAGGAATCGGTTCAGGAATCGGTATCGGAACGTCTCGTACAATGGCGTCTCTCATGGGGGTTTGACGCTCGTCGGCTGCGTTCCAACCGTCCAATAGCGACTCCCCTCTGGGTTGCAGGTTGCGACGCCTTCTTTAAGGTCCGGTACCGCCTGAGGGAACACCTGCGGAGCCACACCCAGGAGAAGGTGGTGGCCTGCCCCACCTGCGGCTGCATGTTCTCCAGCAACACCAAGCTGTTCGACCACCTCCACAGGCAGGCGGAGCCCGAGGGTGAGGGGAGCCACATAACAGGGCCTGATGGGCTCACTGAAATTAAGAATTTGCGCTCATTAGCGGAATTTGTTCTTGGTTTTTATGCAAATTCAGAATATGCACAAATTTGGACGCCGCCTGGATTTTTCGTTCTTTTTCTGGGAAAGTGTGATATATGGAACGTTTGGGTTGAAAGGGAAAGATATTTAAAGGGTTTCTTCTAGTGATATTCTGGTCCGAAATATCGTACACGTCATCGTTCTTCTTACGAAGCCTGACCTTTCGTCTGAACCGTCTGATTCATTATTCAGATGGAGGTTGTTAAGTCATTGTGTGTTTGTGTTGATCCATATATTGACTGATCTGTGCTCCCGACAGGCTCTCTTGTGTGTGAGCACTGTGGGAAAGCCTTCACCAACGAGAGGCTCCTGAGGGACCACGTCAGGCAGCATGGTGAGCCCTACTGTACAACATCACCCATTCCTGGCAGCAATTTATTCTTTTTCGTGGGAGGGGCAAGTTCCGCCTTTTTCGCCTCTGATTGGTTAGAAGGGCTCTCCTTTTAGATTGTGTTTTGATAAGTCCTAGCTGTTTGGGGGATTTCAGGTTTAGGTTTATGGGTAGGTTACCCCTAACCATAACCAATCGGAGGAGAAACATTCTAACCAGTCAGAGGTGAAAATGGCGGTACTTGCCCCAACCATCCTACGAAAAAAATATTTGCGTCCTGGCGCTCTGCTGCCGTCGCTCTGTTTAGGTCATTGCAATTAATTGAATTTAGATTGTTTGATCGATTATTTTATTATTTTTTTCTTTTTTTATTTGAACTCAAAACAAAATTCTCAGTTACCAAATGTATTTTTGGAGAGAAACGCTGAATAAGTGCATCATGTTTTGAAACTCAAAAATAATCGTTTGAGTAATCGTGATTTCAATATTGACCAAAATAATCGTGACTTTGATTTTTTTCCCCTCAATCGAGCAGCCCTACCCTGCCTGTCTCTGACCCGTGGTTGTGTTCTGTATCCCTTGCAGTGAATCACATCAAGTGTCCGCTGTGTGACATGACCTGCACCACTCTGGCCACCCTGAAGATCCACATCAAGTTCCGCCACTGTGACGAACGGCCCTTCTCCTGTGACTTCTGCGAGAGCAGGTAACCCGCACTCTCTCAAACATAGAAGATATTCTGGAGGGTTTACAAGGGGCTAACAGTCTCTTTGAGGACATACATTAAAGTAGAGCTGGGCGATTAATCGTTTTTTAATTGTAATTTGAATTTATGGTCAATAATCTTTATTTATTTTTTAAATCAACAAAAAAAAAGGGTTGGGTTAAAGAGTAAAATGTCAACAGGCAGCTTGCGCTGAAAGAAGTGAGTGTTTAGAGTTTGCCTAAGTCTTTGGCACCCAAATGTTGCTTTTGTTAATGATTGTTAATCATCAAATTAAATCCAAACTTAAAAAATATATTTATAGACATTTTTTAAAAAAAGAAAACGATTAAAATCGTTAAACGGGTTTGGTTTGAAAAAATCGTCGATTTAGTTTGTAGGCCAAATCGCCCAGCACTACGGTAAAGCCTGAAAAAGCATGTGTCGGGGTTATCTCAGACTATATTATTGATTTTAAGATGCCTTAGGTTTCAGAAGTCTTGGCATTTTTTTCTCTCAAAAAAGTAAATAAACGGACCGACCTCACTTTGTTCTTCCACCTCAGCTTCAAGAACCAGCACGACCTGCGCAAGCACATGGAGACCCACAACGAGGGCGCGGCCTACCGGTGCACGGTGGAGGGCTGCGACTACTCGTCCCGCATGGCCCACACCATGCGCCAGCACTACAGACGCATGCACGAGGTCAGCCAATCGCACAGCCGGGGCAGTCGTGATGCTCCGCTCAGAGCTGGAGTCTTCTGGGGCGCATCTCTGTTGTCTGCGGTCTACCTGTAGAGGCCCTGAACCTGACCTCTCCTCAAAGGGCCCCTGTTTAACTTTACTACGCTACATAGTGAATTGTAAATGGATACAGTCATTAAAGGGCTCCTATTTTACCGCTAGGTGTTAGTGTGAGCAGCCATTACCAGACTTTTCAACCACTCTGCCTTGCTTTGTGACGTTGTGACATCACGAATGGGAGAGTCCGCCCAGATGTACACTGGATTGATAAGTCTACCAGCCTAACCAGTGGACTGTACCTACTAGTAGGCTTATCTATCCATCATACATCTAGTTGGACACTCCCACTGGTGATGTCACTAAGACACAGGGCAGTTCTTGAAATAGCTTAAAAGACTGCAGCTATGTCCTGTATCTAAAATTCACCACATAGCTTTTGATCGAAGTCTCGGCTAGAATTAAAGGGTTTAAAAGGTAATAATAACAAAAGTCTGTTAGAATGTGGTCGTTTTTAGAATTAATTCTGTAACTATTGATGGACTCGGTTCATGTCCTGACCGATGTGATGTCTGGGATGATGCAGGGAGGGATGATCTCCAGGTACAAATGCCACATCTGCGAGAAGACGTTCTCCTGGTGCTACACGCTGACACTGCACCTCCGCAAGAAGCACCAGCTGAAGTGGCCGTCGGGACACTCGCGCTTCAGGTACCCTTCCTCCGGTCCTCTTCTTCTTCTACCACTCCTATCCAACGTCTAAGGTTGTGTTGGCGATGTCGGGGGACGTCTCTTCTGTTGGTATTTGAAGCGAGATCCCAAACAAACAGCCCCTCCCTTCCGTGTTTCAAACACATGATCTAAATAAAACACAGACATAAACAACATGTTTATGTTTTATTTATATCATGCGTCATGTGTCATGACGCATGACGTCAAACACATGACGCATGATATAAATAAAACATAAACATAAACAACATGTTTATGTTTTTAACATAAAACATAAACACATGATCGTATTTACCGGACTCAAAACTATCATGAACGCACGCTTGTCGGTGATTGGTTGGAATACAATTTATTTTGGTTTTGAATGGTTGGTAGTACCATTTGTTTTTGTGTACGATCCCGGAGCATAGGCTGCCTGCAGAGACGCCGGTTTTTGACAGCCTGCTTATTGGGGCGGCAGCTAGCGGATCGTGAGGAAAGATCAGATGAATGTGATCATTTATGTTTCGACCTAGAATCGCTGATACAACCTTTTAACGCCGTTCAATTTAGCGACCAGAAACAGAGACATATGTTGGCAGTACAGTACAGATGCAGCCACTTTATTATCCCTTTAGGTGCAATAACCTATGATCCGTCGCTTACCTCGACTCTGCTCCTAGATTTGAATCTGTCAGGCAATGCAAACATGCATCGCTCCCCAAGAAAAGAATGTCGAAGCATTCAGCCTTTCAAGTGACTTACAAAGGCTTTACTCACTGTGTATTTGTAGCTTAACTTGGATCCCTAAAGGACAATTAAGATAAGGTGCACTTTAGCAATCCCAAACAGGTAATGCAGAAAGTACCTGACAGTCATCGGTATAAAAAAAGTTAACATAAGAAATTTTGATTTTTAAAATTTTGATTTATCCAGGAAGAGAGCACCCAGGCCGATTATTTAAAATAAATAATAACAATAAGAATTATACAATTTTAAATGGTGACCCCTTAAAACCGCTGAATCAGTTACAAGTAACTCAAGACCCCCCCCCCCCCCCCCCAGGTACAAGGAGAACGAGGACGGCTACCTCACCCTGAACATGGTGCGCTTCGAGACGGTGGAGGTCACCGAGGAGATCATGAAGAACATGGAGAAGAAGCGGCAGATCCACCGCCGGGGCCCCGGGCCCCGGGCCAAGCAGACCTCCAGGGGGGGGCCTCCCGACCGTAGCCACGCCTCCCCCCTGCCGCCGGGCTCCGCCTCCCCGTCCTCCTCCTGCGACGGCTCCTCCTCCTCCTCCCCGGGCTCCTCCTCCTCTTCTGAGGAGGAGGAGCCCGGGGAGGAGGAGGAGGAGGCGGCGTCGCCGCAGCCCAGCCCCCACGGCGGCGACTCCCCCGTGTACTGCGTGATGAACAGCATCCCCCACATCGAGGACGACCCCGGGGGGCCCTTGATGCTGTTGGAGGAGTGCGACCCCACGGCCACCTCCGGGGCGGTGCAGGCCCTTACCGAGGTGGCCCGCGGCCTGGGCATGGACGTGGTGTGAAGCCCCCCCCCCCCCCCCCGGTCGTGTGATTCAACGTTCCTATGATGTTCAGTGGACCCCCCCCCCCCCCCCCCCACTGTGTTTTCGGATTCATGCGTGTTCATCGTTTTTAATGATTGGTGTTTACCCCTTTTGTCTTTGACGCCGTGGCGGTGTTTGTACAGGAACGGGGGCGGCAAGGACAAAAGTTTGCTTATAGAGGAAGAAATGCGAGATTTTATTTTTTAATCAAACGGTTTTATTATACGGTGAACACGTGAATTGGAGCCGCTCTTATCCTGAACGTAAGGGAGGCCCGTGTCTGGTGAAACACGGCTGAACTCTGACGCCCTCGTTCGTACGGCGCCAAGCTGAGATTGTCGTTTGTATATATGTTTATTTTAGATGTTCGGTATCTTCCATTTTATTTTTCTTCTTATGGAATTTAATGTTATGCAACTAATGACTGACGTTTAGCGCTGTTTAAGTTATTAAATATTGAGAAGCCAGTTTATTTATTAGAAGATGCGATGGTGTACAATAAAGTGGTCGGTTTTGATGGTTATTTGAGATTTATTTATTTGAGCATTAAAACAAACTTTTTCAATGTTGGTTCAAGATTTCCTTTTTATTTTGAATATAATGAGAGCATGTAGCAATGTTGCATGCTACACTCCCCCTAGGTGGCTTTTCTGGGCTCCGCCAAAACAAGAAGGCAGGTTGGTGGTGTTGAAAGCCGGTTTATTGTAATTTTTGGAGACAATGATACTGGTCCATGTTGCCATGCAGATCTCTGCAGTCCGTGGGGATGGCTGATTTAACCTGGAACACTGATTGCATGATGTACAACAGGTGTGCAGCCTCACCCAGCCCCCAGAGTCCGATCAGTCTTATTCGGGGAAGGTGAGGAACACAGTAATACATCTGACCAAGGCAGTTAAATTTAAATAAATATACAGTAGTTTTAATGCACTGATGTTTCAAGGAATGAGTAAGACGCTTTCTTGCGTGATCTCCAAAATAAAAGTTCTAACACTGGAGCAATGAGGCTTTTAGTTTGAAACGGATCCATGTGTACCTCCGGGTGCACAGCGTCACAAGGACTGTCCGGCCAGGTTCTGGAGTTCAGTGTTCTGCTTCATAAACACCGCTTGGTGGAAGACATGTTGGTTCTGTTGTAGGAATCTGCCCTGGGAATAGGAAGGCGTTGGGTAGAGGGTGTTGGGATCCATTCCGCCCACGGTAGCGTAATACCCGGGTGAGGGCTGGTAATACTGAGGTCCGTTCACTGGAGCCGACTGAAACATCTTCCCTGTGAAGACCCGACAGTCCTCACGTTCCCCGTGCCTCATCCTCATGGCTTTAAGACGCACGCCGTCACTCTCGTGAGGCCCCCGTTTCCTCGAGTCCCCGGACCCCCGCCTGGGCCCGGCGTCGTACTCGCTGGCACGCCCGTGAGCGGCTCTCGATGCATGCTGGGAGGTTTCCGTGTGAGGCTGTGCCCGGGCGGTCTCCTTCTCCTCCGTCTGCTCCTCCTCCTGTCTCAGTAGGTCTGCGAGGTGCAGGGGGGGCTGGGTCCGCCCCTCACAGTCAGACGCCCTCCTCTTCAGAGACGTGGACCGGCCGTGGGAGCCGTCTGGGAGAACACACACACACACACACACACACACACACACACACACACACACACACACACACACACACACACACACACACACACACACACACACACACACACACACTGGTTGAGTTATTGGTGTCGCTTCCCTTGAGGGTCTAATATTATACCACCAGGTGAGTGTGATTAGCCATTGCAAGCCGTTTGGAAAATCTGCCCTTTTCTGACATCACAAGTGGGTGTGTCCACCCTGATGTATACTGGATAGATCAGCCTACCCAATGGACTATAGCAAACGTTGCTCATCTATCCGTCATACATCTAGGTGGACACACCCACTTGTGATGTCAGAAAAAGGCAGATTTTCAAAACGGCTTGTAACGGCTGATCACACTTACCTGGGGGTATAACATGTCCCCTTTAAGTACGGTGTTGCTCCTTTCTATCACTAGTCATTAAGCCAAGACACTTTAGGCTAAATTACAAAGTGACAGCAAAGCATTTTAGATACATTAATATATGACCATGTTGCCAAAGGATACCAACATTGACATTAGGGTTCGAACCCAGGACCTTCGACTTGGAGTCAAACACCTCGACCAATAGACTATCCAGCACCGACAGTTTCTGAAATGTGCTGAAAGTTGCCTCTGAAGATTTTTTACAGGATGGTAATGCTAAGGTTGAATTCACCTGGAATTGGTGGTGAGGAATGGGCAGAGTCCCTGTTCTCTTGTATCGCCGCGGCCATGTCAGTCACAGAAGGAAACTCTGATGGTTTCATCAGCGACTTCTGTAGTGGAGGAAAAGCAAACAGAAACACATTGGCAGTAAAGATGCAGCCACTTTATTATGCCGTTTTGTGCAATAACTTCTGATCAATCACTTACCTCGACCCTCTGTTTATGGCGATGAATCTGCCAGGCGATGCAAACATGCATCGCTCCCCATTTCCCTGGCTTGGATAAAATACAATGGAAAAGCATTCAGCTTTTCAAGTGTTCACACAGGCTTGACAGAATTTGTAGATTAAAGGGGTGATATCATGCCACAAGGTGAGTGTGATCAGCCATTACAAGCCGTTTGAAAATCTGCCTTTCCCTGTGCCCTAGTGACATCACTAGTGGACACTGGTGACATGATATCACCCCTTTAACTTAGATTCCTGAATGTATTAGTAGTGTATATTGACCCACCTTAGGCTGGGTGAGGCCCTGAGAGGCTCTGTGGGAAGCAGTGAAGGGGACAAAGGATTGTGCCCTCTGTTCTGTGATGGACAGAGAATCCAGGGCCTGCAGAATTAGTGCGTGGTTACGGCATATGCAGGTGAGACACAGGGGCGAGACAAGTAATGTTCAAGGAACTGCTAACCGAAACTTTTAAACACCATTTGCAGTTGAATCAGATACATGGCCTATGGTACTCTAGGATGCCTACAGGTCGGCATGGGGACTGGGGATCGAACCCAGTACTGTTTGGCTTGGACTCGGATGCCTTGACTAATGGTGTGTTCCTAAATCCTCGAACGCCAGACTTCCGAGTTGAAAGTCGAAGATCTCCCAGCTTTTCTCGACGGCACGTCCCCTTTTTGTCTTCATCTTTTCGAAATCTGAGAGTAGACCGAGAGCAGTGATGACGCTCGCAACAAAATGGCTGCGCCCGTGAAGAGATTTTTTTCTTTTTGTATTTATACCACGTTGGTCATTTTAATGTCGATTTTAAATGCTCTTACACACTTGATTACATTGCTACTTTATTCCGGTCACCAATTTATACATTGCATGGTCTTGCTGTGCATGCAATACAATGTAAAGTTGTGTTTACAGGCTAATGTAGCTAACAATAAACAACGACTAGCCAATTTCATGACACAATCACAAAGACGAACAGGAACGCTATGGATGCTCCGAGACCGTAAGCGACGTCCAAAGTGCAACTCGGAAGGCTGGCGTCTGAGGATTCAGGAACCCACCATTAAGTCACACTCTATCAAAGTGTGACATTTCGCACTAGGACACAAACAACAACAAAACGAGAACAAACATCTAATAAGCCGGTTGTGTGTGGAACATGATCCCAATAGAAAAGTGTCTCCCTACATTACTATATTGGGTCCACCGTAAGCATGGGGGAGGTGAGACGACCAGAGAGGGGCGTGGAAGAGGAGGGAGGGCCTGCAGGTGTTGGTGGGGATGGATCCCAGTGGGATCCGCTGAGGCGTGTTGCTGGGAACACAACCAGTAGGACCTCAGATCCTGACTGGGAAGCATGTTGTAATCTAGTAGAAGAGAATGACAACACGTCAGTGTCGAGAACACACACACAGACACACAGACAGACACACAGACACACACTCACACACACACACTGCTGCTTTCCATTTACCTCGGAAGTCAGAGCGGGGAATGACGTCATACCCGAGTGGACCGCAATCCAATTCTGACTTCCCGGTTCAAATGGAATGCACTACATGCCCACAGTGAGGAATGCTGGGAGGTGTAGTTGTTGACAACGTACCGTAGGAGAGCGACATCAGTAAGCTTCTGTGTGGATTGGGAGGGTTCATCTCAGGGGCGTCTGAGGCTGAAAACATCCGGGACGGCGTGGAGTCTTTCTCCAGGAGAGGAGATTTGCTAGGGAGTAAAGAGGTTAATTTGTGTTTTGAATATCAAGTCAAATACTAACGGCAGTAGCATAGACAAAAAAATGCATCCCGGGCAATCAATCAGTGATCAATAAATAGTTTACCTAGCAGCCGATGAATTTGTTGACAAAAGTTTTATCAAACAAGGTCTAATTCCTTGTTGACCTTGTTATCTGCTTTAGTCTAACTACGTATTTCTATAATTTTTTATTTAATTTGACAGTTATTAAATTTTCCTCCAGGATTACCTTGACCATGTCATTTTGTAAGCATGAACACTCCTTGTTCGATGACACGCTGGATTATCCACAAGAGGGACGTCTGCTAAATCCAGTTAATTAATTTGGGAACCATCCGTTCCAAGGACACATGATTTGTAATGCTGTTAGCAGAATGAATAGAGTGCGATGGGACTGATGTAAAGACTGTTACACTATAACACTAGAATGACAACCATGTTACACTGCATAAGACTAGCGAGCTATGGGGCTGATGTACACACCTCCGCTCCTACCAAATTCACCATGTTGAACTATATACCAGTATACGGTATAAGACTAGTGAGCAATGGGACTGATGTACAGCCTTAGTTCATACAATACTTATCATGTTACACTATATATGAAAATAATGAATAGTGAGCAATCAGACTTCTAGTGGTATACAGTGTAACATGGTGAGCCTTGTAGGAGCTGAGGTCTGTACATCATTCCCATTGATCCTTATTCATTCTAGTGGTGATGGTGGTTACATGGAGAAGCTTAGTGAGCAATAGGACTGAGGTAGAGCCCTGAGCCTTCATGCTACACTAAACAAGACTAATGAGCAATGGGACTGATGTATTGCTCTACTATCACTATGTAATACACAAACTAAATAGGTAACACCCTTTAAGCAAAAATAACAGTAGTTTACCACAATTGTGTCTTGTTATTCTGTTAAATTCCCTATAACATAAATTAAGTTATATCTATGGGCAGAGTGGCAGACTAGCAGATTATGGGAATGCCATACCATCACTTGAAGTAAGTGTGTTCAGGACCTTCAAGTTGGACTCTCAAGTCGTCAGGATATAAAAGCACTCTGGTGAAATGTCAATCAGTTGCACACCAAAGCTAAGGCTCCTTCCTAATCAAGTCAAGCAGCGGAAGGTTTAAAATACCCTTTACTTCCTTGAAAAGGTTATCCTGCTTCAACTGCAACAAGAACAACTTAATCTAACAACGGTTGTGTAACAGCAGTATTACAGCAATAGCTAATGATTCTGAATAATGAAAAATATTGCACAAATTACATTGAAGAAAAGCGTACCAACCAAAGGACAATAAGCAGCCTTTGGCTACTTAGTTTGAATTTTGCACTGGTACGGTAGGATCTGACAATAGGCTTGTGTCTCACAGGTACCTGAGAGTATACTGCCATAAAGTTTAAATACAAAGCAAACCAAGGTACTCACTAGCAGCAGCAGACGAGCGATGGTCCTCAGTGATCTGCAGTGGTCCGAGTCGAGACTGACGGCTCCTTCAGCGTGTCTCTATCACGGGAGGTAATGGCTTTCAGAGCTCGCTCTACCACGTCTCTCTCTCTGTCTGTCAGTCCCACTCATTCACACACACACCGACTCTCTCTCTCTCACACACACACACACACACACACACACACACACACACACACACACACACACACACACTAAATATCAACTTAAAAATAGATTGATTTCACAAAATTACCTGCTATGGTGTAGTGCATATCAAATGAAAGGATTTAAAAAAAATAAGAAAACAAACAATGTGCTAGCCTAATAGGCGTCCATTTCATACAGACCACCTGTTGTCTAAGCCAGGGTCAGCTGGACCTCCTGGACAATTAGTCAACCTTACTTACCCACACCAGGAAAGGCCATTAACTGCTCCCAACAGCTTGTGCTAATCTCATTAAGCGTCTAAGACCTTGTCATTTGAATTCCATTAACACTATAGAGAGCAGCAGCGTGTCTGTTGAAGAGGAATCATTTCCTAAGTGCTACAATGTAGGTTGCACGGTGCTATATAAAGCACCATCCCAGCACTGCTTAATATAGCATCCTGCACCGTGGATGCCTCTGTCTGGCGCTGCAGTCCAGGTCTGGTCCCTCCTCGGACGGAAGGCTCAGACGGGCGGGTCTCGTCCCTCCTCGGAGGTGCTGCAGGACGGCTATAGAGGTGGCTGGTAGAGGAGCTGTAGGCCAGCAGAGGGCGCTCATCCCTCTGACTTCTGTCGGTCGGTAGAGATCCCATGGCAAGCCAGAGTAGAGGCGTTGACCCGGGTTGCTGGCAGAACTCCCAACCCAGCTGTTGCATCAACATGGCCCCCGGTCCTTCCAACTTCTCCGCTGTGATAGCCAGTGTGTGTGGTGAACAGTACACACAGGCAGCTGTACATCACCCGGCTGGATGAAGCGTAACCATCATGTCCGCCCGCCCGCCCACCCACACACAGTATTTATGCTTCGAGTGTCTTGGAAAGTGCCATTATAAAACGAGTTCGTAATAAAATAATCTCTACCGTAACGCCTAATTTTGTTAAAATTCGACTACCCGGATATCCCGGTGGTTCCTCGACATCATTAGGCCATAAGTGTTCAAACAGTGCATCGATGTGAACCAGTTTTACTGGCTCTTGTAACAACCGTTTAACCACGGCGGGCAAATGGGGCTGCACCTTAATTGGATTCAATTAAGCCGGCTGAGGCCTGTGATTGGATAAGCCCTGCCATGTTTTCTCTTGATTAGTCAATTCCATTTTCACTAAGCGGCTAAACCCTTCTAGTGCAAGTAAGGTTAAATCCATTTCGTAATTGAGGAACCGTTACTTGACGTTGAGCCAATGGCCTTTATACGGCCACAAGTCTTTCAATTTGTCACGCAATTTTGCCAACTACAGGTACAGAATCAATGTTTAAAAAAGGCTTTTGTCTATTGAACAGATCCAATGCCTAGTGACTCAGGTATTCCACAATGAATACAGAACGAGTACCAGTAGTGGTATCCAAAGTTTAGTCCGAAATAAAATTACATAAATGAGGACAAATGAAATTACGTAGACGCACTTTATTCCTAAAACTGAAGCTGCACCATCAGTAGCGGCACACAATTATATTTACACATATACACACACACAATTACCTAAATCTGTTATATAAAATATATAATCTGACAATGTACCTTCTCATGTTTCTCCTGTTTGTCAGAGCTCGTTGAGTTTGACTGTGCGAGAGACTCTGGCACCGATAGCACAGAGAGGTAAGTCTCATCCACTCGTGGGTTGGGTCACAAATGCCCAGGCCAGCCTACTTCATTTTTACAGCATGGCAATAAAAAGGTATGTACCCTCTGGAAAAATAATACTCTACAAGCAATCTACAGCAAATCCACGTGAACAGCTTCTTTTTATCGTAACTGTAATTGGGAAAATTACACCACTTTTTATCGAAACCCATTCCTTTACAGTGAGATGGCAATGTACACACCCGCCAGGATTTGTAATATATAAAAGATATTAAGCATTAAAAATTCCACATTTAAAAACTTACAATAAATAATATATGCAGGCATTTCATTAGGATAAAATTTCATAGATTGCAATCTACAGTCATTAAAAAGACAATTTATTCTCCTTTATGAAAAGTCCCTTGATCATCCGAAATGCTAAAATGAATTCTTGGCATTGGCTTGATTGAAAAGGCCCGGTCAGTCGTGGTTGCGTTGGCGACACCGGCGGGACGAAGAGTCTGCGTCTCCCCCCCCCCCCCCCTCTACGGCGTGCTCTGACGTCTCCGTGGTGGAGCGAGGTCACTTCCTGTCCGGGGCACGGAGGGGCGCGCTCGCTGCTTCTTCTTCTTTTTTTTGTTATAAGCACAACAAATCCATGAATTTCAGTGAACAGCGATCCTCTCCCAGCGGCGGATCCTGTGGCTCACGGAGCTCAGAGCATGTTCATGATAAAGTTATACAGCTGGTTCAGCACCACAAAGTGGACTGGCAGGCACGAGCGCCGGTCTTGCGTTGCAGGGTCGCACGTCAGCCAGGAGAGGGCGTTGTACTGCTCCAGCACGAATCTGGAGGAGGAAATAAAATAGAAAAACCTTGTTTATTTGCATTCCCAAAAACCGGATGAACGGAGCGTATTATTTATAAAGCAACCAATAACACACGTTCATTTGCATTGAATGTTACTGAATAATACTTTGTAATCCAACCACCTGTTCAGATGCATTGCCATTAACTGTATCTATAGTATAATCCACCCAAACACACATGTTCAGATGAATTGCCATAAACTGAATCTGTATTATAATCCACCAGAAAACACATGGTCAGATGCATTGACACGAACCGGATGAAATGAATGACTCTTTTATAAATCAACCAAAACATCAACACGGTCACGGTAACCTGGCTTGCCGGGCAATGGTTTATTTATTATCACTATAAAGACCTCACCTGAGCACGTCGGAGGTGTGGTTGGAGTCCAGCGGGTGGGAGTGTTTGCTGTGGAGGAGCTCGTCTGACTGGACCGAAGACACGTGCAGATGCAAGGACGCCTGGGAGAGACAGAGACAGAGAGAGAGAGAGAGTGAGAGATCAGTCAGAAGGAATCTGACTACACAGGACAATAGCTGAAGATAGCTGAAGAGAGCCGAGTCGCTCACCAGCTTCCGCAAAAGACTCACTCTTCAGAGTTCAACTAGACCCCCCCACACCCCTCTTACTCACTTATTGTACATTCTTGCACTTAAAGATAGTACTTGGTATTGCATTGTATCCCATCTTATCCTAGCTCTCCTTGTTGTGTACGGGGAGTGGGTTAACCTAGTGGTTGTTAGTGCTTGGCACTTGGTGCTATGAACATCCTTACTGCACCAACAGCGATTTATTGTTGAATCTCTTTCTTCTGATAAAAGTACTTATTGCAAGTTGCATTGTATAAAAGCGACCATTGTATAAAAGCGACCTACATTCAGGCCTAACGGCCTGAATGTAAATGCATAACGATACGGCGCGCGTGTCGATGTGCACGGAGAGGCACTGGGGGACGAGCCCGGCTCAGCTACCTGGAGGAAGAGCGGGCACTGGTTCTTGGCTTGTGGGCAGGCGGACCAGAACCAGTCGGGCAGGGGGCCAGCCTTGGCGGTGGAGATGAAGTAGCCCAGGGCCATGGGCTGCTGCAGGATGTTCAGGGCCTCCTCGTGGGACTCCATGCGATCCGTGTTGTGGCCCTGCAGGGAAAAGGACAGGCGTCGGACACGAGGGGGAGGCAGCGCTGGGTTTAGGGCTCAAAGCTTGGGGAAATAATCAAATTCAGATTATTACGACCAATATTGTGAATGTGCTTTTTCATTTTTAAAGTTCCTTATGTTCTGTATTATTCACTAAATAAGCTTTAAATCATTCGATAGTTTGACCAACACAACATTGGAAGCAGGCAACATATAAACTGCTATTTCCTATACGCCAGGCCTATGTGTTGAGATGAATCCATGTATGAATTGATATTACAACATCTATATTTAGCTATTTAATAAAAAAATAAATAAAAAGAATCTTTCGGATCAATCAGTAACAAATCCTAAAATAAAAAAAAGGAAAAACTTAATAAGTAATAATATTATTTTTGAATGCAGCCTTTGCGAATTGCATATCGGATCGTCCAGCCCTAGTTGTGGTGGCAGGAAGTGGTATGATGCAACACTTCTGTGAGTCGCTTGCACTGAAGTTAGAAGGGACACACACACACACACACACACACACACACACACACACACACACACACACACACACACACACACACACACACACACACACACACACACACACACACACACACACACACACACACACACACACACACACACACACACACAGGAAATTCAGAAGAAGAGGCGAGGTAAAATAAATCGGAAAGAGTCTGGTTTCAGATCCCATTTGCCATCAACTACCGGGATGGTATGCTTTCAATTTCAAATATTCTTTCTCTCACAAACTGCATTGAGGTCCGTTTTGAATCGGTAGAGGTATTTGCCACAAAGCTGGGTGAGCTACAGCCCTCCAGCCCAGGGGGGCCGCGGGGGGGACAGGTGTGAGTGGACCCGGAGGGTGAGGGTGCGACCGGAGGGGGTGAGGGTGCGACGGGTGGGAGTGGGAGTGCGGGGGACGGGGGACGGACGGGGGGGGGGGGACTGACCTTGCTGCCGTCTCCTCCCTGGTGGTAGTGTGATCCAGGGGAGTGTACCGGGGAGGTGGTGGGCGAGGTAGGCAGGATGTTGATGAGCTCGGGGTCCACCATGTCGTGGTCGAACAGGTCGAAGAAGCCCATCCCTTCCGAGCCATCTGGAATGGAAAGAACGGTTCGCCTTTAGACACTTGGGTTTCTCACGGCCGAATCTAATCTCCATTTCCGTCATAGCAGTCTTTCCAAAGACTGGGTCGCGACCCACATTTCGGCGCGGGAGATTTGAATTGGGTCGCAAAATAAATGTATATGATTATTTTTCTTTTACAGAAATACTTTGGCACTGTTTTGGCATCCATCTCTACCGTTTCAGTTTTGACTGTCTTACTTCTTGCTGCTGAAACACCCACATTTCTCCCCGGGGGGATTAATAAAGTTTTATCTTATAACGAATTGATTGTTAACGATAGCTGCCCATAAACACACTCCTAACTGTTCGGCATGAGCATTTAAATAAACTTAAAACAACAAGCATGTTTTTGAAACACTGCGTCATAGAGTGGACATTTCTGTTCATTAAAACAATACATAACGCAGTCTCTCATTAAACCTTTGTTCCAACTGGTTTCGTTAAATCTTGAAACGAGCATTATTAACAAAGACCAGTGCTTTATTGTCCATCATCATAAAATGGATTGTATTTATACAGCGCTTTTCTAACCAGTGGCCACTCAAAACACTTAAAAATATTGACTAACTTTTACACTTTTTTTTTCCATTTACACAATGACGGCGGTGCCAACCATGCAAGGCGACAGCCAGCTCGTGGGGAGCAGTCAGGGTTAGGCGTCTCACTCAGGGACATCTCGACACAGGAGCCGGGGATCGAACTAGTGACTTTCCGGTTCCCTGCCGACCCACTCTACCCCCCCACTCTACCCCCTGTGCCCCATGCCGCCCCTCATCTCATCCTTAGACCCTCACCCCCTGACCCTGTCTAGCCAACCGTCGGGGTCAACACCAAGCCCCCCCCCCCACCCCCCTACTCACCTGCGTTGATGGGGTTGAAGGTGAGGTCTGGCTCCGTGGTGTTGGTGTTCACCTGCACCATGGCCGACGTGGGGAACACCAGGATGTGCGTGCACGACGTGTCCTGCGGCGTGCTCAGCTGCGACGTCTGCATGTTGAGCGTGGTGCTGCGGCCGAACACCGAGCCCGTCGACACCGAGTCTGAGACCGAGAGGAGAAGGGCGCTGGGTTAGACGAGAGTCTCTACCACCTGGACGGCGTTTCGCACAGCGTTGCTGCTGCTTTACATTGAGGGTATTTAGCAGAGGCTTTCATCCACAGCGACTTACAAATACGTACATTTGTCAGAAGAAAGAAAAACAACAATATACCGCTGTCAGTACAGTAAGGATGGTCATAGAACCAAGTGCCAAGCACTTACAATCGCTAGGTTCACACCAAAGATAGCTAGGATAAGGTGCTACACGATGACAAGTACTGTTTTTAAGTGCAAGGACGTACAACATACAATAAGTGCGTACATTAAGTGCCAGTATGTACAACATATTATAAGTGTGCACATCAAGTTCCAGGACGTACAGCATACAATAAAAGTGTACATCAAGTGCCTGGACGTACAACACACAATAAGTGCGTAAGAGGGGTGGGGGTGAGGGAGTAAGGAGGGAGGCTATGCAGAGTCCAGGTGAACTCTGAACAAGTGAGTCTTGAGTCTTTTGCGGCAGCCCTCCGCCGGCGTTTACCTGGCATGATGACGAAGGACCCCTGCGGCTCCATGGCGACCAGACAGGCGCTGAGGATGCTGGGAGTGTCGGCGGCCGAGATGCCGCACATCTTGCAGGTCTCCTTCAGGCGCTTGCTGAGCGACTGCAGGTTCCTCCTGCTTAGCAGAATGCTCCAGTCTGCCGCACAGGAAGTGACATCACGCGCGTTAGCGAGACAGCGGGCGCACAACGCTGAGGTCAAGTCAACGGGGGGGGGGGGGGGGGGGACACGTGCGTCACCTGATCCTATCATAGCTTTAAACTGCATATGTTCCATTACATTATCAATGGCAAGTTTAATTTAAGTTAAAGGGAACAGGTAGTGGTTTATAATTATTGTGTGATTGAATGAAAGGGGGTGGGATTAAACAGGGGTATACTTCTTCCCACTCCTTTTGAAATGTGTCAAGAAAAAAATGGAAAAATAGAGCCTTGCTTTTGTTTGTCATTTGATGACATGTTTCTTGCACATTTGAAATACAATTTTAAAATCCCAAAAAAAAAAAAAAAATACATTACCTCTCAGCTCTCCATGGCCCATGCGGCCCAGCCGTCCGATCACGACCCTCCAGGGCAGCGATGTCACCTGCACCAGGTCCAGACACCAGTCCCACAGCTTCTGCAAGCCCACCCGGCGGGCAGAGCCCTTTTTCCTCCGAGCCCTGCGCCAAACAAGCAAAACACTTAGAACCGACCCCCCCTTAAACACAAGACCGTAGACGGGTGGCTGCGGATGCGTGTCCTTGACCAACTGGCTACAGAACTCAAGCTCTCGCGTGTCTGAGAATAGGGGTGGGACAAAGTATCGATACGTTGATATTAGGGCTGGGCAAGTTAACGCGTTAATTACACAATCTTATTTTAACGCGATTAATACAAATTGACGGTCTCTTTTTTAAATATTTTTTAACTTTGATTTGATTTTAGTTAAAGTTTCTTTGCATTCAATTACACTTGCAGTAAATGACAGCCTGTTTACAATTCCCAAATCTGTGGTGTTACGTTTCATATTGTGGGTTGAAGTTTCATATTCAATCCACACTGAGTGAGTCAATAAAACCCCCTCAAGACGACTTGGTCTAGTTTTTGTATCGTGTATGCTATAGTATCCTAAGGTCCCCTGTGATCCCCACACCCAACAGAGCCCCGGGGGCCGGGCGTGTCCGACCGCGGGGGCCGGGGCGTACCTGTTGGGCACGTCGATGCTGATGATGCAGGTCTCCAGCAGCTCCCCGTGCTGGTCGGTGCAGGAGGCCAGCAGCCAGCGCTGGTCGTGGGACAGGCAGTAGCCCACGAACAGCACGTTGTACTTCTGCGACGCCTCGCCGAACGTCTCGCCCAGCTCCGTCTGCTTGTCCTTGATGGGCGCCAGGATGAAGGGCGGCGTGTACAGACGCACGCACTCTGGCCGCTGGGCCGAGGAAGAGGGAGGAAGGGGAGGGTCAGAGGTCATCGTTATAGGAGTACGGATGGCTTTGACGATGAGCTGATAAGTGTTTCTTATTTGGTTATTCAAACTAGCGCTGCAACTAACGATTATTTTAATAATCGATTAATCGGTTGATTATTTTTTTCGATGAATCGGATAAAAAATAAAAATAAATTAAATCTTCATTTCTCTCAGATGACAGGAGATCGTTAATTTTTCTTGACATTGATACCATTTTCTAGACTCCTTAACGATCCAAGTCTTTATTGATACTTTTCTATTATTTTGTTGAAATATAAATTGTATTAATGCTTTAATTGATTAGATGATCATAGTTCAAGATAGGACGTTAAACTGGTAATAATTCCATCTTTACCATCTATTTTATATTGCTGGGAAAACAAGTTTTTGCCAAAATCTCAAATTTCATTTTTTTTGTTTTGCATTCGAACACATCAATCATATTAGTGAGCTGACCTGAACACATCAACATTTGACACTGTTTGCTACTTTTCTTTAAGCTAACTAGCTCTATATCCTGCCTATTTTAACATGGATTTGAAAACTGGATTACTTTTTTTAACTGACGGGACTTTCTACACCGTCAGGTTGTGTGATTACTACCGCTGCTTTGAATGACTGTTGATGCACGCGGTGCCGACTCCGATCCCGTCTGCACACCGTCTGCAGCAGCAGCAGCTGACAGAGTTTTTGGTTAGACTAGACGGATACTGAGTTGAAGGAGTTTTAACCCAAAGACAGCGAAGGTACAACACTTTTATATCGGCCAACAGTCCAGAGTTAAGATATGACCAAAATACAAGCTGTGGTCGCTCACACTAAAGCTCGCTGTGGGCGTGCATGAACCATGAACCCAACCCGTTGGCGGCTGGCTGTAAACCGTGCCACGCCTAACAGTGACGTATTAAACGCGCGACTCAACGAATCGATGCCAACGCTTTTAGTAATCGATTTTATCGATTCGTTGTTCAAGCCAGCGAACCTACTATGTTCCTATAAGCAAGAGGTGTTTAATAGTATTTTTATCTTTATATGGGCATTTAGCAGACTCTTGCAAATTACAATAAGTACATTTTGTCAGAAGAAGGAAAGGATGTGCATAGCAACAAGTGCCAAGCACCAACAATCGTTAGTTAGGTCATGGATAGGCCTGCTCATCCATGCTTATCCCGCTAAACACGCCGTGTTTGAGACGAGGCCATGGTCCTCAACAGTCTACCCTACATCTAGACGTACAGTATGCTACCGGCCGGGCGCACCATGGCAACGGCCCGAGGGCTTACCTCGGGGCTCTTGAGAGCCATGTCGATGGCCAGCCCGGGGCCGAACCCGGTCAGGGCCTTGAAGTGGGTGGAGCCGGGCAGTGGGCGTCGACACTGGGTGAAGACCGAGAAGGCCAGGGACTTGAGGTGCTGGGCGTAGAGGTGCCGCTGGCCGCTGCGCACCGGCTGCAGCAGGTACTGGCATGGAACGATCTGGAAGCAAGGAGGAGGGGAACGACGTTCTTTAGCGGGGTTGGAGATTCATGGCATGGATTCAAACAATGAAAACGAGGATTACATTGTATAGATCGGAAATGCTTTAAAGAGATTGAAGAGTGATTCCATGATATATTAATAATGCCCTTAATAAGAAAAAAGGTACGCCACAAGATCAGGTGCACTGATATAAAATAATAAGGATTTTATGGTTAAGAAAGCGAAACGATAGCAACACACAAGCGCCATAATAATAGTCCCACAAAGCCTGATAACAAAGCAACAAGCCGGCTTGTCTCAACTAGGGATCGACCGATATGGATTTATTAGGGCCGATGACCGATACGCCGATACTGATTTTCTTGAGCCGATAGTGCTTTTGCTCCCTCAAATGACAACTGATAAAAATTACACAATGATTACAAATGTTACAAGTCTGAATTTAAAAAAGGAACATTTATTGAAGTCTGTATATCATACAGGAAAATAATCAATAAAAAATAACGCAAATATCGGCCGGCCGATATATCGGTCGATCACTAGTCTCAACATCAGAAGACCCCCGCTGGGACGCGGTCTCGCTCATGAGAGGTTGTACCTGCACGGAGAGCGCGTTCCTGATGTTGGGGGGCAGGAACTGCAGCATCTCCAGGTAGCAGCGCAGCAGCCCCAGGGTGTAGACGCTGGAGCGGACCTCGCGGTCCGCGTCCTCGTAGCTGAAGGGGTCCACGATGTACACCACGATGGCGGGCGGGTACGAGATGGCGTGCGACTCGCCGTCCGTGGGCTTGCCCACCTTGTCCCGGTCCAATGTGCTGGGGGAGGAAGAGGCGTTAGTACGGCGCGGTCCTGGGGGTCATCAAACCTCTCTCACACAGAGGGCGGTGTATACAAGAGGACCCCCCCCCCCCCCTTACCTCTCGTTGGGGGGTTCGACGGTGACCTGAGGCTGGTTGGCGTTGGGACCGTTCTCCCCGAGGCCCGCCGCTCCCTGGGGCGTCAGCTGGGGCCCGTTCTGAGAGGCGCTTCCCTGCGTGGTCGACGTCCCGAAGGGGGTGTAGGCGCTAGGCTTGGTGGAAGCCATTCCCCCGACGGTCTGGGGGCCTGAGGCGGAGGGGGCAGGGGTGCTGTTGACCTGGGCAGGCTGGGCGGCGGCGGCGGCGGCGGTGGGGGTGGCAGCAGCACCGGCGCTGGAGCTGGTAGTGTTGGAGCACGGGGGACCTGAGGTGTTGCTGGAGGAGCTGCTGGGCGTGTGGGATGAGGCGGGCGGGGCCGGGCTGCGCTGGGACAGCAGCGAGGCGTCCAGCGACTGCCCCGACAGGTAGGGAGCTGGAGCGAGGGAGGAAGGAGGCACACATTAGTTAGACTCTAATTATGAACAAATGGTAGATGGACTGCATTTATGTAGTGCTCTTCTAACAGGTGGCCACTTAAAGCGCTTTACAATAACGCTTCACGTTCACCCATTCATGCACACACCAATGGCGCTTTTGAACCGTGCAAGGAGACGGCCAGCATTGTCGTCCGAAGCAGTTAGGGGGAGCTGCCTTGCTCAGGGACACCTCGACACCCAGCTAGGAGGAGCCGGGGATCGAACTAGCGATCTTCCCCATACCAGCCAACGCGCGCTCTACCCCCTGAGCCACACCGCAAAACTGAGTCTAGCGGGATCACGGAGAGACGTTTGTACCTAGGTCGTAGCGGCACACTTGGGCGAATAGCTTGAGCTTGTTGAAGGCGTCGTTGTTCCCGTCCCTGGCGGTCATCTTGAGGAACCAGTCGCTGAGCGGCTGCTCCGTGGCACAGCGGTCCTCCGCCGCGCCCACCTTCACGATGCCCTCGGCGTAGCTCTTACAGATGGGCCGGTGCTTCCCCAGCTGGCACGCCTGGCGAAGGACAACAGCAACACATTCATGAGAGCCGGTTCAGTACAGGACGGCGTTATGGACTACGGGCTGACGGTCCGTCTCTATGATGATCCAGATGGTTTTTTACAGCCCCATCTGGGGCTGTAAAACAAAAAAAAAAAGTCTATTTTTTTCGTGCTAACGGTTTGGATAGCTAGATAGACCAATGGTGCATCCAATCACCTGCCACGTATTTTATCAAAGCCTGAATCTAGAGGCAGGTTTTCATAAAATACGTGGCAGGTATTTGGATGAACCGTATGAGTCACTGTCCATCACGGAGCTCCTGGTAGGAGGCTGATTGGTTGTATCCCACTGGTGGTTCGCACACAAACGCGTAACCTGAAGCCTGGCATGGTCTACTCGATAAAGATCTCTGGAGAATAACATTATGGTCTATGTGCTAAAGATCTCTCTAGAATTACATAACGCACTCTTGATGGGATCATATTTTCGAGATCCTGTGGATCTATGGGGAATTACATTATGGTCTACGTGATAAAGATCTCTGGAGAATAACATTATGGTCTATGTGCTAAAGATTACATAACGGACTACGGGTACCAGAATACCAGAACAAACAAGCACTTGTCAAGCAGAATCAAATGATTACAACAGAATTGTAATTGAATATAGATGTATCGATATACAAAGTGTTGATGTCTTTTTGCAAGTCTTTGAGCCGGATATATCAACAGCCAAACGCCTCGAGCGTTGTGCAGTCATACTTTGTAGTGGAGAGGCTGTAAAACCAGTTATCTGGCCCTTTGATCCTGGTTCAGTAGCTGGCCTGTGTAGGCGGAATTCCCCGCAGGTTCATTTTACAATAGTAACCGTCAAGAATTCCCCGATATCAAAACTGAAAGTGAAATCACCAAGTACCCTGCTCTGATGCCTCGCATTTCAAACGTCTAATGGGTGCAACCTTAAAATCACTGTTTAGACTTGTATCATGCTACCTCTACAGCAGTAAAAGGCAAAACACCGAGAGACCAGCTGAGCTGTGGGTGCACACGGACAGCCTCAAATAGAGACTTTTGATGGGTTGAATAAAGGATAATAATATGACAGACAATGCACCAAAGCTCTGGACAATAACATTGCAGAATATGTACTAAAGCTTTGGAAAATAACATGGTAGACTATGTATTCAAACTCTCCGAGATGAACAGTTTGGACCCTCTGAGATGAACGTTATGGACTGAGTGTTAATAACATGACAGTGTGCTTAGGCCCTGCAGACAGCTGCGCACCTCGTATATGGTGGTGAGGTCCTTGAAGAAGGTGCGGGCCCCTCTGAGCAGCGCGTCGTTGTCCGGACAGATGACCACGTAGCCCAGGTCCCTCTGGGAGCCGAAGGGGTCCAGCTGCAGCTTCTCCCAGTAAGGCAGGCCGAACGGCGACAGCACCATGAAGTCCACCTCGAAGCCCACCAGGAAGGTGGGGATGGGCAGCGGCTCGGGGGACTCGTCCGTGCCTGGGGGGGGGGGGGGGGGGAGACGACGACGACAGAAGGGTTAAATTGACTGTTTATAAGGGCTGTGCAAGTTAATGCGTTAATTACGCCATCTTATTTTAACGCGATAAATATCAGCTGACGAACGTTGTTTTATTTTTCCTTTGAATATCAATTACACTTGCAGTAAGTGACAGCCTGTTTACAATACCGAAACCTGTGGTGTTGCGTAAGTTTCATATTCAACCCACACTGAGTGAGTCAATGAAACTCCCTCAAGATCACTTGGTCTACTTTTTGCTTATTAAGAGCTTTTGGTATGAATGATAATGTGCCATTCCATTTGATAGTCTCATTTAACTTTAATTGGAGGGGAATTAAAATATAATTTTAAAAGTGCGATTCACGAGTTAACTCACCAATACTATGCGATTAATCTCGATTAAAACTTTTAATCTTTGCCCAGCCCTACTGTTCATACAGCGCTTTTCCTAACCAGTGGCCACTCAAAGCGCTGTTCAGTATTCCCTGACATTCATACACACATTCACACGGCAACGGCGGAGACGGCCATGTCAGGAGCAGTTAGGATGAGGCGTCTTGCCCAAGGACACCTCGACACTCAGCTAGGAGGAGCCGGGGATCGAACTAGCAACCTTCAGGTTACAAGCCAACACGCTCTACCTCCTGAGCCACATGCCACCAGGATTAAAGTGTCAAAGTGATTCAGCCTCATACAGCTGCAGGCCTCAAGCACAAGAGAAAAGTATTTAAGTCTGGGATGGCTTCCGACGCATATGGGTGCGGTACAGGTTCAGAAGGCTTAAAGTCTCATGAGCTTCCATCTCATACAGCTGCAACACAACATGGTGTTAGGTGTCGTTTAAGCTTTCATTTACTCTTTTGGTTTATGGTCTAAAAAAAGTTATAGAATCCGATAGAAATAAAGAGCTCTTTATCACGGCAGGACCAACGTCCTAGCTGAACTCGGTGGGTTTCCGTCTAGCTACGTTCATTGACTGGGCTGTTTTAAGGGTTATTATAGAGCAGCTCGACCCTCCTGTGGGCAGCTGGAAATCAGTTGAACTCAGGACTCAAGGTTCCTCGAGCGGGGAGCCCACTTAGGGTCCCCTGATATTCACATGGTGTCCCAAAAGAGGTGGCTTAAATAAGCCGTCGATATTTGACGCTCCATTTTATTTATAGGCATCCTGTATTTCAACTGACTGCATAATGATTTATAGTAACCAACAAACTCCGACTAATCACTTTGCTTGTAATAGTGATCCGGGACATTGATATTACCGCGGTACAAACTATTTGTCTGGAAGCAGACTAAAAAGGCCGCAAACTTTACGGAGCTAAGAATGGGGTCACAGGCCAAAAAAAGGTTGGAACTTGGTACCCCTGCGATAAACCAAGTCTTTGGTGGTCCCTTAAAACGTATTTTCAACAGCTGTGAAGCAAATAGCTATATAGATAGAACCGGCCTGTTCCATAGCATCTCCTAACGTGATGACCACTGATCTGCACGGTGCAGCCAGCGCCACGGCCTACCGTAGTGCTGGGCGATTAATCTAATTTTGATCGCGATTTTATCACAAAACTAAAGTAATCGAGTTGAAAGTTATTTTTTATTTTTCATTAAATGTTTTGTAGAAAATGCAGAACAGCTCGAATCATATCTGTATATAATTTTAGATTTGAACATTCTCAGTTAAAGTGTTTTTTGGGAGAGGCATGCTGAATAGATACATCACGTTTTCATCCTCAAAATTAATCGTTTGAATAGTCGTGATTTCAATATTGAGCAAAATAATCGTGAATATGATTATTCGCCATAAATCGAGCAGCCGCAGCCTACCGTAGGATCCCCTGCCGGCCATCTTGTGGAACTGCTGCCAGGTGAGGGGGCCCTGCACGCCCCAGGAGCGGACGCTCCTCTTCTTCTGGATGGTGTCCTGCAGCACGGGCTGCAGAGACAGCATCACCCGCAGCACGTCCGGCGAGAACAGCTTGCTCATGTCCGCTGCTGTGGGAGGAGGAGGGGTAGAGAGAGAGAGACGGGTTAGAGACCAGGGGGTGCTGGGGGCTTTCCCAGGGCTCGTGCGATGCAGACGGCAAGGGAGGTGACAGATGGCAGTTTCTAGGACGGAAACAAAGCGCTGAACAAAAATGTGGACTCATCTTAAAATTTAAATGAATATTTATTTCGCCATTCACTCTGGCACTTAATTGTACACACTTGTTGTATGTTGTACGTCCTGGCTCTTGATGTACACATTTATTGTATGTTGTAAATCCTGGCTCTTGATGTACACATTTATTGTATGTTGTACATCCTGGCTCTTAATGTACACACTTATTGTATGTTGTACATCCTGGCACTTAATGTACACACTTATTGTATGTTGTACGTCCTGGCACTTAATGTACACACTTATTGTATGTTGTACGTCCTGGCACTTATTGCATGTTGTGCGTCTTTGCACTGAAAAAAATAGCACTTAGCATTGCGTAGCATCTTATCCTAGCTATCTTTGTTGTACGCGGGGAATGGGTTAACCTAGCGATTGTTAGTGTTCGGCACTTGATTCTATGAACATCCATACAGTTCGGGCAGCTATATATTGTTCTCCCTTACGTTATAAGTCGGCTCGGATAAAAGGGTCTTCTAAACGCCCCGACCGTAAACGGGACTCACATTTATGTTTCGGCCACTGGTGGAGACAGGTGCTCTTCACCAGCGCCTCGTCCACCTTCCCTCCCGACATGTTGTCCATGAACTGCCGGCCGTGCTCCAGCGCCATGTAGCAGTCGTTGTAGCAGTCGCGCTCCTCCACACGCACAAACGGGCGCGCCAGCACGCCCAGGGGCCGCGGCAGCAGCAGCTCCACGCCCGCCACGGGGGCGAAGGGGTTGGTGCACTGGTCCTGCAGCAGCAGCACCAGCTCATCTGGGGGCTTCTCCTTCAGACTGCCGCCCCGGTGGAGGGAGGCGGCGCGCAGCTCCTCGTACCGCTTCTCCGTGTCGCGGCCCGAGTCCGAGCCCCGGCCCACCACGTCCAGCTCGTCCTCCAGGAACAGCCCGGCCGACTGGCCGAAGCGCCGGTTGGACACGGCGCTGAAGCCGCACGTGCACGGGTACTGCGCCTCGCCGTCGTCGCTCAGGTACACGCCCACGTCGGCGCCGCGGATGTTCATGTTGCACACGCACACGCAGCAGCTGTCGAAGTTGCAGTCGCGGAACAGGTTCATGACCGACTCGGACAGGATGAGCGTGACGTAGAGGCTGTGCGCCTCCGGGATGGAGGGCACCGTGGCGGGCTCCACCGAGCTCAGCGGGCGGCAGGTGGAGGGCGTGGAGGCCGCCGGCGAGTACAGGTCCGAGTTGTCGTACTTGAGGCCGCGGGGGGTGCGCGGCGTGCGGGGCGTGCGCGGCGTGGGGACGGAGAAGCGGGGCGTGGCCGGCGAGGGGAGGATGCCGGCGCCGCTGTTGCTGGGCGGGGCGCTGTTGGACATGAAGGGCGTGTGGGTCTGGGGCGTGTAGCTCTGGCTGTAGTCGGGCTCCACGCTGGGGATGTTGCTAAGGGAACGGGGGGGGGGGGTGACACAGGGGGGGGGGTCGTCAAGCAATGAGTCTATCGTACCCCAGCATACCGTTGACTAAATTTGATTATTTACTCATTTGTTGATAGCCAGGGGTATCAAACCAGAAAAATATAGCTCTAAATCCATGTTATTAAGCAGGTAGTGTTTTTTACCTACAGCCATGACACCATCCTGCCCCAACAACTTCAACTTCAACTACCACTAGAACTGAAACTACCACTTCCACTAGAACTACCACAACTACCACTACAATTAGAACTACAACTCCCAGGGCCCACCAGGCTGTAGAGGCCCGCAGTGCAATTCTGTACCCGTCTTTGGTGAGCAGGCCCATGGACTGGACCGGTGGTATCAGCTCCATCTTGCCCAGGGTCCAGCTTGGCGTGTACAGGCACTCCTCTGGCAGTTTGATGGGCATCAGACACTGGCTGGGCAGCGTCTTCAGCGGGGCGTACATGGTACAGCCCACTAGCGCGGGGCACGCCTCCGGCTTGTACACGAAGGAGAAGTCCTGTAAGGGGAACACGCCGGTTTAGTCGTTTTTAATCTAGGTCAAATTCTTTGAAAGTTCAGCTGGCTATTTTCCCTACTTCCAATCAAAAATAGCAGCCTAAAATGGGCATAATCTAATCAAATCATTCCGTATGATTTATCCGGTGCCAATTCTAAATTAGAATTTTAATTTTAACTAAATATACATTAAATTATTTAAAAACTTTAAATATTTAATTAACCTAGATCGGATCACAGTAGTACAAACCGGAACGTATAAAACAAGTAACATGGAAGGCTTCATAACGAGCTGTTTGACGACGGTCCAGCGGCACTGCCAGTGGACTAGGGCTGCTCGATTATGGCAAAAATTAAAGTCACGATTATTTTGGCAATATTGAAATCACCATTATTCCAACTATTATTTTTGAGTTTGAAAACATGTTGTATTTATAAATACTGTTCTGGCCCTTCTATAAAGCTTTTCTTTTTTTTTTATGAAAAACTCGATAATGTTAATTTTCTGATTGTTTGACCCTAAAATCGCGATCAAAGTTCAATTAATAGCCCAGCCCTACGGTGGACCCACCTTGATCTCAGCGGGCCGGGGGCTGCAGAAGCCCTCCTCCACCTCGGCCTTAAAGTGGCCGGCGAGCAACCCCCCGTCCAGCAGCGAGAGGCCGGCCGCGCCCTCCAGCCCGCCGTAGTCCTTGCCCCCGTGGTTCATGGGGGAGTAGCTCATGATGTGCTGCTCCAGGGAGGGCGGCGTGGGGAACATCTGGTGGAGGTCCGCCGAGCCTGGAGGGTGGGGGAGGGAGGGATGGATCGGATTAGTCCCAGAGGGAGAGGTCAAGGAGGGGGGCGGGAGGGAGGGAGGGGGAGGGGAATGGATGAATGGAAACCACGTACTTATGCACGACAGCGGGTCCAGAGTGTTGGGCTTCCCATCCTTGGAGAACTTGTCTTCACCGCCGGCGACTGCTCGTCTGATCCCGGGCTGTGTTTGTGGAAACGTACATTAGAATAACACCCATTAAAAATGACTTAAACAGGCTATCTGCATAATGGGCTGCTACAAGAACTAATTATTTTAATTTACACAAAAAAAACAATTAACAGGAGTACATGATGGGTTGAAGTGTGTGTGTGCACAGTGCACACATTAAAATTCAACCCGTCCTATACTCCTGTTCAAAGTTTTATTTGTGTCAATTGCCCCCACAACCTAAAGGAACAATTGGTGCTAAATAAGTCTGCAGGCTTTTTTGCGCACATCCTCATTTTGTGCCTAGTGTCTTCTTCACGCGCTGGCGGCGGGCCTGTCTAGTGGCTGATTGATGTGGTTTCTGTCCAATGGGGAAACGGCCAACAGGCTTGGAAGAGACTTCCTATCCAATGGCGGTCTTGGTCATTGTCACAACAGCAGCGCGTGAACACCGCAGTTGGCATGTGACCACAGGTAGCATGTGACCAAACGGCCACACGTTACCTCCAACTGTTTTTTAGTCATTTAATATATTGAAAAAAATAATAATAATACGGTAAACCAATTAATTACTATTACAATTAAAAGATGAAATATGAACGTTAACGACATCTATAAAAAAAATATTTAAAAACATGAGAGCGAGTAGTGCGGACTGACCGCGAGGTCGTCCTCATCCGAGTTGAAGATCTTGTCCAGGTCGCTATAGGACACGGCCAGGTCGTTCTCGTGGATCAGGCTGGTGGAGGCAGGCGGCTTGGCAGCCCCCTGGCCGTCTGCACGCAACAACAGAAGAAGACAGCGTTGTCATGGGCTACCGCCACGGGAAACGTCAACAGGCTGAAGCACTGGGTCGAGGGGACTCGTTAAGCCACGAGAGGCCCTGGCTCAGTGAGTTACCAACAGTGAGCTGGCGACTAACGATGCCCCCCCTAGATGTTTTTAAATCTAAATGTGGTTCTTTTGTGAAACCGTTACTATGACTACCTAGTAAGTAATTCCCAAAATAAACCGCAACATAAATTGAAAACACATTTATTGAAAAAAAAAGATAATTCTTCTACCAAGCGATATAGTTCCTTTAAAACATGAAACATATGAAACATAAATTCCTATGAAACATAAAGAAATGACGTACCGTCAGCAGAGGATCCACCGTCGTCTTCCCCCTGTGCCATGCGAATAAAGATTCACAAAAGGAGGATTAGTCACAGAAAAAAAACACATTGCAATTTTAAATCAAGTCGTCCAATCAAAGGCATCTCTAAACGCAACAATTCACCGGTGCTGTTCACGAAATGCATCCGCCACACATAAGAAACCACACGCTGTTTACACAGCAGACGGATATTTAACCACACCCTATACGTACTCCTTCATTGTAAAAGCATATTGGGTATCAAAGGATTCAGTGTAAAGAATAAAACACATTGTTTTGTTGACACCGACTGCCTACTTCAGCAAGCTCATTCCAGCCCCAGGGGCCACACATTACACAAGACGACTCCTTCAACGTAAAGACGGGGGTGGTTTAAAAATAAACGCTGCGTGGGTAACTGGGCCACGGACGGCGCCGGTCATTTCCGGCAGCGCACCGAAAGGGGGCGGGGCTCACGTTTTGCTTCTTGTTGGCGTCCCTCTCTCCCGCCTTGTCCTTCTTCTCGCCGAAGCTGAAGTCCTCGTCTCCGTCTCCGTCCACGAAGGCGTAGGGGTCCAGCTCGCCGTGGTCGCCGTCGCGGCTCAGCGACACCAGGTGGTTGTTCCTCCGCTGGGCGTACGTCTTCAGCAGCTCGGCGGACACCTTCAGCGTCTGACTGGTCCCCGCCATCAGCCTGAGGGGGGGGGGGGGAGACAAGGGCCCGGGTGAGAGTCCGGTGGGATGTCCGCTTCTGTCCCTGACTCGAGGCGTGGCTCCGGTGAAGGCAGCGCAGTCTAGAGTTTTACCGATATCAGTTATCGGAAATTCTCTCAGATACTGCCTAAAAAGGCCGATATCGCCTAAAAGGTTGTATCGAGTAAGTCTATGCGCCGGTGTAATAGCATCACATGACAAAGCTCCTTTAATGCGTAGGCAAAGAACATCAAAACACGTGTGGTGTTGTGCGTTCGTTAACGGACAATCAAGAGAGAACACTTCAATAAGAACAAGTGATATTAGTAGTTACAATACTACATTCTGCATTGGTTTATATACTCTGTATCGGCCGAAGAGCAATTTCAGGAACCGCTATGGGGAATACTCACTCGGTCACGGACACGATGGCGTCCAGCCCGGCCCCTGAGTCCCCCGAGTCCCTGATCTTGTCCACGGGCAGCGGCGGCGGCAGGAAGTCCGAGTCCCTCTTCCTGGGCAGGTTGAAGTACTTCCAGGGGTTGTGGGTCGAGTCCTCGTTGGGGTTGACGGCCGAGCCCACGAACACGGCGGGCTCCAGGGACTCGGCGTAGGCCGGGGGGAAGGACCGGGCCATGGCGCCCAGGTGGGGCTCCTCGGCGTGGGGGGCCTTCTGGGGCAGCATGCAGGGCTCCACCGAGGGCGGGTAGAAAGGCTGGTGGATGGGCGTGGACGAGCTCTTCATGGCCGGCGGCTCGCCCTCCGCGTGCACGCAGGGGTGGGGGCTGAGGGGCGGGGGCTGGGGGGAGCCGGCCAGGTCGGAGGGCGGGCCGTGGGGGTGCAGCGTCGGCGCCTTGGAGGAGGGCGCCGTGTCCACGTGGTGCAGGCTGGGGTAGCCCTCCTCGGGGGCTCCGCGCGGGCAGAAGCGCTGCACCTGGGGCTCGGGGTATTGCTCCTCGGCGGCGGTGCTGCGGTGGTGGAAGGGCGTCTGGGGCCTCTTGGGCTGCTTGTCGCCCTTCTCCAGCTTCTCCCCCAGCTTGTGCTTGGGGGGCGGGGTGGGGAGCGGGCCCGAGGCCGGGGGGTGCGTTGAGGTGCTGCTGGTTCGTTGCTTCTGGTTCTTGTGCCTGAAAGGGAAAGCGTGCGTTAGATGACACGTTCAGAACATCCCATCATGTGGTACCACGCGTCATATCAGGGTTTAGGTTCGGTTGGTCGTGGTTGGAGTACCTTGTGCAATTGCAGTGGGCCCGATGAGAGGGCTCCAAAAAATCCCAAAGGTCAGTTCTATCCGTTTTGCTCTCACAGGTTCCGTTGGTCAGGGCGGAAAACTTCCTCCTTGAAAAAGGGGAAACATCAAAAGTTAAAAACATGAGAGTTCAGCTAGACTCTGCATAGCCTCTCCCCCATACACACTCCTTGCACTTTGCAAATAGTACTTAGCATTGTGTAGCCTCTTATCCTAGCTATCTTTGTTTTGCACAGGGAATGGGTTAACCTAGCGATTGTTAGCGTTTGGCCCTTGGTTCTTTGAACACCCTTACAGGACCAACAGCGATATATTGTTTCGCTTTCTTCGGACAAAGTATTTATTGTGAATGACTTTGGGTAAATGCGTCTGCTAAATGCCCTAAATGTAAATGTACTACAGAGTCACACAGTGCCAGATGTACGAGTCAGAGGACCCCCTTGGGGGGGGTGTGATGGCCGGTGGGGGACCTACTTGTTGTCGGCACGGTTGATGTTGTACTCCTGCCACACCGTCTCCACCACCTGGCAGGCCAGCCTGCTGGGGACCTTGCCCCCGTGGGGGCCCCCTCTGCTGGAGCTGAAGCCGTCCGTCGCGGAGGCCAGCTTCAGCCACCGCTGGGCGGGCTGGCAGTCTGCGGGACAGGGGGGAGGGGGCACGCGGGGACACGGATGAGGGGAGGTTTCCATGGCGATTCAAAACCAAAATCACGTTACAGTTTAGAAGATGTAATTTATTTATGCCAGATGGGGAATGTGGGGGAAACGTCGTCATGTTCCTTGGGTTTTTAAGCCAAGATCCAACACTTTGTTTAATAGTTTGTTTTGTGTGATTTAAATCCATCTACAGCATTCTATTAACAAATCAGAATAGCTATTAATTAATAGAATAAACGGAGATCCAATTATCTTGGGAGGGTAATGAGGACCGTCTGGTCGTCTGGCCTCACCGGTCTGAGCTTCCTCGGGAGACGTGGGGGGCGTGAGGGTGACGGAGGACATGGCGGGGTCCCGGTGCGAGGACTGGCCCTGCTGCCCCCCACACAGGCTCCCCGACGGGTGGCCCGCGCCCTGGGGGGCCGCGGCCGGGACGTCCGACAGGGGGAAGAGCACGAGGCAGGCGGGGTACACCATCCTCACGCCGGCTGCAAGGGAGCGGGGACAAAGTAACGGTCACCACACAAGATGTACTGTGCTCCTCGCCACAGAGGGCAGGCCAGGGTGTCAGCGCAGGAAGGACAGTAATTAAGGAATATTTGGTTGAAAAGTAGCAAATTCTAAGAAATAATGAAAGCAAAAAAATAAATAATCCATGTCCGTGATTTTCCCTCTGACGAGATTCACTGCATTTACAATAAAACAAAAATTACCCTGAAGAAAATAACATAAGACCCAAAAAGCAATAGTTATTAATTATTTCGTGGAAAAGTAGCAAATACTAAGAAAGATAAGTAGCAAATACTAAGATAGACATGAAGTAACCACAACAATTTTTCCCTGTCTGTACATTTCCCTCTCACGAGATTCGCAGGATTTACGACAAAACAAAAAACACCCCCGAAAAAAAAGAAAACAAAAAAGACTGAAAATGCGAGCGATGTCACCGTACCAACGAGGACCTCGACAGCCGCCAGCGAGTCGTCCTCCCAATCGCCGTCGTCCATCTTGTCCTCCGGGACCTCCTTGGGGGTGGGGCTGATGGGGTAGAACTGCCGCCACTCCTCGATGAGCTTCTGGGTGGGGTGGTCCGACATCTTGAACGCCTGGCCCGTGAGGGTTCCGTTGAGGCCGTAGGGGCTCAGGATGACTGGGGGGAGGGGAGGGAGACTTGAGTGTGTGGGGGCGTGGCTACAGCAAAGGTGTCGTTGTGGATAAAGACAACGGACAGCAAACACCATCCTGGAAATATCCATCATAACTAGGGGGTGGCCGATTAATTTAATTTTGATTGCGATTTCGATTTTAGCGTCAAACGATCGCAAAATTACCATAATATAGTTTTTCGATTCTTTTGCTTTATTATATAGAAAGGGCAGAACAGCTGGATACATATCTGTATATTATTTTAGATTGGACATTTTTTAATTTTGTCGATTTTGTGTATTTATTTAAGGCGTACTCAGTTTCAACGTTTTTTTGGGGAGTGACATGCAGAATAAATATGTTCAACAAAAATGTTTTCAAACTCAAAAATAATCTTTTGAATAATCGTCATTTCAATATTTACCAAGATTATCGGGATTATGATTTTTCTCATCATCGACCAGCCCTAATCATAACCATAATATACAAATATACTAACCTTTTTTAAATAATAACTACTCGCATTAAAAGGAATTGTATTCTCCATGTACCTAGAAATACCCTCCATTCCTCTTTCTGACAGAGCTATTCAGATAGTTGGCATTTGAATTGCTTTCACAAAGTCTGATACTCAGGCCACGCCAATCGACTGACTTCTTTGTTGTCGATTCCTTTAACAGTGTTGCAGCCTTGCTTGCAGACTTGCAAACTGCCCACTTCCCCCATAGTGTTTTTCAGTTTAACTTGGACTCTCCCACAATCCTAAACTCTCCACGATGGTCCCTCCCCCACACCTTTGTATTCACAACCGACAATGCAAACATTTCCCTGTAAGAATCTTGTTCACCCATTGTCTCACTGAATGTATCCTTGGTAACTTTGCTGCCTGTACTTTCCCATGATCATGCTCCGATATTGAATCAAATATTCGGCTGGCCGACGTGAGATTCTCTTCATCAGACACAGTGGTGTCTGTTCAGGGTAATGACACGCACTTCATAACAACCAGGTTTTAAGGTCACCGGTATTCTCCTACATAACACGTTTCGGAACTTTATCATTACATAAGCAAACATGAATTTCCTTTGAAGACATCTCCGAGCGATTCCATGCATACACAGACACTATACAATGCAGTCACAAAGGGAGGGGGGATTTGGTATGTCAGCCGAAATGTTTAAACAATCCACAGGTGTCCATAACCCTAACATGCAGGTGCCTTAAGCAGCACTTTCTCTAAACCTTCTTCGTTTGAGGCTTTTAAATTGAAGGTCTTTACAGATCATGGGAAATCCTTTCTATACGTATACGTCTATACTCATGGTACTACACAATAAACAGCGCCCGAGGGAAGGCCTCAGAGGGATATCAGTCCAAGTATACCACTCCAACTCCGTAATCAGACTCCGTAACGCGGGAGACCCCTCAAGCATTCGTAGTTCTCCGTCGGGTTGTCGGATATGCAATGCAATCCGCCGCCCGATCGATCTTATATGGTGACTACAAACCATGTAAATATTTTTTTAAATAAACTGCCAAAGCTTTACAAATCCTATTTGGTGTTTCATTGGTCCTTAATGTGCAAAGTAAACAATGTACAAAGTAAATAAGGTGCAAAGTCAAACCGGAGAAGTGATTCCGGAAATGATTTTGTTAGAGGACCAATCACAGCCCTTGCCGTCTCCGTTGCGTTGACGGATAGTTAAAAAACATCGGATGCGCGCGTAAGCTACGGAGAGGGTCTCCGACAGGCTCTCCGGCTACGGAGGGGGCTCTCGTGACTACGTACAGCATTTTACCCGAGGACTATAAACCGGCCTTTGGTCGGAAGGCCTGAGCGGTAGCGGCCTGTGTGGGGTCGGTGCTAGGGGTGGGGGGGGGGGGCTGGCGTTACCTTGCAGCGGGCTGGAGCTCTGCTGGACCAGGCCAAGGTGCTCCTCGCTGAGCCGCTGCACGGGCTGGTGCTGGGCGATCTCCACGCTCGTGCACACGTTGCTGTCGCCGTGCACGAAGAAGGTGAAGGCACATGACAGGTGCTCGCTGTGGACCCATCAATGGAGGGGAGGGGGGGGGGGGAGAGGAGAGGCAGCAGGTGTCAATGCGAGGCAGGCAACATCAAATTATATGACAATCAATAAATACATATAAATAAATGAATGAGCAAGCACGTGATTACCAAATAGCAGAACAACAACAACAACAGACTACCTCCTCCCCCCCCCCCCTCAGACAGTCTGATACAAGTAGCCAGTAGCCGGCCGGCCCAGGTGTCAACAACACCCGGTGTGCTTGTGTAAGCCGAGTAGGCTGTTTTGATGTTTGGAGTTATCAGTGCACTGTCGCGTGCAGAGAAGGCCCATTGTGAAGGGGTGACTCAGAGGGCGGGCGGGGGGGAGGAGCCGGGGAGGCGTGGGGACTGCGCAGAGGCCAAGAGAAAGAGGATGCGAGAGGCCCAATTCCTGGCATATTTGGCTGCTCACTTTGCTTCATGTCATTAAAGGGCACCCCCCCCCCCCCCCTTCCCTGCGTGGTGAGAAGTGGGCGTGGCACAATGACTGCCTACACCGCCGGCACTTTTCACACCTCTAATCAAGACAGTTTGGGGGAGAGCCAGTCCCCCTTGCGCCGGCCCCTTCACAGTCCTTAATGCTAAACATGCAAGTTATAAATAACAGGAGTTTCTTTTTTTTTATAGGAGTCGTTACAACGGCCATCCATCTTTATTCTGCGCGGAGTTCTGGAAGGGCCGGGTAAACGCACTAAAATAGTTCTTGTTGACATGGTTGCTGTAAAACCACACTGCAGACTCAGCCGTTTCCAAAGACTGCCCCGCTTACACACACACACACACACACAAGAGAGAGAGAGAGACAGAGAGACAGAGAGACAGAGACTCACACCCAACCCAAAACACTTCAAAGCCCATAAACAGTGTGACACCGGCGAACAAGTCACTCAATCACCAACACCATAATGCGGTGCAGCAACACAGCGAGCCACTACACCAAGACAGATCAGGATCAAAACGGATATGCCTTGAGATTAATGATTTATGTAATCAGACCGGCCCGCGGCCCAGTTCAAACTGCTGTGAGATTATTCCTCCATAACAATACTTCAAAACAGTAACCGCGAGTGTTTCCTCAAAAGAAGGAACTCTGAAGAGATCATATCTGACTTCTGTGACAGTGCCTGATAGATCCTAGCCAAAAAGGTTACTAGCATTAAGAGCAGGTTAGGGGGAAACCAATTTGATCGCAACATGCTTAAGTGACAAAACATGCCATTTGTGCCTTAGCCTGTTGCAGGGTTTATAAAAGGGGGGGGGAGAACACGTGCGAGAACACGTTCACACAGCAATTTTGGCTAGTTTTTCTGTATAAATGAAAGTGTTGGGCTTACTTCGTTTATCCATGAAATAACAACGATAAGAAGATAGCCAAAAAGTTGAACATTCCCATTACTTCTCATGTTGTGTTCAAGACAAAAGCCAAACTTGCCTCATGCAGAACATGTAAGGGAAAGGGGGAGAAAAAAAAGGAGTCTATAAAATTTCCCTTTCAGTAAACTGACAACGCTAAGCATACCGTTTCCATGATTCATAGGCTAGTGGTGGCCTGCTGTTTATGTAGACTATACATCAACGGAAATAGCCTACTTGCAAGACGTGATACTATTTTCTTAAATAAAGACTGTTCTGATTGATGAATCACTAGGAGGCTCTGATGCAACGTTTTACTCATTTCGTTAGAACAGCATAAATCCTTAACGCCGTACACTGCACAATCGTGCACAGACATTTGTTGTATTACATAATGAGTTCCCTAGATATAGTGGCAATTGCTCAATTCCTGACATTCTCCTGTCTGGAGAAGAAGCCTACAAGCCCACACATTCCAGGAACCAAGTGACTCAGGAGCGCTGTTAACAGAACCATCTAGAAAGTCCAGATTCTCAATCATCCCAGGCCAGGAGTCACCACAATGCAATACAGCCCTGACTCACAGCGTTTTCCCACAAAAATGTAGTTCATTCCAATAATGAGCTAGGAAAATGCATAGATCTTCCCAAACTAGATCTCAATGTAATGTATGGGGTTTCAATTTGATTGGGAAAACCCTTGGTTGTCTCAAGTTGTAGCTGCCGATGTAGATCCTGACATAGCTTTTTCACACAATCTGACTGATCGTGAAAAACAAAACTGAGAGGGTCCAAGAAAGTTTTGACTAATAATGCAAATAAAAGACCGGGGCACAGCACAGAAGAAACTATTGTAACAGTTTCAGGTCTGCCGGCTTTCCTGCCGTTCCAGGTGTTTATCTTAAGCAAACAGCTGTCCATTTATCTTTTATGTGATAACCTGCCCACCGTGAAGCTGGTGACGGATAACTTTTAAACAGTTGTTTTATACCAACTTAATGCTACACATGGCCTTGCTGTTAATCAATAGTTCACAAGAAAAACTGATTGAACCGTTTTTCTATCACGGCAAAGTAGTAGCATAAGTATAAAACTTTAATAGTTGTAAATACATAGTAAGGAGCCTCTAATCAAAAACTATTTCCAACATTATTATTACAAATTTAGCCGTGTATCTCAATCCAACATCCTACATGAACGCCTTGTTTACTCAAAGATTATTTTTTTTATAAATTCTATGTACTAAAACAGATTGTTGGCAAAGAAGGATAAGGGAGCAACTTTCAAAAGTCTACCAGAATAAGATATGCATCTAGTCCCATCGATCGAAATAGAAGGTACGTGGTCAGAGGTAAATGTAAAGAAAGTGAAACCAAGAAACACCTTAAGAAAACAAAGGATGACAACCCAACACGGAGCCGGACGAACCTCTTGTTGATGGGCTTCTCGTCCTTCTCGTAGGGCTTCACAAACCACTTCCCGATGCGCACGAAGCCGCGGTTCATGAGGCAGCGCTCCAGCAGGTTGTGGATGGCTTTGAACAGGAGCGTGCGGCACTCGTACGACAGGCCGCTCTCCCACTCCCCGTCCTCCTCGCCTGCACATGACACAAGTAGTCAGGTTAGAACCGGCGCCACAGAGCAACCTCAACGCACTTATCACATCGACAGTAGCATCACTGAGCAACTCTCACCGCGCTCTGGCCCAAAGAATCAGGTGTTTCAGAATACAAACCAGGGCTGCCCAATACTGAAATGAGGCTGGTAGATTGGCTTGATTTACCAGCCCAAAAGAAACCACGGTAATCTATCGAGTGGCTGGTAAAATTTGAACATTCACAGCCATCGGTCTTGAAGTACATTTTTCCCCTTGTTACCATCCCATATCTGTTAAAACGTAACGTTAAAAATAACTTTTTCAGTTAATAATTAGAAGCAAGCTCAATAGAACCGCTCTGACCATATAATGGCAAGATGTAAACACAAGGATCTGAATTACCTATGTTTTGCTTTTTGCATATAACAACCACAATTATAACGCTGCAAGCACGTTTGGATGAAGCCAAAGAATAAAAAACGAGGAGCAAATGTAGAACACCCATTCGGAGCTGGAACATACTTGAGAGCTCGTTGTGGATCAGCTCTGCAAAGCTGGGGTCGTCTCCCCACCAGAAGAGCCATAGCTCCCTGCGTCCCGGGGTCTGGTGTCGCCTCCACACACTCAGAACGTCCGACGAAAGGCAGCGACTGAAGCTGCAGAGGATGGGGTCCTCCTCAGTCACCGGGAAGAGGATGGGAGACGAGGTGGGACCCTGCCACACGAAACGCCTCCATTTAATCCCCGTCAAGTCGGCCTGAGAAATTTGGACAGGGGACAATTTGAGATGGATGGAGAGTTAGCAATGCCATCTCTGCAGTGCTGAAACCAAACATCTGTTGATAAAAACATTTCTGAGTAATGTAAAAAATGAGTACCGACAAACAATTTAACACTAATGATATCTTATGACTAATAAACACCATTAGACTTGAAACTTCAAATGTTGTGGTTTTCTGACATAACAATCATTAATATGCATTTCAGATTAATCTTTTTTGGCGTCAGGGAAAAACCACCATGATAATTAAATAGCGTTATTTACTCGTTTGTTTTAAACCGATGAAGCACCTTTGGAAGACTATGCAGAATAAAAGTTTGTAAGGCATACAACAAACTATTTCACTCGGCCATTCCGTCACCATGTTCTACATGTAAACGGGGCAACACATTAACATTAACGCATTACTTTAGCATAATTAAGATTTTTTACAGAGATAAAGATTTGTGCTTCACCCTATGGATCATATCAGCAAAGTGCTTGTTGCTAACGTTAGCATAATAGTTTAATACCAACATTGTTTGAAATGCCGATCACATCTAACCAAATCATGAATCCAACTTCATTCCACCGCGTCTTAGTGACTTGTGGACAATAAAACAAAGTTAGAGCAGAATGTTTCAAGTAGAAGGCCCAATGCCTTCACTCTGGTCTGCCACTGACGTTACAACGCTTGTTGCCTGATTAGCCAAAATGGCTTTCTGGCCTTAGTCTCAAAGCTAGCCACAGCTAGCTGCACACAGTGTCTCACCAAGCAGAAGAGGTTGGAGTGGCAGTCCTCCAAACTGGCCCCGTTCGGTACAAAGCACGAACTCATCCTGCTTTTCAGTGTGGGGCCGTCACGTTAAAATCCATCGTCTCAATGAATGCGAGGAGTAATCTCTTGTTTCGCCCAAGTTGCTCCGCCGCCTCACGCTATTTCACGGCGATCACCCGGCTCAGCGCTGCCAGCCCGGTGGCTACATGGAGCTAGCTTCGGGCTAATAGACAACTTCTACCGGTGCTGGCCACGGATCATTTAATAACCCCGACTACAGCCAAGAGAGCGAACAGAAAACCGTAAGGTTTAGGCTCTACGATTCATAAATCTAATTTGAAGTGTATTGTCTGATCGGGTGAGCAGTCAGCTTGTTGTTGCACAGCCACAGCGTCCGATGGACAATGTTAATATGGCATGGACAGGCTAATGTTCACCCGGAGAGCTGCAAAGTGGTGTGCGAGACAAAAATACAAGATCGCATAGGTAACAAACACTGCAACTCTACAGCATAGTGCCCAGGGAGCTAACGTGCTAGCTAGCCGATCCGAAACAATTTCAAAGCAAAGGAACTCTCCTCCTCCCCTCCCCCTGATCGCTGTTAGCCTGCTAGCCCCAGAGCTAACATACCGAAGAGCCGACGCTAGCCAGCCCAATAAAACCTTTAGCCACACCGCCCTCCCATGTTCCGAAACGATCACAATCCGGTGACATGGTTAAAAAAGATCCTTAAAATGAATTCGCCACGGATTTCGCGAGATTACTTATCGGCTACTTCAATCTCACTGATCCGTGGGTCCTGCAGATTTCCATTATTTCAATTCATGGATTGAATTCTTTAATGGCGGCCAGGAGGACAACTCTGCCTCTCGAGTCCTATTGGCCAATCCGTCCTGATGGGGGCGTGGCCTGGCGTCTAGTGGCTCCATGACTTCACAGCTATATTAAACAAGAGACAAGGCAGTATCTGTCATTTAAATCATATCACTCTCTAAACCTGTTTCGTGTGTGACAGGTGAAACACTCTGCTGCCCTGGTGCTTCTGTTGTTCGGCAAGCGAGGTGTTTTGTCTGTGTTTTTAGGACAAATAAAAGCAGTCAAACTCATAAAGTTGGCAGTTTATTTTGAATCATTGAATAAGATGAATATGTGTGAGCCGATCTGAAATATATATCTTTGATTTTTCAAGTCTTATGAGCGGATAGCGGGTATTTCTAAGTCAAATCTTAAAATGAATTCCAGAAGTTCCAAAATATTTATTTCCAAAAAAGACCACTATCATCCAGCCTGTGTAATAAGGATATACAATTCAATTTTGTTATCATCAATTGATAACACAATTGTTACGCTTCAATATTATAGAAGCGTCATATGAGCAGTCTAATTGAGAATGACTGGACCTAATTGATGATATTGCCATGAGATTGCCCCATATGACCTTTACATCATTGTCACAAAAGATAACCCTGGGAACATATATAAAACCCAGTTTTAGAATAAATGAAAATATAAAAATAAGTATCAGAAGAATATGATTATTTGTTGTGTCAACCCATACCCACAGGGCGGAGACAATTACAAAGCGTTATGATTATTTGCGTCCTACTGATAGGTCGAACCCAGATGGGCGGAGCCACGGAGGAACGTCAACAACATGCCGGGAACTGAGAGCCGCGCAGACGGACAGCCACAGGAAGCAATCCATGACATAGATGAACCAAACATTGTGTCTTTAATATCACATTTCGCTGATGACAATCTGACTATTGTGCGGGTATGAACTAGGATCCAGCGACCACGTGTACAATATTAGATCGCCATTATTGTGTTGCTATACTTGCGATAGCAATATGAGCTGCTTCTGTAACCTTCCTTTACATGTTCATTTTTCCATATATACGTTTAGAAATGTACTTATATCCGGACCTAACTGGCCCAACTCTTCTTAAAAACGCAATGTATTGCAGCCTCACCAATAATGCAACGTTTGGATTTGACCTATTTTATTCATTTTAAATCTCTAGCGTGTTATGAAGTTGATAGTAAGATACCGTCTATTTACATAATGACTGCTTCCCTATCTGTATTTCACACAGAACCTCAGCACTGGCCTGGCCCTTGCTGGTGTTTTAGTTATAGCAAGGAGTATCAAACTGGTAAGGTCTCGACTCTTGACTGACATTTACTATTTATTTACCTTTCAAACATTTAGCAGCTGACACTTTAATTCAAAGTAACAAACTGTGATTTCAGGTACATGACATCAGGTACTGGATAGTAGTCACATAGCTAGACTCAAGGCTGCATAGAGATAGAGATGGGGAACTTGAATCAAGTCCCTATGCTGAGTTCGAACACTCCGAGCCACTACTCTGTCCTGCCCCTAGCTAGCCTGACACTTGTCTAAGCTGCTAAATCAGATGGTAGACCGGATAAAACAAACCCAGGAGCAGAAGTCTTTAATTATGTGGCTTGTTTACTCCCGTAGGTGCTCATTTAAATGAAGCAAAGTAAACCCAACCCAAACCTGGAGTTCCCAGCAGATTATGTTAACAATACATTTGCGAAAAAGATACAAATGTTTTCTTTGCAGGCAAGGCAAGGCATCTTTATTTATAAAGCACTTTTCATATACGAGGCAGACTCAAAGTGCTTCACATAGAAACATCGTCATACAATAAAATGAAATAATAAAATGAAATGGTTAAGTAAAAGAAATCAAGGGCAATGTAACAAATATTTACAATGTAGAAAGTGCTATGTGTTTAACATTTAACAGAAAGCTAAGGTAAACATTAGGGGTGGGAATCTCTTGGCACCTCACCATTCGATTCGATTCCGATTATGAGGTCAACGATTCGATTCTGAAGCGATTATCGATGCATCTCGATGCAACAATTTTTTTACGTACATTTCCATGCGTGATTTTCAAAAATATTTATATACATCTGGGTTTGCTACTCAGAGTTTGCTAATCACTTCCTACTTTTGTGATGATCATTAAAGACATCAACAGATGAATTAACTTATCTTATATTTCATAAGAGAGAAAGCTTTTTTCACAAATATGACTTTCTATGAACAATGCAATAATCAATGCCGCTTGCATTATAACACAATATGAAAGCATGCAAAAAATAGGTTTCAGTTGTATTTTCTTTCTGATCTTTCTTTTCTATGTCATTATAGGAAAAGCAGCTCTTGAATTAGAGTTCTTGTGTCTGGCTGTGAGTTTGCACGCATGCTATGCGTAGTTCGAATCGCAATCGTGTCAAGACAAATCAGATTTGCCAATACACACTGAAGATAAAATCAATGATTTTAAAATTGAAAAAAAAAAAAATATATATATATTTTTTTTTTTTCCGATTATTAATTTATCTGCATCGAGACAGATTTGTACTAGCGAGAATCGCGATGCATCGAAGAATCGATTATTTTTCTCACCCCTAGTAAACATACAATAAAATGATGCAATAAAGTAAAATAGATGCGTAAAAAAAGAAAGAAATAGAAAACAAGCATTGTAAATGAAGTAAACGTATATATATTTATGTCTACCCCGTTTAAAAAAATATATTTAGTGTCTGACAACTGAGAGACTTCTGCACGTTGCTTTTCTGTCTTCCTCTTTTCTCTACATCAGACCAGCAAGTTTGGAGCGGTGGCTGAGATCCCGGTTCACTTCATCAGGGGTAACGTCAGCCTGCGAGGGCGAGTCCGCACTGTTTCAGACCACGGCCTGGAAATAGAGCACATCCCCGTCGTGCTTCCCATCCTATCGCGCCTGCTTTCCAAACGTAAGGACCCACTGGGCGGTACCGCCACATCTGTTCATCCTCTCTTTATCCATGGGAATTAGAGATTTTCCGATACCGTTTTTTTCCTTCCCGATACCGATTCCTGATTTTGAGTTTCGGCCAATACAGAGTATATACCGAAACCGCATCTAGCATCGTAACTACTAATAGCACTTGATCTTATTGAAGGGTTCTCTTACGAGGACAGCAGTGTATAGTCGGTTAATTTACTGTCTACACATTTTTTTCAGAACTACATCATTTCCATTTATAATCTATACTTATAATAATACATTTGTATTCTTGTAGTAAGAAAGGAGCAGTCTTGATAGGTCGATGGCACGTCGGTTGGAGATGACGCATATCCCATTCCGACTTTCCAACTCTGACCGTTAACGAACACCACACATAGAATTCAAAATAGAAGTCTCAAAAGCACACACCTTCTGTACCCTCTGGCCTCCACACACGACTAGACACACAGCAGTAGGCTCTGTTTTTTGAAGATCTAATTTAGGGTACAACATTAATAATCCTGCAGAGTTGACGCACAGAATAAGGTTGCTTCTACCCTATGTTATCATGATGACGGTATTGCGTAGTCAGCACTTATCCTTACTTGTCCTTTAGTGTAGCTATAGAGCTATACCTAAGGTGATAAAAATGTATTTATATATTTTAAGTTGACGTATGAGCCAATTAGACACTTTAAAGCAGCTAGGTAATCAAATGTAGGCACGCTGTGTGTGTACTGTTCAAGTACTTTATCGGAATGCTGCATCATCACCAACACTTTGAGGCATTTGCAATTAAATTGTCACCTCAAATGTGTGTGTGTGTGTGTCTGTGTGTCTGTGTGACATTCAACTTGTATTCAGCATATAGCTGGCGAGCTGTGTCCCTGGTAAATTCTGGTTCTTAGTTACTGGTTACCGTTTTGAAATCCCTGTCGTTCTGCATGTATGAATGTCTAACCGACTTGATTTGCAGGCGGTTAGGCATCACCACACACACACACACACACACACCCACAGCACACACACCACAACTAATAACCCTTTTTACGTGATCCTGTCCAGGTGTGTTTTCTTCTTCTCTGGCGGTGCGTCTGGCGGGGGTGGAGCCCACAGCTGAGGGGCAGCTCTGGCTGCGGAGACACCTGGCCCCCGCCCAGGTCGTCTGGTTCAAACTGATCAGCAGAGAGGATCACGTACTCCACTGTCTGGTGTCCCATAGCAAGGTCAGAAAATAGCTGTGTGTGTGTGTGTGTGTGTGTGTGTGTGTGTGTGTGTGTGTGTGTGTGTGTGTGTGTGTGTGTGTGTGTGTGTGTGTGTGTGTGTGTGTGTGTGTGTGTGTGTGTGTGTGTGTGTGTGTGTGAGAGAGACTAATAACATTAATATACAGTTAATACAACATAGTATTATTTTTTGTGTTTGTTGATTTTTCTTATGAACCATTTGATGTAGCCAAAGGCACTTTTCCTCTCCTGGACAAAAAAGTCTATTGTACGCTATTCTACAAGAATGGTTTAACAAGCAAGCAACATGTTTTCCGTGATTTGATTCGGTATTTCTCCAGCAGGGGGCGTTCTGGAGCCTCTGTGTGAACGAGGAGTTGCTCCGGCTGGGCCTGGCCCGCACCGTCCCGCTGTTTGGAGTGGCCCCGGGCTCCCGTCTCTATTGGCGTCTCTACAGGAGGCTGCTGAGGGCCGAGTTCAAGGCAGAGAAGAAGGGCCTGGGACTGTGGAAGGAGGCGGGTTTCTGGGAGAGAGCCTCCGACTCTGTCAGGTACAACAGGCTGATCAGCGCTGTGAAGAGACTCTTCGGGAGAACGTGATTGGTTAAGGGAGCGAGTGACACGTCGCGAGGAGAGATCTTTTTTTTTTTTTTCAATTCCGTTTTTCTTCAAAGCGTCTCCTCAAGAATGGGGAAATCAATCATTGAAGAAATCTACATATTTCTGTATTTTTTTTAACCGTTTTTTCGATTCTTGAGTGGCATTCTGTATTAACAGAATACACCGTGTTTCCCAGAATGTATTCTGTGAATATCTAACGATTACCTGTTGTGTCTCATCTTTCATTCATGACAATTCCACCATGCTACCAAATCTGTCCAGAAGGCTTAGATTGTGGCAGTAGCTCTCATGGCTCAGTACAAATGTTGTGGTTGAGAACCCAGCTCTCTTCCACTTCCTCTGTTAAACCTCATCGCTAAGACTCTGTGCTCAGTGACCTGCATCTCCTCTGTGTGTAGGTGTACTAATGTGTGAGTGTGAATGTGTGTGTGAGATTGTGTGACGTAACCCCCCTCCCCGACTCAACCACTATCAACAATGGAGAGGAGTTGTATTTAAATGGTGTTGAAATGAAGGGGGTTCACCAGACCCTCTTTGAGACCGCCGTTGCTATAGGAACAAGTCTGAAAGACAAAGCGTGTCAAAGGCTGGGCCCCATAATGGCCGCCCTCAAACCCCATGGGAGTCTTATTTATATATATGTATATATATATATGTATATATATATATATACATATATATATATATATATATATAGGTGGGGATGGGTGTGTGTGTGTGTGTGTGTGTGTGTGTGTGTGTGTGTGTGTGTGTGTGTGTGTGTTAGAGGGGGTCCTTTTCCCAGTATGGACTCATAAAGAGCTCCATTTGATCTAATTGGACAAAAATATCAAAGCACTTAGTCCCTAAATCACTGGGGACAATAGAGAGCATCTGGGCGGTGACCCTAATAAACCAAAGAGCAACTGTTTCGTACCAAACCCCTGTGTTATCGTGGGCTATTATTCTGTTATGCTTGTGAACAATGAAGAAAAGAAATCCCTAAATAAAACAAAACGAAAACAAAGATGTCAACTGGTCCCAAAATAAACACCCTGGCAACCGACGGCAGTTAACATCCTGTGTTGTACTTGATATTCATTCATATTTCCCGCACACTTCACTGAGTGCTGCCTCTGCCCTAGTCCCCACACACTGCCGCTGGGGGCCGGGCCGAGGGGAAGCATGGGTTCTTCAGCGGAGTCAGACAGCGAAAGTTGAGCTTTGTCAATCCAACGGGGCGCAGGGAGATTAGCGGAGGGGGGTGGGGGCGCTGGGAGCTCGGCGAGGGGGATGAAAGGGGATTTTGGGGTCTGTTCACAAAGAGGAGGGAGGAGGAGTCCCAGGGGCAGGAGATGGGAGGGAGGGAGAGGAGGGGGAGGAGGAGGGTGGATCAGCGAGCCTTTCTTTTGTTGTGTTAATGTTACTAGCAGTTGCCACTGCCAGGCTGGCTCCTGATTGGTGGGAGGGTTTAAATTGTAAGGTGCACGCAGGGCCGCTGATGGCTGGTACTTGCAGACTTTGAACTGTCACTGGAGGCTGGGTGGGAGGGAAAACGTGGAGGAGGAGGAGGCTGGCACGGCCTGGACTCAACCGCTGTACTCTGGTCTACACAGAGTCGACTCTTAGGATGTCAAAGTGCTTCTGTGTTAATGTGAAAACATTTTAATCTGGTCCCTGACATTTCATTAACATGAGTCTGTGAAGCAAGCTTCATTATAAAACAATGAATGTTATAATTTAGCTAAAACACAAAGGATACAGCCAGATACACAGCAAACTATAAAGTACAAAAAACAACTATTAATACACTCTCCTACTACAGTGGTACATTAATAATAGAGTGTCCTTGAAGGCAGTGAATAAGTACACCTCACACATCTTGGCAAGAGGTGTGAGGTGTACTTATTCACAAGACGGTCTTGCATAATTAAAAGTAGCCCGTGGAGCTGAACATGGAAGCAGTCCGCTCCACTCCGGCTCCGGCCCGGGTTTCACGCCCAGCCGCTGGTCCCACGCTGCCAGCACCCGTTTGAAAAAAGAAGGGCCTGTGGCCGTAGGTAGCAGCCCACACCAGTAGTGTAGTGAGGTTGGCCACTCTGGGTGAGAGTCATCTATCACTGACTGACTCAGTGCTCCATGGCATGGCAGGCAGCACGCTGAAGCAGGACTGTTTCTGTGTACGGGACGATACTTTGTCAGCTGCTTTCTCATTCTGAAGGACATTTTAAGAAAAAGTAAGTTTTATTTTTTTATTTTTTTATGATGTAGAAAAGGATGCTTTTGCTTCCTGTGTTTGTTGTGTGGTGTTTGCTGTTGTTTTGTGTGAGTGTGCGGGTTTGTGGAGTCGTGGTATTGTCTCAGCAGGGGTGCACATGTGCTTGTAGGAAGTGGGTCCCTGCCCATGATGACTCTGCAAAGAGTAAACATTGGCAAACTCAATACTATTAACACCATTGTATGAATTCAAACACACTTCACCCATTGGGATAATAAGATGCTCATACAGACTTTGTGAATGCAATTGTAGTTCAAAAGTCAAAGTAAAGTAGTTAAAATAATTCTGCTAGATTTGGGCCATAGCACTGGATACTCTGCATTATATTACGTTTGAGGAATCCCATCCCGACTGTGTGCTGAACAAGAGAGATTTGCAGCAGAACAGCAGCAGTTCGGGGGAATAACAAAGGCCATTCTAACACTCAGCTGGCAGCCCAGAGAGAGAAAGAGACAGCAGACACTGCCCCAACAAATAGCAGCTCCTTAGCTCCTTGTATATTCACATTAGAGGTGAGTGCGTGTGTCTCTCTATCACTGTGTAGGTGTGTGGTGGTCTGTGTGCGTGTGTGTGTGTGTGTGTGTGTATGTGTTTGGCCTTGTGTATGTTTGTGTATCTGCTTCTGTGTGTGTGTGTGTGTGTGTGTGTGTGTGTGTGTGTGTGTGTGTGTGTGGCTGGCCTCGTGTGTGTGTTGCCGTGTGTATGCGTGTGTCAGTGTGCGCCCAAGGACTTGTGTTTGTCAGTGTGTGTCAGTGTGCGCCCAAGCGCTTGTGTGTGTGTGTGTGTGTGTGTGTGTTTCTGGCTGTGTATGTGTGTGTATCTGTTTGTGTAAGTGTGTGTGTGTGTGTGTGTGTGGCTGGCCTTGTGTGTGTGTGTTGCCGTGTGTCTGCGTGTGTCCGTGTGCGCCCAAGCACTTGTGTGTGTCAGTGTGCGCCCAAGCGCTTGTGTGTGCGTGTGTGTGTGTGTGTGTTGCTGGCTGTGTGTGTGTGTGTCTGTGTGTGTGCCCCAAAGCGCTTGTGAGTGAGTGTGTGCATTTGTGTGTGCGTGTGTGTGACCGAGAGAGAATGGCAGTGAGGGCAGCAGAGATGAGAGCAGGGCCACTCGGAGACGTGTGAGCCCTCATACAAAGGTAGCGCTCTCCGTGCCGAGCCGGCCGTTACCTAAAGCAGCTGTAAGGAACAGGGGAGCGCTTCCTTTGTCAGGCTGAGGTAGAAACACTGCGTCGAGGCTCATAAACCCAAACTGTCAGGCAAATACACTGTTACACACACACAGACACACACACACACACTCTGGCTCATCTTACAAAGAGGCCTGTATTCGGTTGGTAGTATTCACTGTGACGAGCGGTCCCAATACAGGTTCATAGGTAAGAAAGGGTGATTGTCTTCCTCTGTAAGTGTGTGTGTGTGCTTGTGTGTGTGTATGTGTGCACCTGCATGCATGTGTGTGTGAGTCTCTGGACCTGTGTGTGTGTGTGTGTGTGTGTGTGTGTGTGTGTGTGTGTGTGTGTGTGTGTGTGTGTGTGTGTGTGTGTGTGTGTGTGTGTGTGTGTGTGTGTGTGTGTGTGTGTGTGTGTGAACGGAGCATGTGTTTCTGTGTGTTTCTGTGTGGGTGTGTGTGTGTGTGTGTGTGTGTGTGAGAGTGTGTGTGTGTGTTTGTGTGTGACCAGAGCATGTGTTTCTGTGTGGGTGTGTGTGTGTGTGTGTGTAGGAATGCGTGTGGGGTGAAGCGCCTCCCTCGTACCCTGGGCCTGGGGTATTGTACAGTGTATCGGTTGGCCTTCATGGTTCTCTGGGATTGTAGGAGTCGTGGAAACATGAGGCTTTGTTCGCTGTGATCTCGTATAAATAATTGAAGTCTTTCGGAGGAGGAGAAGGAGGAGGCAGTGGGAGTGGACACACTGGCCCCTGTGAAGTGTTTGTGTGTGTGTGTGTGTGTGTGTGTGTGTGTGTGTGTGTGTGTGTGTGTGTGTGTGTGTGTGTGTGTGTGTGTGTGTGTGTGTGTGTGTGTGTGTGTGTGTATGCAAAGTTTGCATAAGTATGTAGACGAAGGTGTGTGTGTGTGTGTGTTTTTTTATCAGTGTGTGTGGATAAACAACACAAGGGCAGATGCTTTGGGCAGAACTTAAGTATTTTATATATATGGTTTATGAACACAGTAAGAAGACCTGTTCAGAAAAACGGTTCCAGATGAATATCATCAAATAACCACTTATTGTATGTGTATACTATTAAGGGCCTCTTTCATAACCACGCCGTCTGACTGGCCTTTAAGTCATGCACTTGTTCCAATCCATCTTGTCATTGTAATTAGCCACTGGACCCTTCTCTATACATTCTGCTCTCCGAACTGAAGTCTACATTGCGTTCCCAATGTGTTTATTCTCCATGACAACACTCAAAACATCCCTCAACCATACTTCTTCCTTGTTTACCAAGAGTCACATGACAGCTCTGTGTTGTTCCAAACTAGACAGGGAAGCTACAGGGATGAGGTGGAGAAGAGACAAGAGTCTGTGCTGGAAATAGATCCAGCAATTGACCCCACAACCTCATCTAGCCCTTAATCCCACACCATAAAACATGACCACCCCTACTCACACACGCACGATCACAGGCACACGGGCACACACACACACACTCACGCACTCTCGCACACACAAACACGCACAAAAGCATTCACACGCATGCACGCCTGCCTGCCGCGCAAACACAAACACAAATTATGCACATTAATCGTCAGACAAGACAAACGTCATTCCTGACTTCAGTCTTTCTGTTTAGACGCACACCTTAATAATTGTTTCTTTGAACCCACATACTTGAGAAAGCAGACGTCATCCACTCTGTTACTCTGTAACTCTCTGTAACTCTTCCATTAACCTCTCACTCACCTTCTAGCACAAGGTTTAGGGAGACACTAAGTCAGCCGTTATTGGCTAATTCAGATGTCACAAGTCCCTAAACACACACAATAAACATTTCCCCAAATGTCAAATACCCGGGCTGAAGAGTTTCTGCAGAGCACTCTTTTGTTGCATGTAACTTTGAAGTTTAATTCAAAAGGAAAGAAGGTCTGAATCAAATAATTATACATGTAAAATAGCAAACTATGCCCGTATGGTTCATTCTATAGCGCGTTTTATCCTGAAATGACACCTGCACTAAAGTGTATAGTGTTTTTTCCCCTCAGCATGTTGAAGTGAAATATGGCAGCACCTAATATAGCTCTGACACACACAGATTCACATCTGAGCATTAAACATGTAAACAATCAAACAACAAGGCACACATTTATCTGTGCCCATGGTGGGCATTGAGAGAGAGGCAGGAGGAAGGCACTAAAAAGAGGAGGAGGAGAAGGAGGAGGAGGAGGAGGAGGAGGAGGAGGAGGAGGAGGAGGAGGCAACAGGAGCGCTGCTCATGCGGACGTGTTCCGCGTCATATCTCTCTGAGCACGCTGGTTATCTACCCGGACATTACAGAGTGACAGATGCTGCCCTCTTTGTTCCTGTGCATCCCGGGAAGACACATGCAATCCCCCAGACACACACACACACACACACACACACACACACACACACACACACACACACACACACACACACACACACACACACACACACACACACACACACACACACACACACACGAGCACACACAGAAAAATGCACACACATGCAGACGAACACACTTGTACAGGCAAACACACACATACACACACACAGACACACACATACACACACACGCACACACACACAGAAACACACACACACACACACACACACACACACACACACACACACACACACACACACACACACACACACACACTGAACTAATTGAATGAGGCCGGTTGGAGTGTTGGAGGAGGCATCGATCACCTCTGACTTATTGAGTTATCTCAAACACCACAGCTGCTACTCCTGAGTGGGATGAAAGCCTTGCTTTACTCTCTCTCTCTCTCTCTCTCTCTCTCTTTCTCTCTCTCTCTCTCCTCTCTCTCCTCACCTCTCTCTCTCGTCCTCTCTCTCTCTCTCTCTCTCTCTCTCTCTCTCTCTCTCTCTCTCTCTCTCTCTCTCCCTCTCCCTCTCCCTCTCTCTCTCGCGCGTGCGCGCTCTCGCTCTCTCTCTATCTGTCTCTCTCTCTCCCATTTATAACCAAATAAATGTATTAATTCATTCAGACTTCCTCTTTCCCTCTTTGACTCATTTCTGTTTGTGTTGTTGCCTACACAGTAGGTTTTTTGCATATTGTACAAATGCAAAAATAGGTTTGTGTGAGTCGTGTGGGCTTGTGTTATGGTGTTTGTTTACCATTAAATATAACATCCTCTGATAACGACGTGGTTAGGCTGCTACACTAGCATGGATGATAATATCTGAAAACATATATTTTAGGATTTAAGTTTATATCCAATCTGGGACCAATAATGAAGATCAGCTGTACATTTCCAATCATCTCACTGATGATTATACTTATATTTAGGGCTATATTAATGCATATCGATCATTAATATAGCCCTAAGTATAAGTTAACTTTTGTGTTGTATTAATACATCCCTGGCAAAATTCCTATTACGGTAAGTTTACATTCCTTCCCATTTACATGAACCAATAGTCCTTTCAAATGTCTTTGCCCTCGTGTAAACACGCTCTTGGAAGTGGCAGTCACAACTCAGAGTGTTCCTCTCAAACCGGATCACTCTGGATCCCCGAAGCTGCTAAACGAGGGTCACCGTCCCTTCAGCCCATCAGCCCATCAGACCACGACGGGCAGGATCCATGGGCTGGAGGTTATGGACCTCACAGGACCCGGTTGGCCTGCTAGGGTTTCACACTGAGCGAGCGACGGGCGGGCTCATGTTACCAAACTCCAGAGCACCACTATGACACCGTACGCATGGTTCATTCATGGAGCCATGCGGGGAGCTGCCTCGTGACGGCTCATTCCCTGGGTCTCTCTTCCGATAGAGATAACATTTGACTATTTAACGGTGGGATTTCTATAGATGACTGGTTTCATGTTTGACCATAACCTGGGGACAAAAGTACATTTCCTTTCAGATTTGTTTAGTAAATATATTTTAGATTTTCGATTAGCATAACTATCACATTTTCTATACCGTATGTACACCATTTGCTGGTATTTGTATATAGAAAATGAGAGGATTGCATGATTAATAAGGTCTAGCAAATGGGCATAACAGCAATGACATTGTCGGATGTCGGTTTGTTCACTTGTATCCCATGATTCCTCAAATGTTTGTACATCACAATAGAGTTTCATTTATGTGTATGAAAGGCAGGGGAAAATACAGACCTTAATCACAGGCTTTCACTGAAGCCCCCTCTCTAATCCCAGTTGTTTGGGAAACAAGCAGTCATTTAGGATATGTAGTTTTGTATTCACTTTGAAGAAGACCCTGATAGTTAAATTCTCTTCATGATGGATAACAGACCACTTCATATAAAGACAGTGTCAAATGTAAAGCAGGACTATAAATCTAGGAGCATAAAGAAAAATAATAGTCTTAAAATGTAATTTGTTTAATTGAAGCATTCTATGAATGACCGTATACTCATACTATTAACTTTGGTGCCTATCCCTTATTTCTAATCCTACATCTTCTAATCTAATCTAACCTCAAGATAGTGGTATGCTATTAAGGCGTGTCCTACACTTTCACGTCCTGCACTTAAATGCACTTACGGGAGGAGATATTTCAAAGTGTTGTTTGAGGTTGGTAAACACCAAACAAGCAGAGCAAACAGTCAGGCTATGAGCATACCAGTACAATCAGAGCACTAAAGAACGGCTTCTCATATCAAACCAGGTCTCTTTCACAAGACTTATGGGGATACGTTTCCATCCATGCGTCCGTACCATCATCATCACTCCTCTTCGTGCCCTGTGAGACATAAGGCTTCAATGAGCACTCTCCATTGCAGTCGGTCCCTGGCAGCATGTTGGGCCTCACCCCAATGCAGGTTCATCTGTTCCAGCTCTTGTGTCACAGTTCTGCGTCCGTATTGGCCATATAATCAGCCAGAACTCTTCTGTTATTTACGGCTCTGTAATCCCACCCTGACGCCAGTCTCGAAGCTGGACGTTTACCGCTTCGTCGACACGGTCACACGGGCGACATCTGGGGAGCAACGTTATAGTCATGAGATATAACACTTTCACCTCTGACTGACCACGGCTTGACCTCTGACCTCTGACCCCGGTGGAGACGGCCACGACTCCTTAAATCAGCGCAGGGCAGACGGTCTACAGAGGCTCCGGGTTCTTCCGGAAACATATTCACCACATGGTGTGCGTCCGTGTCTGAGTCCGCATGTGTGTGTGTGTCTGCATGTGTGTGTGTCTGTCTGTCTGTCTGTCTGTCTGTCTGTCTGTCTGTCTGTCTGTCTGTCTGTCTGTCTGCGTGCTCGTGTGTGTATGTGTGTCTGCGTGTGTGTGTCTGCGCGCTGGTTTGTGTGTGTTTGTCTGTCTGCATGCTGGTGTCTCTGTGTGTGG
>NC_079427.1:10809680-10967180 GCF_026213295.1 Gadus chalcogrammus | reverse complement strand
ATTAACAGTAAATGTACACTGTAATTGTTCACCCTAATTCATGCATTAATGTCTAAGTGACTTAGACATTGGAGGTGTCTGTCCAGTTTGTGATACAACATTGAAATCTAAAGAGAATTATATATTACGCCATTAAATGCAAGAGTCTAAAGTGTTGCCTCTGTCTGTCTCTGTGTCTGTCTGTCTGTCTGTCTGTCTGTCTGTCTGTCTGTCTGTCTGTCTGTCTGTCTGTCTGTCTGTCTGTCTGTCTGTCTGTCTGTCTTTCTGTCCGTCCATCCGTCCATCCGTCCGTCCGTCCGTCCGTCCGTCCGTCTCTTTCTCTCTCTGTCTCTCTCTCAGGTTACAGACATATATATTTGGAGGGTTTGACCGAGGCTTCCATTTTTGTACATATATCAGTACATGAAATCTACGGAAAGGTAAGAATGTCGAATTTCACGTTAAAATTTCCTGTACGGAGTCTCCCTTCTTCCACAGTGATATTTACTACACAGGCACGCTGTTAAAGAACCCACAAACCAATTAGGGGCAGAATGAGTTTGTTTCTCTCTCAATCCAATGGTCCATTCTAGCTAAGCTCCTTCCAAACCCTTTGTTTTTTCAGTGGAGCCCCCTAATCCTGAACCCCAGCTTTACCATAATGCACTTTCTAGGATCTAACAAGGTAGTCGGGTGCCGGGGAGTCTGTGTGACGCATCGCATGACGCCGTGCAGCATGAGCGCGGTACCGGTGGCCGTTGTGTTGTGCTGTTGTGTGCGATGTGTTCTCAGTGGGTTGCTTTGTGCCTGATGCTAAGCCCTTTGGCAATGCTCACATGTAACATGTGCTGCAGATGTAATGTGTTTCTTTAGTCTTTGTTTTTTTTGCATGTGGCTGTGTAAGTACATTTGTGAAATGTGAATAGGACATGCACGATTACCTAAAACAGATTTTGAAGGCTGATCTTTTTCTGTCTGATGACTTGTGAGAGGTTGTGGCGCCCTCTATGGGTTCAAGCTGTTTATGGTTGAACTGTAAATGAAGATTAGATGACTGCATGGCTTTTGATATTCCCCATACTCAATTATATCCAAGTACTTCCTTTCAGTTGTCCTTTGATATGCATCTTGCTGGCACCCTGTGGCTATCTTTTTGTTCTTGTTGTAGTTCCTTCTTTTTTTCCCATTTCCTTCCTTTTCGTCGGTTCTCCCGGCGATCTCATTGGTCCATTCCTCCCCGCCTACAGGGTCACCAGCTGCGGGGCATCAGGGGCTTCTTCAGTCGCTCCTCCAAGTCCTCTGTGGAGGCCAACTCCCCCGCCGCTCTGAAGACCCGCTCCATCAGCGACCACCTGCTGCGGCGCACGGCCAGCGCCCCCGCCAAGGGACGCAAGAAGACCAAGCTGGCCCTGACCGAGTCCATGGCCTCCATCTCGGACCCGAGGCCCAGCCCGGACCGGCCGGTGGGCCCAGCGGGAGAGAGTGTGCAGGGACCCGAGGGGGCGGTGGAGAAGCGGCCCCAGCTCCGTCCCTCTCTCACCCACCGGCCCATCTCCATGCCCCTGGACCGGCTCCTGGAGGGCCAGCTCAGCCTCTGCTCCTCAGAGAAGGGGCGCCATCATCTGGGCGCAGATGCTGTCATCGGTGGGTGTTACGTACTTATTGCAGGTTGTACGTCCTTGCACTTAGAAATAGTATACTAATACTATACCATACTATTAATAGTAATACTATCGTTGTTGTCTACGGGGAAGGGGTTAAACTAATGATTGTGAGAGTTCGGCACTTGGTTCTATGAACATCCTAACTGTAACGACAGCAATATATAGTTTATCTTTCTTCTGACAAATGTACTTATTGAAAGACGCTTTGGATAAAAGCGTCTGCTAAACGCCCGTAATGTAAATGTAAATGTATTAATGGCTGCCTGGAGTCTTAAGAACTAACTGAATAGCAGCTCTTTATAGACAGGAGGATGCAGTGAACTCATGCATGCAAGATGGAGGATCTATGTAAGCGATATAGTCACACAACAAATTGCTTTGTGCTTAGAAAAGATTGTTTCACTCACCTAATATGGTCTGTCAATGCCTCGTGTCCCCCTTGTCTTTATTGCTACAATGTTTTCAACGGCATTTTGCTTGGCCTGTCTGCACTCTGTGTTAACCTTAGGCAGTTTTTCCACTTTTAACCTTTCATTGTTGTTCACCTGGAGACTGAAGGTAGTGTCGCTCTCTTATACGTTAACTCGCTTCTTCTGTTCCTTCTTCACCCTGTTGTGCTTCTTTGTAGTAGAGCTCTGACTAGGATTTCCCTGCAGGTAATCTAAAACACCTATTACTTGGAGGTTGGTGAATCATCCATCCAATGTATTGTGTCTGGTACTTTGCTGCCATTTGGGGATCAATTTTTGTTGTGCGGTTTTTTTTACCCCCCACTCGGCCAAAAATGAACCCATCCGACCATGCCTTAACTAAATGGTTCACTGTTTGGATGCTTCAGTTTTTTGCCTTCACGACTTCATTTCCCAAGCCCCCCTTCCACGGTTGTACTTGGTGGTGCATTCTTCCATTTGTCTGTGTATTGCAAGTGCTTTGTCGTTGGCTAGGCTACAGGTTGTTCATTGTTGGCTGTTTGGCTTGGTGTTCTCAGTTCATTGGTACAACGTATGCATTCGCTCATTACACTGCCTCTTCTCTGTCAACAGGAATGAGTCCCTTAGACCGGCCCAGGTCTACGTCTGTGGGTCTCCTCATCGAATCATCTGCCACTGATCAACTGAGCTTCTCAACCCCTTCAAAGACATGTACGGATAGAATCACTCAGCGCAGCAAATCAGTAGACACCTCTCATCTTGTCATCGGCGAAGAGGATGAAAGAAGCGGAAAGGATTATTCCAAAGAACAATCACAGGAACTTCCCAATCAACGAAAGATGATGGGGTGCGGGTTCACGGGGACACAGAGGATATGCGTGAGGTCCCCGTTTGGTGGCTCGCAGAGGAGGCGGCAGGCGACGGAGACGTCTTCGGACGGCACCACCTACACGGTAGCACCTTCCGCCCCCTCCTCTGGGACTCCCCTGAGCCCGGTGAACATGGACCGCTCCAACAATCTGCGAAGCCCCAACTCCCTACAGGACAGTACCCTCTCCAGGCTCATCGACGCCGTCTCCCTAGGCAACGAGAATGACACCCGTGGCTCCATTTCTGCTCTGATTGGTCAGTTTGACAACACTGTTGATCAAAGCAATCGTTCGACCACCTCTAATGGGGGAGCGAAGAACGAACATCAGAGGCTTAACGGCTTCCTCAACCTTTCTGTTCAAAATTGTAGCACTCCGAACCAGTCCAACATCCCTCACAAAGGGTTGCAGGACTACATGTCTCCTCTTTGCATGGGTTCATCAAATGGCCAAATCAGCATAAAAGGTCCAATTAGTCCTCAAAAGGCTCAAAAGTCAGACTCTCCACACACAAGACTCTATTCACCCCGGAAGATCTCCCAGGCCGACCAACCTGCTCCCCCTGCTCCGGCTTCCTTCCACAGCCCCGAGACGACGGAGCAGGAGGAGGTTTACACCATCCTGGATGAGGAGGTGCTGTCCCCTACCTCCATGTACAACCTGAAGAAACAGACGGTTCATTTCCAGGCCCTGGACTCTATGAGAAGCACTCAAACGTCAAACGGCCTGGGCTTCTCCCCATCCAAGCTGTCCCGAGGTTTGGGGTCAGAGGACGGCATGAGGCGGTGTGTTGACCAAGAATGGAGGGGAGGCCATCCTGTGGAGGTAGAGGAAAGTGTGTATGAAGAGGTGTATGACCCAGCGGGTCCCATCCTAGAGCCGGGCCGTGGGGTGGCATGCAGCTACAACGGCTACTCTGTGGATCGTCCCACGTCCCAGTTTTCCCGCGACATGGCTGGGTGTGCTTATAAGGAGGTGGAGATAAACGTGGACGAGGATCCTCTGGAAAGGATGCTGCCCCCGTCCCGGCATGTCCACATGCTCACCAGCCCGACCGCTAAACGTCACGCTATCTACCAGAACAACGACTCGGCTCGGTTGCACCGTTTGCCCCAGATACAGCCTTCCTCCTCTTATGACGCTCACCAAAGCTCGCCACACAAATCTCAATATTCGCAACGTTCCTCCCCTGTGTCCAAACCTTATTTTCAGCAGCCGCAACAAAGCCAGCTTGTTTCAAACTCCCAGCCGTCTCTTTATCAAAGGTCGAACAATTCTCAAATTTTGATGACACAGAGCCCCCTCCGCCAGAACAGCTACCCATCTCTGCAGTGTAAACCAGAGTCCTACGTCAACAACAAAGACTTTGCAAAACAGAGAAACTACAACGGCAGCAATGGCATGAATGGCTTCCACAGGGAGACGGGCAACACAATAGAGAGGGAGTTGGTAGGACACTTCCAGAGCAGCCCTTCTGCCTCAGAGTTTCTCCCTGCCAAGTCAGTGGTATCTCGCGTTCTCTCCAGAGAAAGAGCCATGTGTTCGCCCACCCCTTATTCCGACGGGGCGCACGGCCAGCTGGATACGGACTGCCACACGCCTGAATCACACTACGTCAACTTCACGAGTCCAAGCCAACCGCAGACACCCAGACAAACCACCTCTCCGCGGGAAGTGTGTTCCCATCTCAACGACGCGCTGCAGCGTCAGCCTGACGCCACACGGCCTCCCTCAGAGCCGCGCTTAGAGCCGTTCCCATCGCTCCCCCAGTCCGGCCCAGTGAGCAGCCAGGCATCCGGTCCCAGCAAATCCAAATCCCTGGGAGACCTGACATCGGAGGACATCTCCTGCAACTTTCAGAGTAAATACCACATCATCAGCCGCAGTTTCATCACACCCCACATGAGGGACCGCAAGAGGATCGGCACCCTGGGGCGACCCGCGCCCCCAGCACAGTCTTCCGACCCTCTTACCCAGCAGCTACGCAGGCTGTTGAACCTCGACGCCGTCGAGTGCGAAGAGTCCGTTCCCGGGACGGAGCCTCCGCAGCCGCCTCATGCCACCCAGCGACCGCCCTCTCCGCCGCAGCCCCGGGACACGGCCGCGTCCTCCGCCCACGGCGTGGACGTGGATGGCTCACCGCCGCCGCTCACCCGTCGGCTGTCCTCGCGCAGCCAGAGTCGCGTGCGCCACATCAACAGCCGCGCCCGCGAGAGGCAGCAGGAGGCGCTCAAGCCGCGGTCAGAGCTGGGGGGCAACGGCGGGAGCGGCGGCGGCGGGGTGGTGCTGCGCAGCAAACCCGTGTCACAGACGCCGGCGGCGAACAGACACTCCACGGGCTCCTATATCGCCGGGTATCTGGGGCAGCTGGAGGACAGGGGCCTGCCGGAGGGGTCGTGTGCCCCGCTGCAGCAGGGATACGCCGACCGCTACGGGGACGGGTACTACGGTAACTATTCACACCCGATGCCGGCGGACTCTTCCTACGCCTCCACGGAGCCTGAGGTGTACTTCCTGCTCAGATTGTAGCGCCAACACCTGCGGGAATGAGAAGAAGAGGTGGACACATACATACTTGAAGGAAGTGCAATTACACCGGAAATCCTCATCCACACGCACACTTTTAGATTTCCTTATTCTAAAGTGTATCCTTTGTACAATATAGCTGGTGGTATGTACAGTGTGTTATGGTTGGACCAGAAAGCATGTACTTCCTGTATGAGATGACCACAGTTCAATAAAGTGGGAGTTTTCATGGCGCCAACCGTCGTGGCAATGTAGCCTAGTGTCTGTGTCCTGTTTGGTCTGTGAAAGTACTTTAAAATGCATTCTAGAATACTGCACAACACTGTTCGCTCTGTTTGTGTGACGTACCGTCAGAACTGTCTGTACTGTTGAAGCAGATTCCTTGACCCTTGTATCTTTTGAATGTGAATTTATTTCAAACAGACACTTTTACATAATGGGGTCTATTTTATCAAAGATCTCCTTGAAGTCTTCCTTTTCAGTATTATTTCTAGGTATATACTGGCTGTGTGTAAATATTTCAGTTTTGTTTCCCATGATAGAATCGATTTGGCAACGGTTTCTTGTTAAGAATGGCCTGCAAATGTTTTAGTTTTCTGCATGTAGACTGGACATCTCGAGCATGACTATGCACAAACCTATTCAGTTGATGTTGCGATGCCCGTCAAGAATTACCTGGAACAATGTGTGAAATAAAGACACAGACTTGCTTGCATTAGGTGCAATGCAGTACATAGACTTGCTTGCCTATAGTATGTTCATTTTTACGTAGGAATCAAAAACACTGTATTAATCATTGTATTTTTATAATTACTTTGATACTGACTGCATAAATACATCAATCCTTGGAAGTGGTAACTTGACATGTCACTACACTGAGGTATAAGTGGATACGCATACAGGAGACGCAGGAGTCAAATAGAGAGTTTTAGACTGGGCTAAACTGCAGTTTTTTGTAATATTTTTTTCAGTGTTGGACCTATCGTCTGTGTATTATCACTCATTAGAGTACTATGGGCATTTCCCTACAAATGCAATAAAATATCAAATCACTTGATTTGAGGAAAACAATGATGTATCCTTGCCTGTATTGTCCTTTGCAAAAGAATGTCATAAATACATACGAAAATTGAGAATATAAGTCTTTATTATGACAGCCATGGGATTGGGGGGCTATACATTATTATATCAAACTGTATAATTTATTTAATGTGGTACAATCCTACTATTACCTAATGAATAACCTACTGGATAGCTTTACGCCAATTAAAACTACATTTAAAATTGGAAAACATAAAACTCCACTTATAATTACAAAAGAAAACTAATTGGCAAAAAAACAAAGCTTGTACTTGGACATAATTTCCTCCTGAGTTCCTCCTTGCCGGGCATGTAATTTGTTATAATTGCTTGTAATCTTATTTTGATAGTCAGACTACTAATGGCACACATGGGGTTGCACTCATGTACTCCCCTAATGTAGTGAACTGTATGATGTTATACTATAGGATCAAAACAAATATATATTGATTGATAATTTATCAATCAATGTTTATTTGCCAGCAACAGAAAGGACACCCACTTTTTTACTTATTTATAAATGGTTTGTCGCTCACATGAACACACACAAGCACACACAAGCATACACACACACGCACGCACGCACGCACGCACGCACACACAAGCACGCACGCACGCACGCACGCACGCACGCACACACAAGCACGCACACACACACACACACACACACACACACACACACACACACACACACACACACACACACACACACACACACACACACACACACCCACACACACACATACACAGATTTGCTTGGGGTCATTCTAGCATTGTTTTTCAAGCTCTGGAAAGGTGTAATTCAGATGTGTAATAATAATGTGTGTGCGTGAATGTGTCTACATGCATGTTTGTGTGTGCGTGCTTGTGTGTACGTGTATGTATGTGTGTGTGCATGAATGTGCATGTGTATTGCTTTCCCTCAGCCCTCCGATCCCTCATCGTGACCTTGGTTTCCAGGGGTCAAAGGTTAACCTGGAGTGTGCCATGAGTTCAGTGGTAGGCTTTGCAGTTGTCTTAGCCTACATAGGCTTCCTAGCCTGCCTCTGTCTCCTCCTTGCTTTCCTGGCTAGGAAACTACCTGATAACTTCAATGAGGTCAAGTTAATCACCTTCAGCATGCTGATCTTCTGTGCTGTCTGGGTGGCCTTCGTCCCAGCCTACGTCAGCTCTCCAGGGAAGTACTCTGTGGCTGTGGAGATCTTTGCCATCCTGGCTTCTAGTTATGGTCTGCTGCTTTGTATCCTCCTGAGGCCTGAGAGATACACCAAGAAACAGCTGATGTCCAAATTAAAAAATGGAAACAGATAGTTTGCTGACCAATGTCTCAAGTACATCAAACCGATCAAAAACAGACCAATTAATGAATGAATAATTTCCCTAATATGATTATATTGTAGAGTGTGAGTATTATGATTCATCAAAACACAAAACATACTCAATCTGAGTAAAAAATGCTTTTACTAACTTGTTTTCCTGCACCAGTTAAGCTTTAAAGAATGCAAAATACATAAAGCAACAACTATCCTTTGTATGCATTCTGTTGCATGACATTTCTAAATTTGTGTATATTTGAAACCTGCATTATTAAAAAAAATGGTAACAATGGAACTCCTTTTTAGCTAGTAACACGTTTTAAGTATTTTTATTAGTCATTTATCAATTGCAGATGAGCATGGTTTATACTTTATACAACCTTAAGAAATAAATCATAGTGCAAAATAAGATGTTTTAAAGTGAAGCCTTATTTTACAAAAAAGACATACACTCATTTCATTTCTTGATGCACTTTTGCCGTTGTGATTGTATTTATTAATGCAGATAATACACTGGATCTACCTTATACTAGAGTCCACTAGAGGGTGGTAGCACACATAGTATATAAACTACTCTTTTCTGTCAATTTAAGAACGACAAATAACATGACAGAAAATAACAGTTTCCATGCAAACAACTAGCTTGTGGGAACTTACAAAAATATTTAACATTTTGTATGTTGCTTAACAATGGTATTCCATTACAGTTATAGAAACTATATATGTCATTGAGGAAGCATTGAAGGGCCATACTGGTCTTGGTGATCAAATCATTGAAACCGTCTCTTTGCTTCACTCATTATTAGTAACATTCGTTACCAATATAATTTGACAAAATGACTAGAGCATTTCATTAACCTTTGTATATTTATATTACGTATTTGGCTGTTGCTAGTATTTCACATTTGTAATATGAACGTTGATCAAATCACAAGAGCTAAGGTTATTCGAATGTAACGTTGCTCTTTTACACCATAGCTAAGAATTACATCATGAATCCACTGATTGGTTGTGGGCATCACCTGCTCTTTCTGCTAATTGGCCTGCACCATAGCCAATGTGAAACAGGCCAAACCCTGAAGAAAGAATCTACTGATTGGCTACCAGCCGTCCCAGGCTTCCCCTATCAAAACAATATAATGAATCAATAATTGTCTCTATTCCATTGACGTGTTGCTGACTGAAAAACATTGAAACAATGCAACATGAAAACATGTTTTGTATTCAAGGTCACACAGCTTTTCCCACCTGTGATGCAACTTGATGAGGGTATAATTGTGTGTAATTGCCTGGAAATGAAAGGCAATTCAGGTAAGAAACAAGCACACCTGCGACTGTGCTCACCCAGCTCTCCAACCTGATGGAATCCTCTGAGGAATCAATCAAATAAGTTTACTGGGGCCATAATTGACTTGTTATGTTTGGTGGTGTTCCTAATGTCCCGAACTGTTTACCTGCAGCAATACGTTTCCCCAGCTGTGTTCCCTTTGAACATGTCAGCTAGGCCAAGTTGCACAGTGATTGTTACGTGGTAAACTTGCTGTCCTCTGATTGACCATGTAGAGGGAAAGTTCCCAAGGCTGTTGAGTCTGAGCTCGCTGTTAAGATTTATTTGACATACATAGTTTGAATAATAACTCTTACCAAACTATAATTTGGTCAACTATGACAATCGTCTCAAATAGTGTTGATTTCCTCCCTAAATTGAACCATGAATTTCAACGGGAACCAATCAATTTGTCTCAGCTCTGAGCCAAGGACTTTAATTTGTTCCCTTTCCTTTTCTATGTTTCTTCAATAGGGGGTAGATCGGGTTGAGATCTGGTGAGTCTGAAGGCCATCACATCTGAATCACATAATTTGTAGGCTATACTCCTCAAACCATTTAGCGATCCCTCGAGACCACCCCATCATGATAGAATTTCTTCATCTTAGGAAAAGGTCAGCATCACTCGGCATGACTATTGATTTGCCTATTGATTTGACTTTTTGTCACAGTCTGTCTCCATGTTCTTTAGTTTCCATTCACCACTTGCCAACCAGATGTCCTCGGACCCTGCCCCTTGCTTTACAGACCCTGCCACTCCCATCTGACATCTGCAGTCACTTCATCCCTCTCACCTGAGCTCCCCCGTCAATCTTCCTACCTTCACCCCATTTCATCATCAGTCTCAACCCTTGTAGGTTTGTTATATGGTTTTCAAGGACCTTTGTCAGTCTCTCTTCCAAGTTGTAACTCTTTTCTGGGCTAAATCGTGGCACGTGATCTGAGTTTTTTTGTAATTATTTGTTTCTCTGAGTTCATGTCAGTGTTTGGGTCTATCCATTGTGTTGCTGCTGATCTGCCTGGCATCGGCCATGCCACCTCTCCCCTTTAAAGGGTACAAGTGTACCCTGTGAAGGGTCTCCCAAAGAATCCCGACACCCCAGGACAACCTCCTCTTTGTACAGATATTTTTAGTAGTTTAGTTTATTATACTTTTATTTTAAGTACATTTTGTGTGAAGGGAACTTGCAAATTAAGAATTTCATTGCCCAGTGTAAACTATGTTTCCATTGTGTATATGACAATAAACGATCTTGTATCTTGTATCTTGAAGAACGCTGAAACCGTCGGTCCAAAGTGCTGTGGAGTCAGGGAACCGCGTGTAGGGCTTTTACATCAGAGTGCATCATGGGACTCGAGACTCGAGAGTTGTAACAGCGTAAAATCCTCAATAAATGGTGGAAGGTGAAAGTATGTCTCCCCATAATTACAGATGATTACTAAACAATAACAAAAACACCATCACTACCAGTCACATTTCTATGCTCCTATACATCCGGGACATTGAGACGGGCAATACCATGTGGGGTCAAAATGTACAAGCCCTCTTGGGAGCATGGTTGGACAGGGGTCATGGTTGGACATGATTGGACAGGGGTCATGGTTGGACATGGTTGGACAGGGGTCATGGTTGGACATGGTTGGACAGGGGTCATGGTTGGACATGGTTGGAAAGGGATCATGGTTGGACATGGTTGGAAAGGGATCATGGTTGGACCTGGGTCATGGTTTGACATGGTTGGACAGGGGGGAGGGACAGGGGTCCTTCAGGGTATACCTCACTCCTGATGTATCCAGAACATCACAACAAAAGCATTTTACTTTAGCGTTTAGGCAGGTTTGGATTCCATTTCTGGTGTTGCTGATGAAAAACAGTATGGATTCAGAGAACTGGTTTTACTTCAACAATCATTCAAATCGTGTCACTAAAGGCAAACGCGTTTGGCAATATTATGGGGCTAGAAAGTTGTTGATGAATATCACTTCAATATCGCTTCATACTACAGGCCCAGTATACTGTGACTGGTAGGTGCTAACTAATGGGACTAACTCATAACTCCATCAGACCAAGGGAGGCGGCAAGTTAATATGGTGTAGATATTAACACATCAATAAAATAATTAGGAATCGGCACCATGATGTACATTTCAGATAAGATATACTTTATTAATCCAGGAAAGCAAATTTGATAATTATTATTTTGAATCTCGATTTTTACAGCTCACACAAAATTATTGAGTAACTCACTTTATTTTCGACACATTACTGATCACAAAAAATAAGGATTCCTAAATGGCTGAATCTAATTGCTTGTCACTCAATTGACTCAAAGATGAATGATTGATGATCTGAATTCTGAAGGGAGTGGTTTTCACAGCTAGATGACATGAATGCCATCTTGTTTACCAAGCCTCCACTACAATGCTTCCCCACATTTATAAAACCCAGCTCAGCAGTTAGGGTTGACAGAGACTCAGGGTATGTTACGTTATGGGGCCGTTCTTTGATTGGGGGTAAGAATGAATCTGCTTCTACTGAATCGTGAGATTATTTTGTGGCATTCTCTTCGTTGGGCTTTAGGCATCGATTATAACCAAATCCAATAATTGTTATTATGATATACATCTGCTGTAAACAGTTTTCTACACTCTGCATTTAAGTTAAAATCATGGTTTACATAATTTGACATTGAGTGTCTAGTCTCAGTAGTGCTCCGTGATGTTATCGGCCTCCAGTTCGCCCATGTCTTGGGTGTCTCTGCTTCTAACTGCGTGGTCCTCCAGGGCTCCCTCCCTCCTGCTTGTTTTGATGGTGAGCAGGGATGTGGGGCTCAGGGTGGGTCTGGAGGGGGTGCAGACCTCCATGTGCTCTCGCTGGGGCTCCAGAGTGGAAGAGTTCAACCAGGGTCAGGATGGAGACGTCGTCATCGGTGGGCTCTTTAACCTTCATTACCAACCGCCGGTTATAGACCAGGAGTTCATTAAGCCTCCGTTATACAATCCATGCACTGGGTAAAGGAACTCGTCCAATAGTATATTTGAATGTTTAATAGATGTTGTTTGAACAGTCATCAATCAGATATATGCTGAGAATCTGTCTGTTCTTCTTCGGATACACAATTATGGGCATCCATCTGAAGAATGCTCTACAAGTATACTTTCATGATCCTTCCTAATACTGCATATAACTTCTTTCCTGTCTTATTAGATTGGAGGTAGAGACACTGAAGTCTGTCTACGCCATGGAGTTTGCAGTGGAAGAAATCAACAGAAACCCCCTCATTCTTCCTGGTGTGAAGCTCAACTACAGAATCCTCGACAGCTGTGGGAGACACCCCTGGGTGCTGCATGGAGCATTCTCACTGGTTGGGGGAGAGATGGAGAGTTGTGACTCCACAGCCATCCTGCCACAATCAAATGTATCTGGAACATCGTCAGCAATGAGAGGTAAACTGATTAGTATGGTGAGGTCTCCTCCTCATGTTTCGTTGAATGATTTTCTAATGTAATTAATATGTGTTACTTTCATTAGGGGGCCCATCTATACCGCTGATCATCGGTGGGGCTTCTTCTACCACAGCCATAATACTGTCTAGGTCACTGGCCTCTCTCTCTGTTCCAGTAGTGAGTTTCACCATCAATAATATCGGAGGAACATTGAATTATATTTCCTAAGATTGAGTTTGATTATGACAATTTACTTCAACAGTTGATTCAAGTCTATGCTATTTACATTTTATGTTTCCCCTTTTAGATTAGCTACCTTGCTAGCTGTCCCTGTCTTAGCGACAGACATCGGTTTCCTAACTTCTTCAGGACCATTCCCAGTGACGTCTACCAGGCTAAGACCATGGCCCGACTTGCAATACTCTTCAACTGGACTTGGATTGGAGCAGTCATTGCAAACAATGACTATGGTCGTCTGGCAATTCAGGTTGTTACTTTTATCATTACTTTTTATAAAATGTGTTATTTGTAGCAATGTTAGAGAAAGCTTTGGAAAGAATCCTTGATAATTTTATATATTTAGTTATTTTGCTATTTTCAGACATTTCAGGAGGAGATTAAGGGATCAGGAGTGTGTTTGGCATTTCTAGAAGCTGTTAGCAGGGAGAATATTGAGGAAGATGCAAAACGTGCAGCTACAACTGTTCAGCATTCCACTGCAAGAGTGATACTGATCTTTTGCTGGCACACAGATGTGAGGGAGTTGTTTCTACAACTGGCCAAGAGAAATGTGAGAGGCTATTAGGAAATATCCAAATACAATTTTTAATGTGAAAACCAATGCGTCATAATGTTCTGTTTGTTGACTGATGTTCTCTTCTCTCTTCGTAGGTGACCGATAGGCAGTTCATAGCCAGTGAGGCTTGGAGTACTAGCAGCGATCTTTTACAAAATGTTGCCATTTTGAACGTGGCAAGTGGTGTGTTAGGTGTTGCTATTCGAAGTGCAAGGATACCAGGATTTAAAAGTTTCCTCCAGGAATTAAAACCCTCAAATCGCCCTGGGGATTTACATCTGCGGGAATTCTGGGAAAAGGAGTTTGAATGTAGCCTTTCAACGACACCGTTGAATCCTCAGTCCATGTCTGATGGTTTAACTATAAATAACTTGACTGCTTCTCATGCCACCAAATCTCCACTGTCAGCTACTCTTTCACTGTGCACTGGGAGAGAGACACTTGTGGGCGTACAAAATATTTTTACTGACACTGCCCACTTAAGGGCCGCGTATAATACCTACCTGGCTGTGTATGCTGCAGCCCACGCTCTGCACAGCCTTCTCTCGTGCCCAGATAAAGAGAGTTCTCCAAGAGACAACAGCTCCACCTGTAGCTCACCTTATAACATTACACATAAAGAGGTACAATAAACTTCACACCAAGCATGATTTTCACAGGGTGGGGATTTATAATAGCATGGTTTAGCTTGGAATGTCAGCCACATTGGTTTCAGATAATATTTAAAAAAAATCTCATAATGGTTTTATTAAACAAGTTTATCCTACTGATGACCATACAATTAACTTCACACCAAGCATGAATGTCATAGTGTGGGGCCTTAATATCAAATTGATGAGACTGTCAAATTTTGGCACATTTGTTTCACATACTATTTAAAGAAATAGGTCTCATTAAGGTTTTATTAAACTAGTTTATGCTATTGATGACCATTCGTTGTTCTTAGTTGTTAGAGCACCTGAACAAAGTGAACTTCACTACTCCAAACGGGGAGGAATTCTTCTTCCAAGGAGCCGACATCCCAGCTGCTTATGACCTGGTCAACTGGAAGACCTCCCCTGATGGGTCACTGAAACTAGTTCTAATTGGTCGAGTGGATGGCCTGGAATTACACCTGAACAAAACATCTATTCAGTGGACTAAAGGCTCCAGTCAGGTGGTCAAATTTACAGCCATCTTAAACAGGATAATAAAACAATAAAAATACAATATCTATGCTTGACTCGTTGAGTTCATTTAATTTTTTAGGTGCCTATTTCTGTATGCAGTGAGAGCTGCCCCCCAGGAACCCGAAGAGCCAATAGGAAAGGAGAGCCTGTCTGCTGCTTTGACTGTATCCCCTGTACTGATGGAGAGGTCAACAATGAGACTGGTGAGGGACAAAAAACACTTCAACTGGTGTGTTTTCAGGAAAATCAGGAGGCTCTCTTCGAGTTTCTTAGTTGTCTTTCCTGTATGACCCTCTCAGGTTCCCATCAGTGCAGGCGATGTCCTGTTGAGTTCTGGTCCAACACGGGGAACACGGCCTGTATTCCACGCAAAGTGGACTTCCTGTCTTTTAATGAGACAATGGGAATCATCCTGACTTCTGCAGCTGTGTCTGGGGTTGTGGTCACTACAGCTGTTTTTGTCATCTTTTTGTGCTACCATAACACTCCTGTGGTGAGGGCTCAGTGCATAATCAATGTTTAACCTTGAAACAATAAGTTGGTCATGTTAACAGTGTTGTCTTTCATTTTCCACCTTAATTTTTTACCTCGGATCAATCATTTGAATTGAGGTTAACCGTGTTGTCGCCCATATTCCACCTCCAGGTGCGTGCAAATAACTCAGAGCTGAGCTTCCTGCTCCTCCTGTCACTCAAGCTCTGCTTCCTGTGTGCGCTGGTGTTCATTGGTCGTCCCTCCGTGTGGTCCTGCCGCTTACAGCAGGCAGCTTTCGGGATCAGCTTTGTCCTCTGCGTCTCCTGCCTTAAGGTGAAGACCATAGTGGTCCTGGCCGCTTTCCGCTCAGCTCGGCCAGGAGCTGGAGGCCTGATGAAGTGGTTTGGTCCGGGCCAGCAGAGAGGCAGCGTCTGTTTCTTCACCAGCATACAGGTGTGCAATATGTACACCATTAATCATCAAAATAGTTTACTTTGTATGAGATATATTGAGGTGTAAGTGTTTTTTTTTATCTAGGTGATCATCTGTACCATATGGCTGTCCCTTAGCCCTCCGATTCCTCATCGTGACCTTGGTTTCCAGGGGTCAAAGGTTAACCTAGAGTGTGCCATGAGTTCAGTGGTGGGCTTTGCCGTTGTCTTAGGCTACATAGGCTTCCTAGCCTGCCTCTGTCTCCTACTTGCTTTCCTGGCTAGGAAACTACCTGATAACTTCAATGAGGCCAAGTTCATCACCTTCAGCATGCTGATCTTCTGTGCTGTCTGGGTGGCCTTTGTCCCAGCCTACATCAGCTCTCCAGGGAAGTATTCTGTTGCTGTGGAGATCTTTGCCATCCTGGCTTCTAGTTATGGCCTGCTGCTGTGCATCTTTGCTCCAAAGTGCTTCATTATCCTCCTGAGGCCTGAGAGGAACACCAAGAAACAGCTGATGGGCAGATAGGAAAATGTGCACATACAAAAGGGTAGGCAGCAAATGATTCTTAATCTCATGGATTTCAAGGGACCCAAAAAGTAGCAAAATGTTGAATAATTAGCAAATATCTATATTAATTTTTGGGATGCATTATTTAATACCTTGTCAAATGTATTCTATCTTTATTGTTTTGATAATAATGTTTTGATTACTTACGTCCTATTATCACTATTATTACTTTCTTAAGATGTATGACTGTTTCTTAAGAGGGATCCTCACAACCAAAGTGGCACAACTACATGTAACATTTATTAAGATATCTTTAGCAGTCAACAAAAATCTACATTTGTTCATCAATGTTATTTCATTCAAATGTCATGATCTAACCAGGACATTTTCTATTGACGTGTCAAATGTAATGATAACATAATAAAAATGTAAGCATCAAGAAAAGTAACTTTAAGCTTTATGTATCGACTTTGTTCACCCCAATAGTTTATGTTGCTGTTCTTTCAACTCTACTATAAAAGGATGCTATGTTATAGAAATTGTTCTCTAAAGTTATTGAGTGCCCAATATTTTGTACTTCTTTCATAATTGATTAAAAGTTAGAGAATTCAAAACATTGGTCCAACAGTGTTCTGTGCAGTTTTATGATGTTTATAATGTATTCCATTTCTTGCACACCAAGTTTGTCCACTGCTAATGGCTCGTGACAGAATGCTTTTTCTAAAGAGGAGTGGCTTTACATGAATGTGAATCTGTCATCTTGTTTACGAAGCTTCCAGGCGTTACCACATTAATAAAACCCAGCTCGGCAGTTAGAATTTGTACAGACTTGCGGTATGTTACAATAGCCGCCATTGCCTTATTTTTATAACACAGCATTAGAATAACACTTACATTGTAATTTTTTCACGTTTAGGTTTAAATGTGGGGTCTTTTTTTATATCCTTTTTAAAGTTTGGCTCATTTGGGTGAAAAGGTACGGGCCACTTCTGAATTGAGAGGGACTCATTTATTTAGCATATTTACATACTTTCTTATTTTCTTTATTTCTACAGCTGTAGATTTAGACATCAATTCAAAATCTTAATCTGGTTTTTTTTTTTCAGCAAGATATACTTGTGCCACATGTTATCTGTTATTCTTTAAATTCTGCAATTCAGTTACAAATATGGTTTACATAATTTGACATTGAGTCTCCAGTCTCATAGTGCCCCTTGATGTTATTGGCCCCCGGTCAGCCCATGTCTTGGATGTCTCTGTTCCTGCCTCCGTGGTCCTCCAGGGCTCCCTCCCTGCTGCTTCTTGTGATGGTGGGCAGGGATGTGGGGCTCAGGGTGGGTCTGGAGGGGGTGCAGACCTCCATGTGCTCTCGCTTGGGCTTAAGAGTGGAGGAGTTCAACCAGGGTCAGGATGGCGATGTTGTCATTGGTGGGCTCTTTAATCTACATTACCAAGTGCCTGGTATAGACCAGCAGTTCATTAAGCCTCCGTTCTACAATCCATGCACTGGGTAAAGGAACTCATCACAAATGATTTGTTAATATGATAATATGCTCTTTTCTTCTTATTAATACTGAATAATTAATGTAAATACATACATCTGAATACTATGTTGTTGAGATTATTGCTGGTGGTGAACCTCCTTCCTGTGATCTTAGGTTGGAAGCAGAGATCTTGAAGGCTGTCTACGCCATGGAGTTTGCAGTGGAAGAAATCAACAGAAACCCCCTCATTCTTCCTGGTGTGAAGCTCAACTACCGAATCCTCGACGACTGTGGCCTACACCCCTGGGTGCTGCATGGAGCATTCTCACTGGTTGGGGGAGAGAGGGAGAGTTGTGACTCCACAGCCATCACGCCACAATCACAAGTATCTGGAGGTAAACTGATGATGATGGTATCCTCCTCATGTATTGTTGATTGATATTCTGCAGGTACTTTATATGCATTACTTTCATCAGGGGGCCCGTCTGTACCACTGATCATCGGTGGGGCTTCTTCGACAACAGCTATGATACTGTCTAGGACACTGGCCTCTCTCTCTGTTCCAGTAGTGAGTTTCACAATCCATAATATAGGAAGAACATTGAATTATATTTCCTAAGCTTGAGTTTGATTTTGACAATTTACTTCAACAATTGAATCAAGTCTATGCTATTTACATTTTATGTTTCCCCTTTTAGATTAGCTACCTTGCTAGCTGTCCCTGTCTTAGCGACAGACATCGGTTTCCTAACTTCTTCAGGACCATTCCCAGTGACGTCTACCAGGCTAAGACCATGGCCCGACTTGCAATACTCTTCAACTGGACTTGGATTGGAGCAGTCATCGCAAACAATGATTATGGTCGTCTGGCAATCCAGGTTGTTACTTTTCGAAAACATGTTTATTTGTAGCGATAAAACCGAAAGCTAGAATCCTCATTCATATAGTAAGACCTTTTGATATATTCAGTTCTCTTGGAATTTTCAGGCATTTCAGGAGGAGATTGAGGGATCAGGAGTGTGTTTGGCTTTTTCTGAATTTCTTAACAGGGAGACTTTTGAAGAAGATGCAAGACGTGCAGCTTCCATGATTGAGCATTCCACTGCTAGAGTTATACTGATCTTTACCTGGCACAGAAATGTGAGGGAGTTGTTTCTCCAACTGGCCAAGAGAAATGTGAGAGGCTATTATGAAATATACAAATAAATGTTGTGGACTGATGAGAAAAGAAATGCTTCATAATTAACTGTTTGTTGAATGATGTTCTCTTCTCTCTACGTAGGTGACTGATAGACAGTTCCTAGCCAGTGAGGCTTGGAGTACTAGCAAAGATGTTTTACAAGATGTTGCCATTTTGAAAGTGGCAAGTGGTGTGTTAGGTGTTGCTATTCGAAGTGCAAGAATACCTGGATTTAAAAGTTTTCTCCAGGGCCTAAAACCCTCAAATCGCCCTGGAGATTTACTTCTACAGGAGTTTTGGGAAAAGGAGTTTGAATGTAGCCTTTCAATGACACTGTCAAATTCTCAGTCAATGTCTGATAATTCAACTACAAATATCTCGCCTGCTTCTCATGCCACCAGATCTCCACTCGCAGCTACCCTATCACTGTGCACTGGGAGAGAGACACTTGAGGGCGTACAGAATATTTTTACTGACACTGCCCACTTAAGGGCCGAGTATAATACCTACCTGGCTGTGTATGCTGCAGCCCACGCTCTTCACAGCTTTCTCTCGTGCCCAGATAAAGACCGTTCCCCAAGAGACAACAGCTCCACCTGTAGTTCACCTTATAACATTACACAGAATGAGGTATAATTAACTTGACACCCAGCATGCTTTCCAATGTGTAGGGGTATAAGTTAGGCTACATGGTTGATGCTGTGAATTTCGTAAAAATAAATTTCACATTCTATTTCAATTAAAATGTTTTATTAAGCTAGGTTATTCTTCTGATGACGATTTTTTATTCTTAGTTGTTAGAGCACCTGAACAAAGTGAACTTCACTACTCCAAACGGGGAGGAATTCTTCTTCCAAGGAGCCGACATCCCTGCTGCTTATGATCTGGTCAACTGGAAGACCTCCCCTGATGGGTCACTGAAACTAGTTCTGATTGGTCGAGTGGATGGCTTGGAATTACACCTGAACCAAACATCTATTCAGTGGACTACAGGCTCCAATCAGGTAGTCAAAGTGACATCCACCTTAAACAGGTTATTAATACATAACAATCAAATATTTATACCTTACTAATTGTGTTAATTACAATTTTTAGGTGCCTATTTCTGTATGCAGTGCGAGCTGCCCCCCAGGAACCCGAAGAGCCAATAGGAAAGGAGAGCCTGTCTGCTGCTTTGACTGTATCCCCTGTACTGATGGAGAGGTCAGCAATGAGACTGGTAATGGACAAAAGCCCTTCAATCAGTGTGTTTCAGGAAACAAATTATACTGTTACTGAACAATAGTGTTGGTTAATGTCTTTAGAAGCAGTTAGACTCTCTTCCCATTTCTTAGTTGCCTTTCCTGTATGATCCTCTCAGGTTCCCATCAGTGCAGGCGATGTCCTGTTGAGTTCTGGTCCAACCCGGGTAACACGGCCTGTATTCCTCGCAAAGTTGACTTCCTGTCTTTTAATGAGACAATGGGAATCGTCCTGACAACTGGAGCTGTGTCTGGAGTTGTTGTCACTACAGTGGTTTTTGTCATCTTTTTGTGCTACCATAACACTCCTGTGGTGAGGGCTCAGTGCATAATCAATGTTAAAGGTCCTTTAGCATGAGAAATTCACTTTATGAGGTTAATAACATCAATATGAGTTCCCCTAGCCTGCCTATGGTCCCCCAGCAGCTAGAAATGGCGTTAAGTGTAAAACGAGCACTAGGTGTCCTGCTCTGCCTTTGAAAAAACAAAGCTCAGACGCGCTGATTTGGAATTTTCCCCTTACGTAGCCATACGGGGACAATTTACCTCCCCTTTCTCTGCTTTGCCCGCCCAGAGAATTTGGCCCGCCAATGTGACAATGAGCTTCGACCATGCGAGCGCCACATTTGTGAGTGTGAATACACACACTGTAACGCAAGTGTTGTACACTTCTTTGTTATTTGGATAACCGTTCTGCTGTTGGTGTTATGGCGCATAACACATCAGGTTCTTTGACGTCTCTAGTATTTCCATAACGAGACTCCTAGTGGAGGTTATCTCAGCCATGGTTGAGAAGGAATCGGGGGAAAGGAACTTTGGTTTTGACTCCCTGAAGTACATGAACCGCAACATGGTGGAGAAAGGGATTGTTGCCCGCGATTGTCCCCCCCCGAGCCCCGGGGCCCGCTGACCACTGCCCGCTGCCGAGGCACTACCTCCGCGGGGCGGAGATGCCTCGGCACTGCCAGCTGCCCGCTGACGCTGCCCGCTGACGCTGCCCGCTGACTGCTGCCCGCTGACCGCTGCCGAGATGATGGTGCCTCGGCAGCGGGAAACAGGGCTCCGGCGGAGACATTCGCGGTCAACAACGCAGGCAACAATCTCTTTCTCCTCCATGCCGCCGTCTACTTCAGATTGATATTGAAGTGGAAGAACCAGAGACGTCGGAGAACCGGACGCAATCATAATAATTCATAATATCGTCTGGAGGCGCACACAGCTATTGGCCGTGATAATATATATTATATGATAAAGATATCGATGTATAATGTGACATTTAGATATAGAGCTCCAGGACTCCCGCTGGAGCACCCAGAGTGTTGTAGAATATTTACAGAACACGGCCAAAAGCTGTGTGCGCCTCGCCATTGCGATACATCCACTGTAAACATGAGCACATGGTACCGTGGCCGCAAGCTGCTCAGGGCCACATCCCCATCCTCCACCTTGACCTGCCTTTAAAAAACGGCACGTTTGTGGAAAGCTCAATGTGGGACTGGCTCGTAGTGGCTGTAATTCTGCACCACGGCTGAATTTCTTGAACATCTTCAAGTACTCTATTATGGGGCCACTAACAGCTTTATAAAACATCCATGAAGTAGCATGCCATGGGACCTTTAAACCTTGAAACAATAGGTTGATCAAGATAAACGTGTTGTCTTTCATATTCCACCTCCATGTTTTACCTCGGATCAATCATTTAAATTCAGGTTAACCATGTCGTTGCTCATATTCCACCTCCAGGTGCGTGCAAATAACTCAGAGCTGAGCTTCCTGCTCCTCCTGTCACTCAAGCTCTGCTTCCTGTGTGCGCTGGTGTTCATTGGTCGTCCCTCCGTGTGGTCCTGCCGCTTACAGCAGGCAGCTTTCGGGATCAGCTTTGTCCTCTGCGTCTCCTGCCTTCAGGTGAAGACCATAGTGGTCCTAGCCGCTTTCCGCTCAGCTCGGCCAGGAGCTGGAGGCCTGATGAAGTGGTTTGGTCCGGGCAAGCAGAGAGGCAGCGTCTGGGTGATCAGCGTTATACTAGGTGATCATCTGTACCATATGGCTGTCCCTCAGCCCTCCGATCCCTCATCGTGACCTTGGTTTCCAAGGGTCAAAGGTTAACCTAGAGTGTGCCATGAGTTCAGTGGTGGGCTTTGCCGTTGTCTTAGGCTACATAGGCTTCCTAGCCTGCCTCTGTCTCCTCCTTGCTTTCCTGGCTAGGAAACTACCTGATAACTTCAATGAGGCCAAGTTCATCACCTTCAGCATGCTGATCTTCTGTGCTGTCTGGGTGGCCTTTGTCCCAGCCTACATCAGCTCACCAGGGAAGTACTCAGTGGCTGTGGAGATCTTTGCCATCCTGGCGTCTAGTTATGGCCTGCTGCTGTGCATCTTTGCTCCAAAATGCTTCATTATCCTCCTGAGGCCTGAGAGGAACACCAAGAAACAGCTGATGGGAAGATAGGAAAATGTGCACATACACAAGGGTTGGCAGCAAATGAATCTTAATTTCATGGATTTCATGGGACACAAAAAGTAGCAAAATGTTGAATAATTAGCAAATATCTATATTCATTTTTGTAATGCATTATTTAATACCTTGTCAAATGTATTGCATCTTTATTGTTTTAATAATAATGTTTAGATTTCTTACGTCCTATTATCGCCATTATTAGTTTCTTAAGATGAAGAAGTTGCACAACCACATGTAACATTTATTAAGATATCTTTATCCGTCAACAGAAATCAACATTTGTTCATAAATGTATTTCATTAAAATGTCATGATCTAACCAGGACATTTTCTATTGACATATCAAATGTAATGATAACATAATAAAAATGTAAACATCAAGAAAATTAACTTTGAGCTTTAAGTATAGACTTGGTTCAACAAAATAGTTAATGTTGCTGTTCTTTCAACTCTTCTATTAAAGGATTTTATGTTTTAGAAGTTGTTCTCTCAAGTTATTGAGTGCCCAATATTTTGCACTACTTACATAGTTGATTAAAAGTTATAGAATTCAAAACATTGGTCCAACATTGTTCTCTGCAGTGTCATGATGGTTATAATGTATTCCTTTTCTTACACACCAAGTTTGTCACCTGCTGATGACTCGGTTACAGAATGTTTTTTCTAAAGAGGAGTGGCTTTACATGTATGGGAATATGTCATCTTGTTTACGAAGCTGCCAGGCGTTACCACATTTATAAAACCCAGCACGGCAGTCAGAATTTGCACAGACTTGCAGTATGTTACAATAGCCGCCATTGCCTTATTTTTTATAATACAGCATTAGAATAACACTTAAATTGTATTTTTTTTACTTTCAGGTTTCCATGTGGGGTCTTTTTTATCTCCTTTTCAATGTTTAGCATTTTTGGGTGAAAAAGTACTGGCCACTTCTGAATTGAGAGAGACTAATTTATTTAGCATATTTACATGCTTTCTTGTTTTCTATAATTCTACAGCTGTAGATTTGGACATCAATTCAAACTTAATCTGCTTTTATTTTTGCAGGAAGAAATACTTCTGCTGCATTTTATTTGTCATTCTTTAAATTGTGCAATTCAGTTACAATTATGGTTTACATAATATGACATTGAGTGTCCAGTCTCAGTAGTGCTCCTTGATGTTATCGGCCTCCGGTCCGCCCATGTCTTGGGTGTCTCTTTTCCTGACTGCGTGGTCCTCCAGGGCTCCCTCCCTGCTGCTTGTTGTGATGGTGAGCTGGGATGTGGGGCTCAGGGTGGGTCTGGAGGGGGTGCAGACCTCCATGTGCTCTCGCTGGGGCTCCAGAGTGGAGGAGTTCAACCAGGGTCAGGATGGAGACGTTGTCATCGGTGGGCTCTTTAACTTCCATTCCCAACCGCAAGTTATCAACCAGGCTTTCATTAAGCCTCCCTTCTACAATCCATGCACTGGGTAAAGGCACTCGCCACAAATGATTTGTTAATCTGTTTAAACAATCATCAATCTGATGCAATTGATGATCCGTATTTTCTTCTTTAAATGCTGAAAGATGAATGTATATACATCCGATTAATGCATGGTTGATATTATTGCTGGTGGTGAGCCTCCTCCCTGTCATATTAGGTTGGAAGCAGTGATCTTGAAGGCTGCCTATGCCATGGAGTTTGCAGTGGAAGAAATCAACCGAAACCCCCTCATTCTTCCTGGTGTGAAGTTGAACTACCGAATCTACGACGACTGTAGCCTACACCCCTGGGTGCTGCATGGAGCATTCTCACTGGTTGGGGGAGGGACGGAGAGTTGTGACTCCACAGCCATCCTGCCACAATCACATGTATCTGGACCATCTTCAGCTATGAGAGGTACAATAACAGATTGATATGATGAGGTCCCCTCCTCATGTATTGTTGATTGATATTCTGCCGGTACTTTATATGCATTACTTTCATCAGGGGGCCAGTCTGTACCACTGATCATCGGTGGGGCTTCTTCTACCACAGCCATAATACTGTCTAGGACACTGGCCTCTCTCTCTGTTCCAATAGTGAGTTTCACCATGAATAATATCGGAGGAAAATTACATTTTCTATTTCGTAATCTTTAGCTGGAATTTGACACATTTTACTTCAACAGTTGATTAATATATAAAGTCTTTGCTATTTACATTTCATCTTTCCCGTTTTAGATTAGCCCCCTTGCTAGCTGTCCCTGTCTTAGCGACAGACGTCGGTTTCCAAACTTCTTCAGGACCATTCCCAGCGACGTCTACCAGGCTAAGACAATGGCCCGACTTGCAATACTCTTCCACTGGACTTGGATTGGAGCAGTCATTGCAAACAATGATTATGGTCGTCTGGCAATTCAGGTTATTACATTAAGATAACATGTCTTGTATGTAGCGATAAAAGAGAAAGCTTTGATAATAATCCTCATTCATTTGGTAAGATCTTTTAAAATATTTACTCCTCTTGCTATTTTCAGGCATTTCAGGAGGAGATTGAGGGATCAGGAGTGTGTTTGGCCTTTTCAGAATATCTTAACAGGGAGACTTTTGAAGAAGATGCAAGACGTGCAGCCACGACTATCCAGCATTCCACTGTCAGAGTTATACTGATCTTTACCTGGTATACAAATGTGAGGGAGTTGTTTCTACAACTGACCAAGAGAAATGTGAGAGGCTGTTAGGAAATATCCAAATAAATGTGCTGGACTGATGAGAAAATAAATGCTTTATACGTTTCTGTTTGTTGAATGACGTTCTCTTTTCTCTTCGTAGGTGACTGATAGACAGTTCCTAGCCAGTGAGGCTTGGAGTACTAGCAGCGATCTTTTACAAGATGTTGCCATTTTGAACGTGGCAACTGGTGTGTTAGGTGTTGCTATTCGAAGTGCAAGAATTCCTGGATTTAAAAGTTTTCTCCAGGGCCTAAAACCCTCAAATCGTCCAGGCGATTTATTTCTACGGGAATTTTGGGAAAAGGAGTTTGGATGTAGCCTTCCAACAACACCGTCAAAACCTCAGTCCATGTCTGACAGTTCAACTAAAAATATCTCAACTCCTTCATATGCCACCAGGTCTCCATTGTCAGCCATCCTATCACTGTGCACTGGGAGAGAGACACTTCAGGGCGTACAGAATATTTTTACTGACACTGCCCACTTAAGGGCCGCGTATAACACCTACCTGGCTGTGTATGCTGCAGCCCACGCTCTGCACAGCCTTCTCTCGTGCCCAGATAAAGACAGTTCCCCAAGAGACAACAGCTCTACCTGTAGCTCACCTTATAACATTACACAGAAAGAGGTATAATTAACTTCACACCAAGCATGAATGTCATAGTGTGGGGCCTTAAAATCAAATTGATGAGACTGTCAAATATTGTCAAATTTGTATCACATACTATTTAAAGAAATAGGTCTCATTAAGGTTTTATTAAACTAGTTTATGCTACTGATTACCATTCGTTGTTCTTAGTTGTTAGAGCACCTGAACAAAGTGAACTTCACTACTCCAAACGGGGAGGAGTTCTTCTTCCAAGGAGCCGACATCCCAGCTGCTTATGACCTGGTCAACTGGAAGACCTCCCCTGATGGGTCACTGAAACTAGTTCTGATTGGTCGAGTGGATGGCCTGGAATTACACCTGAACAAAACATCTATTCAGTGGACTACAGGAACCAGTCAGGTAGTCAAAGTGACAGCCATCCTAAATAGGATAATAAAACAATAACATTCCTATTCTTAAACCTTTCTAATTAAGTTATTTAATTGTTTAGGTGCCTATTTCTGTATGCAGTGAGAGCTGCCCCGCAGGAACACGAAGAGCTAATAAGAAAGGAGAGCCTGTCTGCTGCTTTGACTGTATCCCCTGTACTGATGGAGAGGTCAGCAATGAAACTGGTGAGGGACAAAAACACTTCAATCGGTGTGTTTCAGGAAACTAATTCTACTGCTACTGCACAATAGTGTAGGTTAATGTCTTTGGACACAGTTAAACTCCCTTCCCATTTCTTAGTTGCCTTCCCTGTATGACCCTCTCAGGTTCCCATCAGTGCAGGCGATGTCCTGTTGAGTTCTGGTCCAACAAAGGTAACACGGCCTGTATTCCTCGCAAAGTTGACTTCCTGTCTTTTAATGAGACAATGGGAATCGTCCTGACAACTGGAGCTGTGTCTGGAGTTGTTGTCACTACAGTGGTTTTTGTCATCTTTTTGTGCTACCATAACACTCCTGTGGTGAGGGCTCCGTGCATAATCAATGTTTAACCTTGAAACAATAAGTTAGTCATGCTAACCATGTTGTCTCTCATATTCCACCTCCATGTTTTACCTTGGAACAATCAGTTTAATAAAGGTTAAACGTGTTGTCGCCCATATTCCACCTCCAGGTGCGTGCAAATAACTCAGAGCTGAGCTTCCTGCTCCTCCTGTCACTCATGCTCTGCTTCCTGTGTGCGCTGGTGTTCATTGGTCGTCCCTCCGTGTGGTCCTGCCGCTTACAGCAGGCAGCTTTCGGGATCAGCTTTGTCCTCTGCGTCTCCTGCCTTAAGGTGAAGACCATAGTGGTCCTGGCCGCTTTCCGCTCAGCTCGGCCAGGAGCTGGAGGCCTGATGAAGTGGTTTGGTCCGGGCCAGCAAAGAGGCAGTGTCTGTTTCTTCACCAGCATACAGGTGGGCAATATGTACACCATTAATCATCAAAATAGTTTACTTTGTATGAGATATATTGAGGTGTAAGTGTTTTTTTTTATCTAGGTGATCATCTGTACCATATGGCTGTCCCTTAGCCCTCCGATTCCTCATCACGACCTTGGTTTCCAGGGGTCAAAGGTTAACCTAGAGTGTGCCATGAATTCAGTGGTGGGCTTTGCCGTTGTCTTAGGCTACATAGGCTTCCTAGCCTGCCTCTGTCTCCTCCTTGCTTTCCTGGCTAGGAAACTACCTGATAACTTCAATGAGGCCAAGTTCATCACCTTCAGCATGCTGATCTTCTGTGCTGTCTGGGTGGCCTTTGTCCCAGCCTACGTCAGCTCTCCAGGGAAGTATTCTGTGGCTGTGGAGATCTTTGCCATCCTGGCTTCTAGTTATGGCCTGCTGCTGTGCATCTTTGCTCCAAAGTGCTTCATTATCCTCCTGAAGCCTGAGAGGAACACCAAGAAACAGCTGATGGGTAGATAGAAAATGTGCACATACACAAGGGTAGGCAGCAAATGATTCTTAATTTCATGGATTTCAAGGGACACAAAAAGTAGACTCCAAAGAGCAAAATGTTGAATTATTAGCAAATATCTAAATTCATTTTTGTGATGTATTATTTAGTACCTTGTCAAATGTATTCCATCGTTATTGTTTTAATAATAAGGTTTAGATTTCTTACATCCCATCTTTGCTATTATTAGTTTCTTAAGATGTATGACTGTTTCTAAAGAGGGATTCTCCCAACCAAAGTGGCGCAACCAAATGTAACATTTATTAAGATATCTTTAGCTGTGAACAAAAATCTATATTTGTTCGTAAATTAAATTTCATTAAAATGTCATGATCTGACCAGGACATTTTCTATTGACACATCAAATGTAATGATAACATAATAAAAATGTCAGCTTCAAGAAAAGTAACTTTAAGCTTTACGTATCGACTTGGTTCAACACAATAGTTAATGTTGCTGTTCTTTCAACTCTTCTATTAAAGGATATTATGTTTTAGAAGTTGTTCTCTGAAGTTATTGAGTGCCCAATATTTTGCACTTCTTACATAATTGATTAAAAGTTAGAGAATTCAAAACATTTGTCCAACAGTGTTCTGGGCAGTTTTATGATGTTTATAATGTATTCCTTTTCTTACAAACCAAGCTCGTCACCTGCTAATGGCTCGTGACAGAATGTATTTTCTAAAGAGGAGTGGATTTACATGTATGGGAATATGTCATCTTGTTTACGAAGCTTCCAGGCGTTACCACATTTATAAAACCCAGCTCGGCAGTTAGAATTTGCGCAGACTTGCGGCATGTTACAATAGCCGCCATTGCCTTATTTTTATAATAAAGCATTAGTATAACACTTCAAATGTAATTTTTTTACTTTTAGGTTTAAATGTGGGGTCTTTTTCTATCTCCTTTTTAAAGTTTAGCATTTGTGGGTGAAAAGGTACTGGTCACTTCTGAATTGAAAGAGACAAATTTATTTAGCATATTTACATACTTTCTTATTTTCTAGATTTCTACAGCTGTAGATTTAGACATCAATTCAAACTTATCTTTTTTTATATTTTCAGAAAGATATACTTCTGCTGCATGTTATCTGTCATTCTTTAAATTCTGCAATTCAGTTACAATAATGGTTTACATAATTTGACACTGAGTGTCGCGTCAGTAGTGCTCCTCGATGTTATCGGCCCCCGGTCCACCCATGTCTTGGGTGTCTCTGCTCCTGACTGCGTGGTCCTCCAGGGCTCCCTCCCTGCTGCTTGTTGTGATGGTGAGCAGGGATGTGGGGCTCAGGATGGGTCTGGAGGGGGTGCAGACCTCCATGTGCTCTCGCTGGGGCTCCAGAGTGGAGGAGTTCAACCAGGGTCAGGATGGAGACGTTGTCATCGGTGGGCTCTTTAACCTTCATTACCAACCGCCGGTTATAGACCAGGAGTTCATTAAGCCTCCGTTCTACAATCCATGCACTGGGTAAAGGCACTCACCTCAAATGATTGGTTAATCTGTTTAAACATTCATCAATCTGATGCATTTGATGATCCGTCTGTTTTTCTTTAAATACTGAATAATTATTGTATATACATATACATCTGAACAGTGCGTGGTTGAGATAATAGCTGGTGGTGAGCCTCCTTCCTGTGGCATTAGGTTGCAAGTGGAGACACTGAAGGCTGCCTATGCCATGGAGTTTGCAGTGGAAGAAATCAACAGAAGCCCCCTCATTCTGCCTGGTGTGAAGCTGAACTACAGAATCCTCGACGACTGCGGCCTAAACCCCTGGGTGCTGCATGGAGCATTCTCACTGGTTGGGGGAGAGACGGAGAATTGTGACTCCACAGCCATCCTGCCACATTCACATGTATCCGGACCATCTTCAGCCATGAGAGGTACAATGACAGGATTGGTACGGTGAGGTCTACGCCTCATCTATTGATGATTGATATTCTGCCGGTACTTTGTATGCATTACATTCATCAGGGGGCCCGTCTGTACCGCTGATCATCGGTGGGGCTTCTTCTACCACAGCCATTATACTGTCTAGGACACTGGCCTCTCTCTCTGTTCCAGTAGTGAGTTTCACAATCCATAATATAGGAAGAATGTTGAATTATATTTCCTAAGCTTGAGTTCGATGATGACAATTTACTTCAACAATTGAATCAAGTCTATGCTATTCACATTTTATATTTCACCCATTAAGATTAGCTACCTTGCCAGCTGTCCCTGTCTTAGCGACAGACATCGGTTTCCTAACTTCTTCAGGACCATTCCCAGTGACGTCTACCAGGCTAAGACCATGGCCCGACTTGCAATACTCTTCAACTGGACTTGGATTGGAGCAGTCGTTGCAAACAATGACTATGGTCGTCTGGCAATCCAGGTTGTTATTTTTATTATTACTTTTTAGAAAAAAAAAATATTTGTAGCAATGTTAGAGAAAGCTTTGGAAGGAATCCTTGATCTATTAATACATTGAGTTATTTTGCTATTTTCAGACATTTCAGGAGGAGATTAAGGTATCAGGAGTGTGTTTGGCATTTCTAGAAGCTGTTAGCAGGGAGAATATTGAGGAAGATGCAAAACGTGCAGCTACAACTGTTCAGCATTCCACTGCAAGAGTGATACTGATCTTTACCTGGTACACAGACGTGAGGGAGTTGTTTCTACAACTGGCCAAGATAAACGTGAGAGGCTATAATGAAATGTCCAAATAAATTTGTTAATGTGAAAACCAATGCTTCATAAATTTCTGTTTTTTGAATGACATTCTCTTCTCTCTTCGTAGGTGACTGACAGGCAGTTCCTAGCCAGTGAGGCTTGGAGTACTAGCAGCGATCTTTTACAAAATGTTGCCATTTTGAACGTGGCAAGTGGTGTGTTAGGTGTTGCTATTCGAAGTGCAAGGATACCAGGATTTAAAAGTTTCCTCCAGGACTTAAAACCCTCAAATCGCCCTGGCGATCTTCACCTGCGGGAATTCTGGGAAAAGGAGTTTGAATGTAGCCTTTCAACAACACTATTGAATTCTCAGCCCATGTCTGATGGTTTAACTACAAATAACTTGACTGCTTCTCATGCCACCAAATCTCCACTGTCAGCTACTCTTTCACTGTGCACTGGGAGAGAGACACTTGAGGGCGTACAGAATATTTTTACTGACACTGCCCACTTAAGGGCCGCGTATAATACCTACCTGGCTGTGTATGCTGCAGCCCACGCTCTTCACAGCTTTCTCTCATGCCCAGATAAAGACCGTTCCCCAAGAGACAACAGCCCCACCTGTAGCTCACCTTATAACATTACACAGAAAGAGGTACAATAAACTTCACACCAAGCATGATTTTCACAGGGTGGGGATTTATAATAGCATGGTTTATGCTTTGAATGTCGGACACATTGGTTTCACATAATATCTAAAGAAATCTCATAAAGGTTTTATTAAACTATTTTATCCTACTGATGTCCATACACTGTTCTTAGTTGTTAGAGCACCTCAACAAAGTGAACTTCAATACTCCAAACGGGGAAGAATTCTTCTTCCAAGGAGCCGACATCCCAGCTGCTTATGACCTGGTCAACTGGAAGACCTCCCCTGATGGGTCACTGAAACTAGTTCTGATTGGTCGAGTGGATGGCCTGGAATTACACCTGAACAAAACATCTATTCAGTGGACTACAGGCTCCAATCAGGTAGTCAAATTTACAGCCATCTTAAACAGGATAATAATGTAATAAAAATACAATATCTGCACTTGACTCATTGAGTTCATTTAATTGTTTAGGTGCCTATTTCTGTATGCAGTGAGAGCTGCCCCCCAGGAACACGAAGAGCTAATAAGAAAGGAGAGCCTGTCTGCTGCTTTGACTGTATCCCCTGTACTGATGGAGAGGTCAGCAATGAGACTGGTGAGGGACGAAAACACTTCAATTGGCGTGTTTTCAGGAAAATCAGGAGGCTCTCTTCCCATTTCATAGTTTACTTTCCTGTATGACCCTCTCAGGTTCCCATCAGTGCAGGCGATGTCCTGTTGAGTTCTGGTCCAACCCGGGTAACACTGCCTGTATTCCACGCAAAGTTGACTTCCTGTCTTTTAATGAGACGATGGGAATCGTCCTGACAACTGCAGCTGTGTCAGGGGTTGTGGTCACTACAGCCGTTTTTGTCATATTTTTATGCTACCATAACACTCCTGTGGTGAGGGCTCAGTGCATACATCAATGTTTTACCTTCAAACAATAAGTTATTCATGTTAACCATGTTGTCGCCCATATTCCACCTCCAGGTGCGTGCAAATAACTCAGAGCTGAGCTTCCTGCTCCTCCTGTCACTCATGCTCTGCTTCCTTTGTGCGCTGGTGTTCATTGGTCGTCCCTCCGTGTGGTCCTGCCGCTTACAGCAGGCAGCTTTCGGGATCAGCTTTGTCCTCTGCGTCTCCTGCCTTCAGGTGAAGACCATAGTGGTCCTGGCAGCTTTCCGCTCAGCTCAGCCAGGAGCTGGAGGCCTGATGAAGTGGTTTGGTCCGTGCCAGCAGAGAGGCAGTGTCTGTTTCTTCACCAGCATACAGGTGGGCAATATGTACACCATTAATCATCAAAATATTTCATTTTGTGTGAGATATATTGAGGTGTATGTGTTTTTCTAAACTAGGTGATCATCTGTACCATATGGCTGTCCCTTAGCCCTCCGATCCCTCATCGTGACCTTGGTTTCCAGGGGTCAAAGGTTAACCTAGAGTGTGCCATGAGTTCAGTGGTGGGCTTTGCAGTTGTCTTAGGCTACATAGGCTTCCTAGCCTGCCTCTGTCTCCTACTTGCTTTCCTGGCTAGGAAACTACCTGATAACTTCAATGAGGCCAAGTTCATCACCTTCAGCATGCTGATCTTCTGTGCTGTCTGGGTGGCCTTTGTTCCAGCCTACATCAGCTCTCCAGGGAAGTACTCAGTGGCTGTGGAGATCTTTGCCATCCTGGCTTCTAGTTATGGCCTGCTGCTGTGCATCTTTGCTCCAAAATGCTTCATCATCCTCCTGAGGCCTGAGAGGAACACCAAGAAACAGCTGATGGGTAGATAGAAAAAGGTGCATATTTCACATATGCATATACTCAAGGGAAGGCCGCAAATTAATCCTCATTTCATGGATCTCAAGGGACTCAAAAAGTAGACTCCAAAGCTAAGAATAATTAAAAACATGTGTATTCATTTTTGTGACCTATTATTTATTATGTAGTCAAATGTATTTCATCTTAATTGTTTCAATAATAGTTGTTCACATTCTTCATTTTAATTCTTATTAACGCTAGTATTAGTTTCTTAAGATGTACCGCTGTTTCTTAAGATGGATGCTCCCAACCAAAATTGTGCAACTACATGTTGCATTTATTAAGATATCGTTAGCTGTCAACATAAAAACATTTTTTTCGCAAATTTCATTCATTATTTACCGACCTATCAATTGTACTTGATGACATGATACAAAATTATGACTTGCAAAAGTTTCTTACCTAGAAAATTTAGTTTTATGTATTGACATGGTTCAACACAATAGTTAATGCTGCATTTCTTTCAACTCTCATATTAAAGGATATTATGTTTTCAACTTCTTAAAAAATTGCTTTAAAAAATGTATTGATTTTCCAAACATTGTTCCAACAGCGTTCTGTGCATTGTTATGATGTTTATAATGTATTCATTTTTTCTTACACATAACGTTCGTCACCTGCTAATCACTTGGTGACATAATTGTTTTTTCTAAAGAGAGGGGAGTGGCTTTACATGTATGCGAATATATCGTCTTGTTTACAAAGCTTCCAGGCGTTACCACATTTATAAAACCCAGTTCGGCAGTTTGAATTTGCACAGACTTGCTGTATGTTACAATAGATGCCATTGCCTTATTTTTTAAATACAGCATGAGAATAACGCTTAAATTGTCATTTTTTCACTTTTAGGTTTAAATTTAGTGTAATTTTATCTCCTTTTGATATTACTGGATTTTATGGTGAAAAGTATTTGCCACTTCTGAATTGAGAGAGACACATTTATTTAGCATATTTACATACTTTCTTGTTTTCAATGTTTCTACAGCCACAGCTTTAGACGTCAATACAAAATAATATATTTTTTATTCTCAGAAGGTGAAACATCTGCTGCATGTTTTCTATTCTACAATTCAGTTACAATTATGTTTGATGCATAATTTGACATTGAGTCTCCAGTCTCAATAGTGCTCCTTGATGTTTTCGGCTTCCGGTCCGCCCATGTCTTGGGTGTCTCTGCTCCTAACTGCGTGGTCCTCCAGGGCTCCCTCCCTGCTGCTTCTTGTGATGGTGAGCAGGGATGTGGGGCTCAGGGTGGGTCTGGAGGGGGTGCAGACCTCCATGTGCTCTCGCTGGGGCTCTAGAGTGGAGGACTTCAACCAAGGTCAGGATGGAGATGTTGTCATCGGCGGGCTCTTTAACCTTCATTACCAACCGCCGGTTATAGACCAGGAGTTCATTAAGCCTCCGTTCTACAATCCATGCACTGGGTAAAGGCACTCACCTCAAATGATTTGTTAATATGTTTAAACATTCATCAATCTGGTGCATTTGATGATCTGTCTGTTTTTCTTTAAATACTGAATAATTATTGTAGATACATATACATCTGAACAGTGCTTGGTTGAGATAATAGCTGGTGGTGAGCCTCCTTCTTGTGGTATTAGGTTGCAAGTGGAGACACTGAAGGCTGCCTATGCCATGGAGTTTGCAGTGGAAGAAATCAACAGAAACCCCCTCATTCTGCCTGGTGTGAAGCTGAACTACAGAATCCTCGACTGCTGTGCAAGACACCCCTGGGTGCTGCATGGAGCATTCTCACTGGTTGGGGGAGAGAGGGAGAGTTGTAACTCCACAGCCATCACGCCACAATCACAAGTATCTGGACCATCTTCATCTATGAGAGGTAAACTGATTATTGCGATGAGGTCTCCTCCTCATGTATTGTTGAATGATTTTCTGTCTGTACTTTATATGCATTACTTTCATAAGGGGGCCCATCTGTACCGCTGATCATCGGTGGGGCTTCTTCTACCACAGCTATAATACTGTCTAGGACACTGGCCTCTCTCTCTGTTCCAGTAGTGAGTTTCATCATCAGTAATATGGAAAGAGTCCCATTCCTTGTCTATTTCGAAATGTTGCTTAAAAGTTGATAATGAAGAACTGTGATGTTTTATTTCTCTTAGATTAGCTACCTTGCTAGCTGTCCCTGTCTTAGTGACAGACATCGGTTTCCTAACTTCTTCAGGACCATTCCCAGTGACGTCTACCAGGCTAAGACCATGGCCCGACTTGCAATACTCTTCAACTGGACATGGATTGGAGCAGTCTTTGCAGACAATGATTACGGCCGACTGGCCATTCAGGTCAATATAATTGATGCATTATTTGTATTTAAGATATAATCTGAGGTGCACCTTTTTCCATTTGTTTTTATTTTCGTTATATTTTAAGGTAATTTTTAATATTTTCTTTGCTATTTTTCAGACATTTCAGGAGGAGATTGAGGGATCAGGGGTTTGTTTGGCTTTTTCAGAAGCTGTTAGCAGGGAGACTATTGAGGAAGATGCAAAACGTGCAGCTACCACTGTTCAGCATTCCACTGCAAGAGTGATACTGATCTTTTGCTGGTTTACAGACGTGGGGGAGTTGTTTCTTGAACTGGCCAAGCGAAATGTGAGAGGCTTTTATGAAATACCCACAAACATGTGATGGACTAATATGTGTGGATGTTAAATTCCTTTGGTTTTCTGTTTAGTTGATTTTTCATCTTCTCTCTTCGTAGGTGACTGATAGACAGTTCCTAGCCAGTGAGGCTTGGAGTACTAGCAGCGATCTTTTGCAAGATGTTGCAATTTTGAACGTGGCAAGTGGTGTGTTAGGTGTTGCTATACGAAGTGCAAGGATAGCAGGATTTAAAAGTTTTCTCCAGCACTTAAAACCCTCTGATCGTCCTGGTGACCTGCTTTTGAGAGAATTCTGGGAAAAGGAGTTTGGATGTAGACTTTCAACGACGCCATTTCATCCTCAGTCCATGTCTGAGAGTTCAACTACAGCAAGTATCTCTGGCCCATCTTCTGGCAACAGGTCTCCACTGACAGCTCCCCTACCACTGTGCAGTGGGAGCGAGACTCTCGAAGGGGTAGAGAATGTTTTTACTGACACTACCCATTTAAGGGCCACGTATAACGCCTACCTGGCTGTGTATGCTGCAGCCCACGCTCTCCATAAACATCTCACGTGCCCGGATGAGGACAGTCCTCCAGGAAACAACGGCTCCACCTGTAGCTCACCTTTAATCATTAAGCGAAAAGAGGTGCAATTATGAATGTGCTTTATAGGTTATAGTTCTTGTGATTACTCAGGATAGGTTGGTGTCATGGACTTTTAAGAATAAAAGGTATTTATCACTAAAAAAACGTTTTGACTATTATCCATTTGTTGTTCTTAGTTGTTAGAGCACCTGAACAGGGTGAACTTCACTACTCCAAACGGGGAGGAGTTCTTCTTCCAAGGAGCCGACATCCCAGCTGCTTATGACCTGGTCAACTGGAAGACCTCCCCTGATGGGTCACTGAAACTAGTTCTGATTGGTCGAGTGGATGGCCTGGAATTACACCTGAACCAAACATCTATTCAGTGGACTACAGGCTCCAATCAGGTAGTCAAAGTAACTGTCATCAATAGGATAATATTAAAATAACAATCCAATATTTACACCTGACTCATTGAGTTTATTTAATTGTTTAGGTGCCTATTTCTGTATGCAGTAAGAGCTGCCCCCCAGGAACCCGAAGAGCCAATAGGAAAGGGGAGCCTGTCTGCTGCTTTGACTGTATCCCCTGTACTGATGGAGAGGTCAGCAATGAGACTGGTGAGGGGAGTAAAAACAGATGTAATTGTTTCAGATAACCCAAAAAATGCAATGTTACTGAAGAGTTCTAACTGTCCACATAATAAATGTATCTGTATGTGTCTCATCCTATTTCTATTGTCTTTCCTGTATGACCCTCTCAGGTTCCCATCAGTGCAGGCGATGTCCTGTTGAGTTCTGGTCCAACCCGGGGAACACGGCCTGTATTCCACGCAAAGTGGACTTCCTGTCTTTTAATGAGACAATGGGAATCATCCTGACAGCTGCAGCTGTGTCCGGGGCTGCAGTAACGACAGCTGTGTTTGCGGTTTTCCTACGCTTTCGAAACACTCCGGTGGTGAGAGCCTTGTGTAAGATCTAATCAAAAATCAAACAAACATCCTATAATACCTCTGTTTTATATCGTTCATCTCTGTCCCACAATTAATCTCCAGGTACGTGCAAATAACTCAGAGCTGAGCTTCCTGCTCCTCCTGTCACTCAAGCTCTGCTTCCTGTGTGCGCTGGTGTTCATTGGTCGTCCCTCCGTGTGGTCCTGCCGCTTACAGCAGGCAGCTTTCGGGATCAGCTTTGTCCTCTGCGTCTCCTGCCTTCAGGTGAAGACCATAGTGGTCCTGGCCGCTTTCCGCTCAGCTCGGCCAGGAGCTGGAAGCCTGATGAAGTGGTTTGGTCCGGGCCAGCAGAGAGGCAGTGTCTGTTTCTTCACCAGCATACAGGTGGGCAATATGTACACCATTAATCATCAAAATAGTGTATACTTTGTGTGAGATATATTGAGGTGCATGTGTTTTTTTTAACTAGGTGATCATCTGTACCATATGGCTATCCCTCAGCCCTCCTGTGCCTTATCGTGACCTTGGTTTCCAGGGGTCAAAGGTTAACCTAGAGTGTGCCATGAGTTCAGTGGTGGGCTTTGCAGTTGTCTTAGGCTACATAGGCTTCCTAGCCTGCCTCTGTCTCCTCCTTGCTTTCCTGGCTAGGAAACTACCTGATAACTTCAATGAGGCCAAGTTTATTACCTTCAGCATGCTGATCTTCTGTGCTGTCTGGGTGGCCTTTGTCCCAGCCTACATCAGCTCTCCAGGGAAGTACTCAGTGGCTGTGGAGATCTTTGCCATCCTGGCTTCTAGTTATGGCCTGCTGCTGTGCATCTTTGTTCCAAAGTGCTTCATCATCCTTCTGAGGCCTGAAAGGAACACAAAGAAACAGCTGATGGGCAGATAGGAAAGTTTAGGTTTGACTCTCCAAAAGCAATGACTAAAATATTTTACAAATATCATCTTTAATTCATGTGCTGTTTATCGATTTCTCTCATTTTGCCCTGAACTCAACGGTAAAAAACAATCCATCTTTACTGCTTAAATACAAAAAATATACACATTCTTAGTCACATCCATGAGACTTTTGAATGGTTGAACCACTCTTTGAACTGTATCCTCTCGTTTTAATACCTGGAATCTTTTTGAACTGTATCCTCTCGTTTTAATGCCTGGAATCTTTTTAAATTATTTATTTATTTCTCCTCCACTATGGAGGTAATACTATTCATTCATTAGCCATAGGCAAGGATTTTTTTGCGGGGCTGATGGTGTGTGTGTGCGCGTGTGCGTGTTTTTTTTTATTGTATGTACTGTTGGGTATGGTTGGACACACCCTGCTGCTCCTCCACATCTGAAGTTCCTAACAGAAAAATAAAGTTATTTGAATTTAATTGAATTAGTTCAGTTAAATAAATTATTGAGAATGCTTATCACCAAAATGATGTGCTCACATGTAAAATTGCTTGCTTGATCATTTCTGACAAAAATACTATTTCTGTAAGATCTTTATAAAATAATATAATGTACATAGTGCATAGTGAACCGTATAAAATAAAGGCTTTTTAAGAATGATGCATTCCGTTATCGAATAAATTCAAATAATAACGGGTATGTGTGTGGGTGGTTGGTTCAACCGGCTGAGTCAGACTCTTTCGACTTTCTATATTATCTTGAGTTTTTCCTTTACATATGATGTGATCATCGTACTATATTGCTTTAGAGAGTCCAAAACAACCTTCTAGAGACAATGTTATGCTTTTCATACAGGATATAAGTCATTGGACCTCGCCATCGAAGCCAAGCCATCCAGATTCATGAATGAGAAGGCCATGTGTTTCACATGCCACTCCTCTTTGAGATGGCCCTGTCCAGGGTAACTACAATCCCGGAACATCTGGTGTGTAAATGTATTGATACCAATACTATACAATGCGAAAAATAACCCAACATAACCCGACATGTATATGATCCCAAGTGTCTGCGAAATTTACATTGTGTACAGTATAAGTGTACAGTATATTAAAATAATAATGTTTGTTATTTTAATTGTTTACTATTCTCTATTTCGCAGACACTTGAGTTCATGTACTGGCCATAAACAGGGTTTGAAATCTTGCTTAAGGATGCCTCCAGGTAACCCATGGATGTAGGGAATTGAACACATAACCACTGGATTGGGAGTTGACTAATAATTACACATAATGACTGAGTAGCATGCAACTGTTCCTTCACTCTGGAGAGATGTTGTGCATGGCATCGTGTCCAAGAGTCATACAGCTTCAGGCTAAATCATGTTTATAAAAAGGCGGCCCAATAGTTGATTATTCATAGGGTTTAGAGGTAGCAGTTTAGATACTTCTGGTTTGTATATTTATGAAATGGAAAAAATGCATATACACCTAAATTACAAGTTTTCTCTACAGGCAGGGGTCCGTATACCAACACATGCAAACTCTTCTATGGATTTGCAGTTTTAGTCAATTACGAATCATTTTGGTGGATTCATGTGTTTACGTGTGATTTTAGGTCTAATTGTACAGGCTTTTCCTTCATTCAATAATTTATTATACTACTGAAACATCAATCTCAATGTGTATTTTCCACCAAGCCTCCATGTCTTGGGCGTCTCTGCTCCTGACTGCGTGGTCCTCCAGGGCTCCCTCCCTGCTGCTTCTTGTGATGGTGGGCAGGGATGTGGGGCTCAGGGTGGGTCTGGAGGGGGTGCAGACCTCCATGTGCTCTCGCACGGGCTCACCGATGGAAGAGAGCAACCTGGGGCAGGATGGAGACATTGTCCTCGGTGGGCTCTTCACCCTCCATTACCAACCGCCGGATTTAGACATTGATTTTGTTAAGCCTCCACACTTCAATCCATGCACTGGGTAAAATCTGATTATTTGTATGTATTAGTGTGCAATCAGTTTGGCAAATTGATTACAAATATTGAATTTACCATTACGACTTTTCTTTGTCTCTGTGTATTCATACCACAAACGATTACATCTGTTGCTGTGGGATCGAGAAACTTTGTTTTCAAGCCCCCTGATGATGATGAGTGATGAGTTATATTCACATTCAATCATTCTTTTCCCACGCAACGTCAGTTTGCAAATAGAGCCATTGATGTCTATGTACGCCATGGAGTTTGCGCTGGAGGAAATCAACAGCAACCCCTCCCTTCTGCCAGGCGTTAGACTCAGCCACCGCATCCTTGACAGCTGTGGGCGACACCCCTGGGCCCTCTTAGGAGCTTTCTCACTGGTCGGGGGAGACGGCTCGACCTGTAACACAATGCCTGTTCTGCGATCATCTCGTGTGTGGTTGAACCAAACTTGGCAAAGGACAGGTATACAATATGAATGTTTTGTGCCCGTTGCTTAATGCATTGATTGCCACATAAGCTTTTCCTCACTTTGCCTATAATGCTTCCATCAGAGGCCCAATCTGTCCCTGTGATCATTGATGGTGATGCATCCCGATCAGCCATGATTCTGTCTCGGACCCTAGGTCCTCTGTTCATACCTATGGTGAGAACCACCATCGATAGCCTCCTTATTACATAAATGCAGGAACGTGTGATGTTTGGCGAAAACATATTGCTACACTTAAGTCTATATTAAATTATATTTATTTGCATTTCTCTTTTTAGATCAGCTACCTTGCCAGCTGTCCCTGCCTTAGTGACAGACAACAGTATCCTAACTTCTTCCGGACCATTCCCAGTGACATCAACCAGGCTAAGGTCATGGCCCGCCTTGCCATACGCTTTAATTGGACTTGGATTGGAGCTGTGCTTTCAGATAATGACTATGGCCGTCTGGCCATCCAGGTAACTTGGTAAAGTGTTATATGATATATATATATATATATATATTTTTTAAACACTTCTTCTTCTCATCACCATCACATATGTGTTCATCCATTGTCCTATTGTATTCAAATTATTTTCTCCCTTTTAAACTTATTTTGCCACTGTTTCTAGGTATTTGAGGAGGAAATTCGGGAGTCAGGGGTGTGTGTGGCATTTTCCGAAATCCTTAGCAGGGAGACTATAGAGGAAGATGCAATACGTGTTGCAAACACTATCCAGCATTCCACTGCAAGAGTGATACTGATCTTTACATGGTACACAGACGTGGCAGAGTTGTTTCTACAACTTGCAAAGATAAATGTAAGACACTATTATTAAATGCACAAATTTTTTTGGGAAAAACTGTTTTCCATTGTTTTGGATGTTTAATCACGTTTCTGTCCTCACCGTAGGTGACTGACAGACAGTTCCTAGCCAGCGAGGCTTGGAGCACCGCCACTGATCTTTTACACAATGTTGCCCTCTCTAAAGTTGCAAGTGGTGTGTTAGGGGTGGCTATTCGCAGTGCAGGTATACCAGGATTTGAAAAATTTCTGAGAAGGTTGCATCCTTCTGATCGTCCGAGCGATTTATTTTTAAGGGAATTCTGGGAAAAGGAGTTTGGCTGTAGCCTTTCAATGACACAATCAAAAGTTACAGCTCTGTCCATGTCTGACAGTTCAACCAAAACAAATATCTCGACTGCGTCTCATGCTAACAGGTCTCCACTGGCAGCTTCCATACCGCTGTGCAGTGGCAGAGAGACCCTAGAAGGCGTAAAGAAACGTTTTACTGACACTTCCCACCTAAGAGCCGCATATAATGCCTACCTTGCTGTGTATGTTGCGGCCCACGGCCTGCACAGCCTTCTGTCGTGCCCAGATGAAGGCAGTGCTCCAACAGACAACAGCTCCACCTGTAGCTCACCTTATAACATTACACCAAAAGAGGTATAGGACAAATAATTGACTTTAGATGACGCAAAGCTGTTAAATATTATTTCCCTTTGTGATGCTTATTTTGCCGTGTTAAAAATGTTGAAATACATTTCCCGGTAATTTATATATTTAAAACATGTGCCTTTCAGTTATTGGAACACCTGAACAAGGTGAATTTCACTACTCCACACGGGGAGAAGTTTTTCTTTGAAGGAGCCGACATCCCAGCTGTTTATGACCTGGTCAACTGGAAGAGCACCCCTGATGGGTCACTGGGAATGTTTACAATTGGTCGCTTGGTTGGATCTGATCTCCATCTCAACGAATCAGCCATTCAGTGGAGTACAGGTTCCACTCAGGTAGTAAAAATAAGAAAAATATGTCAAGTACATTTTCCACTGAATACAATTAATTTGTTTATTTCATTGCTTAGGTGCCTATTTCTGTATGCAGTAAGAGCTGCCCCCCAGGAACCCGAAGAGCCAATAGGAAAGGAGAGCCTGTCTGCTGCTTTGACTGTATCCCCTGCACTGATGGAGAGGTCAACAATGAGACTGGTAAGGCGGGTTTATATTTTTTAGATTCAGTGTTGGCATAGGCCAATGGGCTTTAACTCAGCTATGTTGTAATGTGATGCAGTGTCCTCAATGACAATCTATACATATATATATATAACAATCCATATATATATATATTTACTGTACCGGTATTTATTTACAATATGTCAAATATGTCACATATCAAATCAAAAAATGTATGCAATGTTTTTCTCTTAAATTTGATCAATGTCATCTCAGGTTCTCATCAGTGCAGGCGATGTCCTATTGAGTTCTGGTCCAACCCGGGGCACACGGCCTGTATTCCTCGTAAAGTGGACTTCCTGTCTTTTAATGAGACTATGGGTATCGTCCTGACAACAGCAGCTGTGTCTGGTGCTGTGGTGACGGCAGCTGTGTTTATCGTCTTCCTCCACTATCGACACACTCCTGTGGTGAGAGCCTTGTGTAACACAACCGGCATTTTATGTTACTCATTAATTATCCCCGTAGGTTCCTCAAATCATCACCAGGTGCAGGTCCTCACATTCATTTTGAGTGTAGGGTTTTATGTTTATATATATTTACATGCCTTTCCACTAGGTGGCAGATGTAAAGGTGTATGGTTTGCACCAGTCACACACATGGGCCCTGTTTGAATTGGTCTTATTTTGACCCATTTTGAGGATTATTTAGGGTGTCACTATTTTGTAGTATTTGTAATATCAGTGGACACACCCATTGTGTCCTCCATGTGGTGCACTACCTAATACCAATAATGCACCATCAAATAAGGTACTGGAATAATAAATAAGCTTACTCACTACTGGAATGAGCATTACATATAAGGCAAACTTTTTCCACTGAATACCCCAAACACTAATTTCCATAAAAGGGAATGAGGAAACAAGTGAACTAATTAGAACATATCCCATAAGCAAGAATGTTTTATTATTGAGACAAACATCACAAATTGTTTTAATTCATGTTAATCTTGTTGTCTCTCATAATCCACCTCCAGGTGCGTGCAAATAACTCAGAGCTGAGCTTCCTGCTCCTCCTGTCACTCAAGCTCTGCTTCCTGTGTGCGCTGGTGTTCATTGGTCGTCCCTCCGTGTGGTCCTGCCGCTTACAGCAGGCAGCTTTCGGGATCAGCTTTGTCCTCTGCGTCTCCTGCCTTCAGGTGAAGACCATAGTGGTCCTGGCCGCTTTCCGCTCAGCTCGGCCAGGAGCTGGAGGCCTGATGAAGTGGTTTGGCACAGGCCAGCAGAGGGGTAGCGTCTGCTTCTACACCTGTATACAGGTGAGCAGTATGAAAGGTTTAATATAAAATAATATAAGTACAAGTACATATATTGTAATGTTTTTAACTAGTTTGATGTTTGTATTTTCATTAGGTGATCATCTGTACCATATGGCTGTCCCTCAGCCCTCCTGTGCCTTATCGTGACCTTGGTTTCCAGGGGTCAAAGGTTAACCTAGAGTGTGCCATGAGTTCAGTGGTGGGCTTTGCAGTTGTCTTAGGCTACATAGGCTTCCTAGCCTGCCTCTGTCTCCTCCTTGCTTTCCTGGCTAGGAAACTACCTGATAACTTCAATGAGGCCAAGTTCATCACCTTCAGCATGCTGATCTTCTGTGCTGTCTGGGTGGCCTTTGTCCCAGCCTACATCAGCTCTCCAGGGAAGTACTCAGTGGCTGTGGAGATCTTTGCCATCCTGGCTTCTAGTTATGGCCTGCTGCTGTGCATCTTTGCTCCAAAGTGCTTCATCATCCTCTTAAAACCTGAGAGAAATACCAAGAAACACCTGATGGGCAGATAGAAAAATTTAGATTAGATCCAAAGAGCAAAGACCAAAATATTTTACAAATATCATCTTTAATTCATGTGCTGTTTATCGCTTTGTAAAATGGACCCATCTTTGTTGCTTAAATCCATCTTTACTGTTTAAATACATAAAATAAACACATCCTTACTCACATTAGTTTCATAAATTATTGCTGTTAAAAAAAAAGCTTGTGACCAAAATAGTGTGCTCACGTCTAGTGTAACATTACTTTTTTGATGCAAAATGTTAATTTATATTTAAAGGCAATGTGATTAAAGCTTCTGAAAAATGTACCATATGTCTTTGTTATCTTTGTAAAATATTATAATTGACAGTACATAGAGACAAACATAAAAGCAGGAATATGTTGCAAATATTCAATTACAATAAAAAAATATGAATTAGATAAAACATCAATATAAGTCAGCCCATCATTTGAAATTGAAAATGTGTGCCTAACCCCCGATGTGATCATGGTACTATGAGAGAGAGAGAGAGAGAGAGAGAGAGAGAGAGAGAGAGAGAGAGAGAGAGAGAGAGAGAGAGAGAGAGAGAGAGAGAGAGAGAGGAGAGAGAGAGAGAGAGAGGAGAGAGAGAGAGAGAGAGAGAGAGAGAGAGAGAGAGAGAGAGAGAGAGAGAGAGAGAGAGAGAGAGAGAGAGAGAGAGAGAGAATCATTATGGAACACCTGCTCGGCCGGCCAAACCTTTCAAACTCTACAATAAACTGGTTTCTCAACCTCAACTTGTGTCCAGACGTCAGATCCCTAGTTAAGACACTCAGGTGGTGTGTGGGAGTGGGGAACGGCTTGTAATCCTCTTGAAGTGGTGGAGTATCGTCAACAAAATGATGTAAAAAAATAATATGTGAAATGTGCAAAGAATATAGTGATTGCACATCGCACATGTTGTCATACAGTACAGTTTACAGCCACATTGCTGTTCATCGAAAAGCCTTTAAAGACTTGCAATATACATAGTTTGCTTCAATCGTTATGTACGTTTCTGTCGATCACTTCTTCCTACTGCGTTGTCATTTAGCATGCAGTTCTGGCGGTCTCTGCTGGCATCTTTATGTAAACAAAAAAGTAACCACTTTACCGTCAATAAAATAGAATATTAGCCAATTTTCTACTTTGCATAATTTGAGCCTATATTGGGATAACCGTCACTTACAATAATTATTTATTTTGTTTGATATATGATTTCAGACCTCATCGTTTACTCAACATCTAGTCTTATGAAAATGTAGGAATAAGCCTCTCTCTATACATTCTACTTATTGAGTTCATTCCGATAACCAACTACACATAAAGTGAACTAATGGTAATGTTTAGACATTTTATTGGATGACAGAGATACAGATGATAACATTTTATTCATGTTTATAGTTAGCAGTGGCGGCTGGTTGAATTTATTTGAGGGGGGGCTGAACGTTTGCATTCCAAAGTTTCCAAACCCCTGTAGGGGGGTCTGGGGGCATCCTCCCCCACAAGATTTTTTTGGGATTTTCACAAACAAACCAAGCAATCTGGTGCATTCTGACAAAATAGTAAAGGCATAAAAAGAACATTTAATTACAAAGACGAATGGGGCCAGGGAACTAAGTTTTAAATTATTTTTTTGCCTTGTAGAAATCAGCAACATTAAGAGTGCAGATACATCAACAATAACTTTGAATTACACACAAGGGGCCCTATCTTGCATCCGGCGCAAGTGACTTAGTCACTGGCGCATGTGTCGTTGCTAGTTTACAACTGGCGCAGAGCGTTCTTTTCCCACCAGCGCCACTCGCCGGTAAATTAGGGATTGATCATGCGCCCCAAGGGGCGGTTCGGCGGAAGGAGGAGGCGTGTTCTGGCGCAAACGCTATTTTGCCGTTGCTGAATACCATTGCGCTACTGACATCGAAATACCTGGTTTAAAGTCAGTGGCGCGTTGTTCAAATGCTATTTTAAGGGCGGATGCATACATGCTCTGGTGTTCGTTGCAGTGGGCACAACGTTTGATCAAACTTAAACGCCCTCAGGCACAGTTGGTTGCCAAGCCTTATTTCATCAATTCCCATTTTTCATTTCAAGTTACCAAAGTATGCATACCTTCCGCATTGATGAGCCTGTCCCTCCAGTAGCCAACTGCCCGCTCCTCCTCTGACCGGCGTGAGCACCCTCGAACAGAGAAATTGACGGCAAACATATTTATCACCTGCTCTGCTGTCAGTGGGGCAGGGGGTCCACCTGAAAACAGCTTTCGTAAAGCAGTGCTTCCTACTGCCGCCTGCAGCACCCCAAACCTTGCCGCAATCTTTTAAAGAAATTCCAAAAGATTGTATTAGTGACATTACTACTTGAATAGGAAAACGAGGTGGAGGTGTGGGCAAGTGGTTGAAGAGCTGGTTTGGTTGACTGGAGAGGAAGCTCAGGAACCGGCCTCAGAACAGAAGATGGAGCCTCTCTGGGCTCACGACAGTAGTTCTCCTGTGCTTGTTCCCCTGTGCAGTGCCTAAAAGTATTACCTTTTTTGTATAACAAAGCATAATATCAGATGACAACATGGCTACACAGGAAATGGCACAGATACTAGGTTATTATTGGCTGGGTAAAGTGTTTATAAACTCAACATCTTGTGACTGTTGCAGTATTTATCAGTGCTTTTTCTCCATCACCATGATATTAATAATAATGACTTGCCGGATGTGGGGGTATGGCTCAAACACTGGTGCCTGACTCCATATACGCGCCTTGATCCACAGTATTGCTTGTAGAGTTGGATGAAAAGTGCCTCAAACACACGATTGCAGTCAGGTCACTGTGCTGGGCTTCTCCCTCCTGCGAAGTATTTGCAAAGGTATTGAGTAGCATTAGTGCAAGTACAAGACATGATGTAATGGCTTGCAGTATTGTCATGCTTGCTCAGAGTATTCATTTAGAATATATTTGTTTGTGAGTGTGAGCTTAATTCAAATTGTATTCATGAATGCAATCATATACTCGTGAAAATCTGTTGATTCTTGGTATTGTACAGATGATAAATTGTTGTGTTGGTAGATCTATCGTCTCCTGTGTGTACAGGGAAATATGAAAGAGAGGAGATTTAACACTGGTTATGTTGGCTGCCATTGTCATCTCTTTTATTTTACACCACATCAGATATTCTTAGCATTGTTATCAAAATTAACTACTCAATCAATAAATAATCGACACAATTTCTTCTGTATGAATCTGAATAAATAAACCCAATAACCAATAACCAAAATACACCTTAAAAAAATACACCTGCAGATAATTACATTAATATAAATTTTAAATATAAATGTGACTCTTTACAGATATACTGTAGTAATAGATAACACTTTCAGTGGTGTTTAATGCTAAGTCTGTAGACCTACCCATTTTAATTACAGTAAATTACCCAAACAAATTCATTATCTCAACTAAAACAATAATAGGTCTACTTTGAGAGTGAATAACAGTATCAAAACAGGCACCATCAAAATAGCCTACATTTAAACAACACGTTATCTGTCCTACACCATTATACATTGCTGTACCGAGTGATATAAATGTGCTGGTTGTATAAAACACTAGTAAATCCTAATTTAAGTCATAAAATCTGAAGCGCTTTGTGGCCACATACCTAGTTCAGGCGTTTTCACGGCGACGTATGTCAGCAGGCGTCTTTGTGGCTTTACAGAGTAGACGTCCATTTTTGTAATTTCCGTATGTACGTCGCCGTGACACCGCCGCCGGTGGACGGAACTTCCATGCAGTCGCCGTGGCGTCGCTGCTGGTCTCTCGTCTGCAGTCCCAATCAATCCCATTCAAAGTTTCACACGTTCTGGCGGCGGCGTAGGGTAGACTGCTCCTTCGCCTCTTCCAGGTTATCCTTAGTTTTGGCACTATCCAATGTCGAATGTGACGCAACTGTGAGGCAAAATGTCGGAATAAGCCGAAAAAATTCCAACATGCGCAACTGGTCAGAAATATTCTCGGCGGTTAGCCGGTTAACTGTTGACATCCCTAGTATGTAGAAAATGTTCCTCTCTTATGCAGGTTGATTACAAGACTTTTCAAAGTATATCGAAGAACTTATCTCTTTCTTTGTTGGTCTCGCTGATTATCACACTGGACATCAGATGTCAAATTACTACAGAATATTCAAATAATGCCTATGTAATTATAACATGATAATTCTCAGACTGGTGTGTGTGTGTGTGTGTGTGTGTGTGTGTGTGTGTGTGTGTGTGTGTGTGTGTGTGTGTGTGTGTGTGTGTGTGTGTGTGTGTGTGTGTGTGTGTGTGTGTGTGTGTGAGTGTGTCAGCTCCAAAACTAATCTTGCTTGTTGCACCCTCCGTAGGTCAACCTCAAGAAGAAACTTGGATTCTGTGAGTCACACAATTGGGCTATGAAGAAGAAACTGCGAACTGTAAGTCACCATTTTCCATTATCATGTTTGGGCCTGTTCATGTTTGTTGGCTTCATGGATGGTTGAATTGACATGTTGGGAGAGGGTTAATCTGAATAGTAAGGCTTTTTGTTGGTGCCTGGGATTAGTAAATTAGTAGTTCTATTTTAATTAGGTAATTGTATTACTTTGTTTTGGTAAGAAGTTCTAAATATTTGATTAATTGTGCAGCCCTATCTTGTGGATGTTTGGTTTTTTATGTTCACTTGAAACCTTTATGTATCCTCCTCCACGTTCCATTGCACTCCCAATGCTCTTTCTACTGGTAAGTGTTCTTGATCCAGGGTGATTTCTTTGGCTCTCTTTTCCTCAGGGATTGAGCTCGGCACAGCTCGGCAGTTGCTACCTGTAGTTACTCACGGGAGGCTTCTTATTGCACATTGAAGGAGCTTTATTTCGTTCCTGACGAACACAGTGTGCAGCTTAACTTAACATGGCAAACCACTGCACATCCCTGACTGAACTTGTTCTGCGCTTTACTATAGGCTAACTAAAACGTAACAACAGAGAGTTGCTGCCACCTAGTGAACCACCGGATTAACATGTTTTAATTACTCTTTCCAGTTATCACATCCCTCCCTCCTTAAACAGATTATACACAAAAAACGATATACCCTTTTTTTTTTTTTAAGGAACATTCTAACAATACAAACACATCAGTTTCTTTTCTTGTTTGATTTGGTGTCCATATTAAGACCCACTTATCAATGAGTCTCTTTCTCTTAGTTCAACTGGAAGTCTCTAAGATGACTGGGCAACTTAGTTTCCCTTTTGGCCAGTCTCTTCACCGGAGTTTGGTTTGCACAGCTCTTTGGTCTGAACTTCCTACAGCTTCTGTTGCTGCTGGCTCTTCCAAATGGTCACCACTGAGCACAGCCTCCTCAGCACCCAGCCATGCTTCGTCTCTTTTGTTGGACTGAGTTGAAACAGTCTGTTGTTTTGCATTGCCTCTTTCTGGTCTCTGGTGGTGAGCATGAATCTTATCCACATGTCTCCTCACTATCCTCTCATCACCCAGCACCACCTTATATGACACTGGTCCCGTCACTGACTCAATGATTCCTGGAATCCACTTGGGCCCAAAACTGAAGTTCTGGGTCAGCACTGAATTTTCTGCACTCTATTGTTTAGGTCTGGGTGGATTGAATCCAAAGGGCAACGTAGCTTCCTCCCGAGAAGCAGCTCTGCTGGTGAAAGGCCTGTTGTAGTGTGAGGGGTCACTCTGTAGCTGAATAACACTCTGGCTACTTTAGCTGTCAGCGTGCCTTCTGGAAAAATGTTCATCGTTCTCTTAAATGTTTGTACCCCTCTCTCTGCTAACCCGTTACTGGAGGCATGGTAGGGTGCAGAGGTCACATGACGGATTCCATTTTTACTTAGAAACACGTTGAACTCTGTGCTGATGAAACAAGTGCCATTATCAGACACCAACAACTAAGGCAGTCTGTGGTTACTGAAACTGGTACGCAGGCACTCAATTGTGGTGGCTGAAGTGGCAGAGTTCACTGGATATACGTCCATCCATTTTGAATGTGCATCTATGAGCACAAAAAACTTTCCGGCATAATCCACGTGAGTACGACTCCAGGGCTTATCAGGCCAATCCCAGGGGCGTAACGGAGCTGGTGCCGGGACGTTGCGATTCTCCTGACATGTTGTACAGGCCTTTACCATATCCTCCACCTCTTTGTCAAGCCTCAGCCACCATACGTAAATCCTAGCCAATGCTTTCATCCTTGAGACTCCGGGGTGGCATTGATGAAGTTGTCTCATGGCACTTCCTTGGCCTGGTTTTTGGCACAAACACTCTCGACCCCCACATCACACAGCCATTTTGAATACTAAGTTCAAGTTTCCTCACCTCATAAGGGGCAAACTCCTCCCCTTTTTCTTTTTTGCTGACCAGCCGTTGTGAACCATTTCTCGCACTCTCGATAGTACTGGATCTTTGTCTGTTCATGCTCTCACTTGATCAGCTGTCACAAGTGTGATGTCAGAGCTCTCCAGCATGAGAACCCTCTCTTCCGACGTCTCCACTTTAGCTGTATCTGGCAAAGGAAGGCGGCTGAGAGCGTCTGCATAGCTGTAATGTTTTCCTTCTTTATACACTAATATTCGTAGGCTCTCAGTGGGCTAGATTCCATTGGATGAGGATGCAAAAAAGTATGTAACTATAAATACACACAAAGGCTTGTTCACATACAGAGTGCTACCTTTTGGCGTTTCATCATGTCCGGTTATTTTCCAACATACCATGGAGGGACTGCTGCAGGGCATCCCTCGTGTGGCCATCTTCCTGGATGACTTCCTGCTTACGGGAAAAGACGAGAAAAGAGCACCTGCAGACTCTGACCATGGTGCTGAAACGGCTACAGGAGGCCGGTCTAAGGCTCAAGAGGACCAAGTGTGTGTTCATGAGTGAGGAAGTGATTTTTTTAACCTGGAGTATCTGTGGCTCTGTTCTCCGCTGTGCCATCTTTGGGGTCTCTGTCCGAACATGGTGGATCTGTGGTTCTGGTCTCCACTGTAAACCTGACCTCCTAATCCAGTACCTGCCTACTAGACTAGGGCTTGAACCTGCCACCACTACCAATGGTAAGTTCTCTACTAGCTGTTTATGCTGTATAGGGCTGGCCCGAGTGCCATTTTTCAGGCTTCGAATACTCGTTGGTTTTTCTGAGCGAATATTCGAATACTCGAATATTGACAGTATCCGCATATTTTGTTGAAGATTTAATAGCTTTTGAACGTTAATTAGTAGGCCTAAGTAGGTTGAAATTCCTTAGTTTTTCCCCGTGAAAGCGAACAGCTGTTGCTCTGTTCCAAATCAGCTGTCCTCTGCCATCTCAGCCCTTACGGGAGCTTTTCAATTCATCCTGGAACGTGCATCTTTTCAGGGAATTTGTACAATAAATCCATAACAAATGCCGAATATTGATTGTCTTATGTGTCCATATTATATCCATTATATTGACCGGGTATTCCCAAAACGCTCACGCTCTGCAGCAAGCCAGTCACAGTTGATTGGCGCGGCGCTGTAAAGCGAACGTAAACACACAACTAAGCTAAGGTTAGCATTTCGCTAAGTATTACTTTTCCTCCAGAGATCCCGCTAATGTTGTGTTATAAAGTAAAGGGAAACAAGATATCTATTCTTCCTCCACCTCTCCCGCTTCTCTGCTTGGTGTCGCTGATGCTTATAGTTTGCCCCCCTCGCTCTGGTAACGTCACGTACGTGAAAAAAACAAAACAAAACTCTGAATACTGATTTAAGCTTCGAATACTAATTTTCCGAACGAGTATTCGAATATTATAGGTAGGTAGGTTGTAGACTCCAGAGACTGTATCTCCTTTACATCCTTGTGGGTGTCTCAATGGCTTGTGCCAGCTGCAGTGCTTTCTCAAAGGTCAAATCCGGCTCTGACAACAGTCTGCGCTGAATGCAATCATCTCCGATCCCACAAACCAGTCTGTCGCGTAGCATCTCCGACGACTTGTCTCCATAGTTGCAATCCAGTGCTAACTTCCTTAGCACAGCGATGTATTCCATTACTGTTTCCTCAAGCTTCCTATGTCTGGAATTGAACTTGAACCGCTGCACAATCTCGCTGGGTTTGGGGTTGAACTGTTCCTTTAAAATCTTGACCAGTTCGGCAAACGCCTTATCTCCGGGCTTGGCGGGACACACAAGAATCCTCACGAAGTTGTATGTCTGACTTCCCACTGAACTGAGCAATATAGCTTTCTGCCGAATTGCATCTGTGATTTCATTAGCTTAAAAAAAATGGTGGAGAACCTCACAATATTCTTCCCACGTCTGCGTCTCACTGTCGAACGGAGCGGTGCTCCCTACTAAGGCCGCCGCCATGATAATTTCCGGGGAGCGTCCGATTCGGATTCGGATTCGCTAATGCTAACGCAGCAACCTTACAGAGTCTTACTGTTATCGATAACACTATCGAGTCCCCCCCCCCCATTTTTTGGGCCGGTAGGTCCTGTAACGTAATATTGTGTCCCTCGAGTTGCCTCACGGCATTTAAGTCAAATCAATCCAATCACTGCAGCTTGTCCACCAATGTTTTTGAATGGAATTGTAAGCAAACAGGTGTTACAAGTAAAACAAGTGAAGTCTGGCAGTTAACTTTGCTCGCGAGGATGGCTGAACGGGCAAAGGGTGAAAAGCATTTATTGTAAAGGGGGGAACACAACCTCAATGGCCAAGCACAATAGCATTGTGCATAAAATAAAGGCCAATTGCAGTAGCTTCGACTGTCTCCGAGTCGAAAAGACTCCTGTCTCCTCCTTCTCCTGTCGCACCCCAGACGGGCCCGTCTTAATCATCCACTCAAAGTACTAGCGGTAATCGCACAAACAGACATTTTCGCTAGTCGCGTCAGTTAAAAATAATAATCCAATTATGAAATCTGTGTTGTATCGGCAACATACAAGCTAGTTATTTTAAAAAGTAAATAAAGTTTCAGATGTTCTGCGTTATGATGTGTTGAGGTTGGCTCAGTAAAACGACAACGTTCAAATGTAACATAGAGAAACGGTAAATTGAGTTCTTGGTGAGAAACATGAGTAATACTGTATTACTCATGTTTCTGTATTACTAATACAGTTGTATAGTGCTCTAATCATTTTAGTAATAATAAAAACTACTTTTACAGTGGAGGGATTTGGCATTTCTATTTTGCTGAATGCTGTATGGGTCCATATATTTCAAACAGCCAGCACCTGAATATGGCTAAGTATAATTGTATTATTCTTACTAGTAACTATCTGTACTGCTAATGTTCTTTGGTACTATTAACACCTTGTGTAAAATCGAAATAGCGGAGCAGTGATTTATTTATTGCCTAAAGACATCCTACCGAATACATTTTGGAAACGATATTCTGGTCAGTTAGTACCAATCTGAAAACAAGAAACAGCTAAAATAATTACCCAGGTCTCGCATGTTGCAGTAGTTCAGATTAAAGAACAGTAAGACTTAAAAGTACCTTCTTTATCGTGTACTTTATGTCTTAATGTGTATGCTGCTGTGATACATTTTTTTAAATGGATGCTTTTGTGTTTGGCAAGGCTAAATTAAGAATTACCTGTACGATGGTACCAGCACCAAAGGCTGGGGAAGCTGGGGATCAAAGGGTCACCATCACCATGCTAATCTGAGCGCCTTCATTTCCTTTATAGATCTGACTAGTTAATGACATTAACTAGTCATTAACTTAATGTAGAGGTCGATTTTTCAGTTATTTCAATCCTGAAATCTTCCAATGCTATGTTTTGAGGTTATTCATATTTGGGGCTATTCATGGGTATGCACGATTTATTTTTGTTATTGCTGCTTCAACTATAGTTTATGCATTCCTCAATAAAGTAAATTGAGCTATGTCATGGGTTAGCAGGGTTGGGTACCGTTCACATTCGCTACCAGTACCCGCACTTTTTCTTCGATACTTTACTCTGTTATAACTCAAATGTAAAAACAAACTTTTATATTCATTCTCTAAAGACCCTTACTAAATTAGTCATGCTTGTGTTTTTGTTATTTGTACCTTTTATTCCTGGTGGGGCCTCTTGGACCAGATCAATATTGTAAATAAGAAACTGTTCTTAATGTTTTATCTGGAAAAATAAAGGTTAAATAAAAAAATAAAATTACTCCTTTTGGTCTAAAGATGGATTTTGAATTGAAATGTTTTCTCTGATTATTAAATATGCAAAACTGTTACTTCTACGGGTCCTGGCCCCACTCTTGATCATCAGTTAGTTAGTTGGACAAGATTGCACTGTCTATGACGGCCTCTAGTGGCCTGATATACCACAAGTAATGTATCTTGTCACTTCTAATATGCTTGTACATTATCCTTTCAATATATAAACTTCTTTGGGTATTTTCATACATTGTTCTTTGGCTTAAGTGATTTTGGTGAATATCCCCTGGTTGTTGACCGCACTTGACTGCACTTTATATGCACTTGAATGCACTTTATAAATGCACTTGACAGCACATAACTGCACTTTATGTATGTATGTATGTATGTATGTATGTATGTATGTATGTATGTATGTATGTATGTATGTATGTATGTATGTATGTATGTATGGGTGCATGTATGTTATTGTTAGGAACACAATTGTAATGTGTTGAATTACTGATGAACACCCTTACTCATTACAGAATACCATCTTGTCGTTTACCCAACTTATTCCACATGAATGAATTATTGTTAAGAATCTAACCTACTTGTAATGTTTTTTACCTGACTTAATCCATTTAAATGAATTATTGACATTAGAAGATACTTGAATTATCATGTTGGACTGTTGTTATATTGTGTATATTGTATGTATAGATGAATGGAAACCAAATCATGGCGCTAATTGATTACAGGTTGTTTCAGACCAATCAACAACCAGGGTCCACCATAAAAGGTGTGTTCTTTCACTGTTTGGGTGTGAAACTTGAAAAAGGCCTCAGGCCGAAACGTTGTTCACTAAAATATTATTTGGCATCTGAACAAGAGTGTGCGGTTTGTCTCAACCTGTCTATAACTCAAATGTAATCCATTCATGTAAGACCAGAGGTGAAATACACAATTAACGGCTGTCTAGATGGGGAGGAGCCAATGTGTCTGAACATGATAGTGGCATGTTGTGTTTGAACTCTTTAGGTCCAGCAGAGGGTGGGGAAGTGCTGTACGACCATAGTTTGAAAAAACAACATACTCAGTTCTGTTAAAGTTTTGAGTAGCGGATTTAATAAATGAATGGATAAGTATGACTAACAAAAGGAAAGTTCTTGCAGATCTAGCATTTCTTCTATATTTAATATTTAGTTGGACCCATACAGTCAATGGGTTGACCTGAATTAACATTGTGAGGTACAGTAGACATTTGTGTAAATGTGTCACCTCATTGCCATATAATGACAATGGCCTGAAGGTTAAAGTTGACTAGGATGGATATTGGGTCCGGTTTTCCTATCCATCTATTGAATCATAAAATGCATCTTCTTTTTTCAAATGCTCACTGCCTTGCTCCACTCTAATCCGAGGCCAAACCAGCTCTATGGCACTATGGTTGCTACTAGGGCATTGCTTCTTAGGTGGTTGAAATGCAGTTACCTATATACCTTTTTATCTATATTATGCTAAACTGTTTTCTGTAAGTAAAAAGGCGTTGTGCTCATCAGTTACATCTTTTTAGTGAAGTATTTCAACATTTTCTTTAAAAACAAGAGGACACACCGCATGGCTATCGTATGATCCACAGTTCTGTCATGGTTTTATCAAACACTACAGTATCTGCAGTCCTAATATATCATTAGTAATATACAGCATACATTAAACCTGAGATCCTTAAACAAGCCTAGGGTGACCAAAATACAAAGTAAGTTGCCAAATTAGGGCAGTTGAATTTAATGCTTACATTTTCAGCAATTTGGAGAACAATCAAATGGGAATTTAGCCCTGGTCACATCGCTGGTGCTTTTAAGATGGCCTGATTCAGAAAAGTTGCAATCAGTCCTTAATAACCTGTCATCATAACTTCATTGGTGTGCTTAACCAATTGCGTTATAATGTCCGGGCTCTTTGAAAAAAGTTTATTGTATGATTTAGTTTTTACCTCTACCCATAATAGCTTTTTTGGTATTTTTCTCAGGTTTAAGCAAAATGATATAACACTTTGGACAAAACAGTGCCGCCAACAGCCCAAAACTAGAAGCGAGAATGGCAAATACCTCTACAGCATCTGCATATTTTCCAGGGGAGTTAATATAGGCTGGGATAAAGGCTATCCAAACAGCACAGAAGACAAGCATGCTGAAGGTGATAAACTTGGCCTCATTGAAGTTATCTGGTAGATTCCGTGCCAAGAATGCAAGCAAGAAGCTGAGAATAGCCAGTAAGCCAATATATCCTAGCAATAATCCGAATCCAATTGTGGACCCTACAAGACACTCAACAATTATCTTGTCACTATGATATTGTGTGTTTTTATGAGGAGTAGGTGAGGAAGACACAAGCCAGGTTGTACAAATTGCTGCTTGGATTAAGGTCAGAAATACAATTGTCCCCCTCTGTTGCATTGCCCCAAACCACTTTAGACTACCGCCACCTCCTGGTTTGGAGGCCTTGAATACCGCCAGAACTACCATGGTCTTCACCAGGATACATGAGACGCATAGAACAAAGCTGATCCCAAATGCTGCATGCCTCCACTGACAAGTCCACAGCCTTGGCTGACCAATGAAAAGTAATGAGCACAAGAAGCACAGTTTGAGTGACAGCAGAATGAGGTAGCTGAGCTCTGAGTTGTTGGCCCTAACCACTGGGGTGGTACGATGATAGGTGAAGACTCCAATAACAACAGTGCATAAAAGTGCACCAGATAATGAAGCAGTGGTCAAGGAGATGCCCAGTGGTTCCAAGTAGGAAAGAAATTCCATTCTTTTGGGAACACAGTGATCACGTTTTGAGTTGGACCAAAAATCCTCTGGACAGCTGGTACATTCTGTTGAATCTGACAAACAATAGCAAGGTTCTATCAGGTATATATTGCGTAATAATATATCCGTCTCTGTCTGTCACTTTCTGTCGATCTCTGTGTTTGTGTCTCTCGATAGATATATAGATATCTACAATATGCATGCAATGTATTGAAAACAAACCTGTCTCATTACTAATTTTTCCTGCTGAACAAGGGATGCAGTCGAAGCAGCAGACGGGTTCACCCTTCTTTCTGGCCATGCGGGTGCCAGGGGGACAGCTGTCACTACAAACCGATTTGGGTGGCTAAGGGGAGATAAGTTTATTGCATTATTACTATTTCATAGTAATATGACGGAGATAGCATAATTATCTGACCAAATGTAAGCAAACCTTTTTAGATTCAAAATTCCAAAAGATTTTGTCTTCATGAAGGATGAGATCATCGACTTTCGATGCCAATTCTTTGATTTCTCCTACATTTTGAACCTGTGTGACTCTCTCTGGAAGCCACATCCAGTTCATCACATCATAGATTGGTAAAGCATCCCCATTTTCATTAAATGACACATGATCACCAAATTGTGTAGTGAAATTCACCATTTGCAAGTAATGTACAAGCTATGAGGTAAGAGAACAAAGGGTGATACACAGAGAATAATCATACTCTTTTCAAACTGGAAACCATGGTATATAATTGACTTCTTAATCTTTCAATGTCTGGAAATAACTTTTTTCTAAAGTAACATTTATTAAAGATGATTTAATCTTTCAAAAATGTACTAATGTTATGTTTAATGAAAGTTGAAGCGGAACTCTGACCTGCCATGCTTCTAGACTTTGTAAACTGGCACAGCTTTGATCTTTGAATGGACCATTCCCTGGGACACATTGCAGCATGTCCTGTAGGGCATGTGCAAGGGCATATACTGCCTTGTACACATTATACTCCGGCCTGAGGTTAGACATATCAAAGAATTCATCTTTTATATTCCTTAGATCCTCATTCCCTGTACATTGTCTTTCCTGTGTCGGGTTTTCCACCTCCATTCCAGCAGATACAAACCTACAATGAAATATATTCTCCCAAAACTGCTTCACCTAATAAATGGGGAATCGAATCAAACATAAATGGCATTTAGATCACATATAAGATTCTCGTAGAATACATAAGAGTATTCCTACGAGATATATTAAAGGCAGTGTGTAAAACTTGAGATTCTGAATCAGTCTGTAAGAGGAAACCCGCACTAAATTGTTGTCCTGGCTGTTGAGTGTTTCATTGTCAGGGTGTATTCTCAGTAGGAAATCCCTTAGTCCTGGTATCTCCCCCCGGCGGATGGCAATGCCAAGAGCTCCTGCAAGAAAGGGCATATAGCTTGGGGTCTGTAACACAGTGGCTGCAGTCCATGCTTCGCTGGCGATCCACTGCAGGCCTGTAACATTCTGCTTTACCACCTGAGGAGTCAAGTGTGTAATTCAAAACGTCAATCAAAAGAATGAATATATTTCATGCTTTTTTACTGTAATATATCTGAATAGGATAACAGTAAAAAATATCCAAATAGGCTTCCACATTGTGTCATTCCTTAATCAATTGTATCACTACTTCATAATGCCATGAGCCCAAATTAACTTTGGGCTTGATCTTACAAATTACTTAAGCAAAATCACATTTTGGAATATCTTAAACCCTAACCTCTTGCATAAGATTAAGCATGTGGGTCTCATGTGCAAAGACTATAACCACACGGCTGGTAGATTTCCGCATAATCCCAACTATCCTTTCGTATTCAGTTCGGTAATTCTTCCTTGGCAGAGTCTCCAGATAAGCCAGACAGCCTCTGCCAGACTGTGCCATGTCTGACTGTAAGTATCGGGCAGCGTGGAGGCCATAGTCATCATCACTGATCAACATTCCAACCCAGGTCCAGCCAAACCGCCTCAGAATCTGGAGCATAGCTCGCACCTGGTTGGACAAAAACAATCTGAAACGGATTATGTAACATATTCCTGCATGTTTCTAATTAAAATATGAACAGGGTTCTTGACTTATGCATGACGATGATATTGTTATTGTTTTAATGGAATCGCTTTACCTGAAATGCATCACTTGGAATAGTTCTAAAGAATGATGGGAAACGCTTCCTGTCACTCAAACAGGAACATGTGGCAAAATAACTCACCTGTCGAAGGCAAAGATGATTAGCATTGTATATCTGCATCTTTTTGTTATTGCAACTCATGCACCATACTAATAAGGATTAATTTGACCAGATTCTTATTTTTATTTTTTTTACAGTAGCCATGTCTATTTGTAATGGTTAGAAACCTACCAAAGGTAGATTGTACAAGCTTACGATGCTAGAAATGGCAATAGTACGTGTCGAGGAGGAATCTCCCACAATTCCTAGCAAAGGAGGCTTCCCGAAACAGCTCTCATTTAATTGCAAGGGCTCTCCTCTGCCACTGGTCATAGACAGAGCTGCACGGAATGAGATCCCTAGTTTGACACAGCTATCATATAGACTGTATCCCAATGATATATTAGGTAGCAGTTTGGAGTTTCTGTTAATTTCATCAACAGCAAAGGCCATGGTCTGGGCCTGTCTGAACCCTAGAACATCAAAGCTGTAAAATAGACAAGTTAACAAGATAACAATAATTATTGTGTAATTATTATTGTATAATTATGAGTGCGTCAATTTTTTTTCAGAATATATCTTCATCAAAGCAATCACCCATTGCAGATGGGGTCCTTTGGTTCTGAAGTAAAGGATAGTTCAGAAAATGTTGTGTAAAAGTTGATTCCAAATAACCCTCCCAGAATAACATCACCAAACTTGTGCATTCCATTCAGATGAAATTGTCTCTGTAATATGCAAGAAAAGGGACCTGTTGAAGACATTTGGGAAGAGAAAGAGAACAAAAATAAAAATACACATATAAGCAAGTGTGATTCCTTATGGGCTCTCATAACTGCCCTCTAATATGCTCCCCACCTCTTCTAATGTTTTTTTCCCAAACACTTGATTTTATAAACGGTGTAACCCCTTTGCGATTTGACGTCATTATTTAATATCATACCCATCTCCTATCACGACTGGACAGACATTTTAGGGGTGGAGCTTGAATTGCATTATACCAGTGCCATTCAACATAGTCACAAGATAAAATATTTAAATATTAGAGGCTTTGTGAAATTTAGTTGCTTCAATTTGTATTATGAAATAAATTCACTTTGAATTGTTTTTGAACTGAAGTCAGAAACCCGTCATTCAAGCAATGACCACTAGATGGTAGTATCACACTGATTATGTGTAGTCCCTTTTCGGCTAACATGTTCAGCTCTTGTTATTGTGCACCAAGCAAGTAACTAACAGGGTGTGGATCTATGTATGTGATAATAGGCTGTACAGGGGGTTAGACGGCTCCAGTATTTCAGTATCCATGTGCACTCATTCATTTCCTGTATTGCCTCCTGATTAAACATTTCCATCTCAAACATATTATTTTTAAACTGCACATACTTGGTGGATGGTCATCAACATGTATCCAGAGATATTCCCACTAGATGGGTGTATTACAGATTTAATGGTGGTGTAATTTATTTTGCTCTGTATTCCTATGTTCGTGGTTAGCCTGGTCATGACCTTTGCCCTTTTATTCCTCCTTTCTTATCCAGCAAGATATACAGCCCTATCTTGTTTATATTTATTTATGCAATCTACCTTGATAGGTAATAGGCAAAACAACAATGAAGGGTAAAAACAATGTTAAACCCTATTCACTTAGCAATTCTCTAAAATAAACCAGGTTTATATTGTTATCAGTTATAACGATAATAATTTGAACACGGTTTGACCTTTTCTACTTTTAAACGTAAGCAGCAGACATATCATTTTTTTAAACTAGGAAATAAGGAGAAACTGGTTTCCTTGATTTTTCTTCATCCACCTAGATGTAAGCAACCTGGTTTATGTAAATACTACTCTAAAACGGCCCTGAGCAAATATATTGGACAAACAACGTCCCTGTAATCTCCTCAATAGTAATAATAATGAATTTTCTTGCGTCTTGGTTTTGTTTGTTGAAATGCACATAATTTTTCTTAACCAGACTGGTTGCTTGCGATTGGAAGTGGAGAATACTAATACAATAATAAGGAGGATTTCAAGACGGTGAACAAATAAGCACTGAAGCATTAAATGACGTATATACTCTAAGAGAGGCACAGCATCTATTAGAAAGTCTATATAAACTAAACCGAAGAGCTGCCTGATCCACAACACATATTGGGTCATTCTAAGAATGACCAGTTTTACCATTACTTCTGGGCCAACCCCTTTTCTGGGTTTGGTTGTGCTCTGGCTTGCTCTTGCCTTGCATGAGTCTGCAGTTGGCCATCTACAGAGAACTGGCACTACAGGACCTGAGAATGGTGGTAAGGTTGGGATAGGGGATTTTTCTGATACAGGGAATTCTACTAATTCTGTTAAATGTATGCTTCGAGGCACTCCTCAACCCCCTGTATTCACACTGGACGGTGACTATCTAATAGGAGGTGCCTTTTCGATACATTACTACATGAAAACAGTGAAGCATAACTACACCAGCCTACCAGAGCCCATAGAATGTACAGGGAGGTGAGTTAGAGGACAAAGACCTGTGATCAAGAAAATTGTATTGCTGATATATACATTTTGATTATAGATATTATTAACCATACAAAGCACAATTTATTCAGTGCAGTTAGTTTGAATTAATTAAATTATATAACATTAGCTGTTCAATTTGTATGTGTCTGTCTGCAGCATGGATACCCGAGAACTGCGCATTTCTCGGGCTATGGCCTTTGCCATTGACGAGATTAACAAAAGCTCTGGCATTCTGCCGGGCATTACACTCGGTTACCAAATCCATGACACTTGTGCCTCAGTTCCATTGACGGTCCAGGTGGCATTCCAGTTTACCAATCCCCCTCAGCTGTTGTCTGACAACAGTGAAGTGTGTTCACAAACTGGAAGCGTGCTGGCTATTATTGGTGATTCTGGATCCACACAGTGCATCAGCATTTCACGCATTGTCGCGCCATTTGACATCCCCTTAGTAGGCTATATATTTTTATTCTGCAGAATTATGTAATCTTTATTTCAGGGCCTAGAGTAAAAACGAATCATGTGTAATGTTTATTGCTTTTTCTTAGGTCAGTCACTTTGCTACATGCGCTTGTTTGTCTGAAAAGACTCAATTCCCAACATTTTTTCGAACCATCCCGAGTGACCAGTTCCAGGCCGATGCCCTTGCAAAGCTTGTGAAATATTTTGGTTGGACTTGGATTGGAACTGTCCACTCTAACTCAGACTATGGCAACAATGGTATGGCGTCCTTCCTACGAGCAGCGCACAAAGAGGGTATATGTGTGGAATACTCTGAATCATTCAATCGAAATGATCCAGCAAGCAAAATTCAACAAGTTGCCGACGTTATCCGCAGGTTTATACATTTTTTACTATTAATATAATCAGAATATTAAGGTGAATGTCAATTTGACAAATGTAAAGTTCATAAGACTTTGTGAAATGTAGGTTGCATAGAAAAAAAGAGTTGGGCTATAATTTAATTTAAACATTATGACATTTCTACAGGTCCACAGCCATGGTTGTCGTATTGTTTACAGCCACAGGTGATTTGAAGTTTCTACTGGAGGAGCTGACTCGAAATCCCTCTCCTCCTCGCCAGTGGATTGGCAGTGAGGCCTGGGTAACCGATCCGGAAGTTCAGAGTTTCAGGATTTGTGCAGGAGCCATCGGATTTGCTATTCCACAATCTGTCATACCAGGTTTTAGAGAATACATTATGGATCTTTCTCCTGCTAAAGTGGCTGCTTCCCACTTGCTTACCAAGTTCTGGGAGGGTGCATTCAACTGCAAGCTAAAAAAACGTGAGAAATAGACTTCCTAACAGAATCCTTAATTTCTATATATATAATTAATGCAAACCAAATAATACATTGAGTAAAAGCTAATATTAGAATAACGTTATGTTTTTTTTCATTATTAAAGCTTTAATGTGTAACATTTCAACAGGCTCGTAGCTTAAAATTAATTGGAAACATTTGTATTCAATGCTGATCTATAGTGATATCAATTATATCCATAAAATCGCATCATATAATGGATGAATTCAACAAAATGCAAATCCTGGCCAGCCCTTGCCCAAACCCCTCACACTCACATCACCCAAAAAAGGTACTCTGGTTGGCTACTAACTGGGAGGGCCTGAATCTTACACATAGTTGCCCTAATACTACCTAATTCTATCTATTGAAAGAAGAATACTTTCAATGTCTTTTTTTGTTTTTATTGTGACAACACATTGTCCCGCTAAGCTTATTACATTTAGTCTGCTTATATTCTGATCGCTTTTATCCCAGCATATATCAGTTCCCCTGGAAAGTTCACTGTAGCTGTCGAGATCTTTGCTATATTGTCCTCTAGTTTTGGGTTGATTTTCTGTATATTTGTTCCAAAATGTTTTATCATTTTGTTTAGACCAGAGAAAAACATCAAGAAAAATGTAATGGGTAAAAAATAACTGGTTGATTTTCATTATTGATCTTAAATTGAATCTTACACATAGTTGCCCTAATACTACCTAATCTACCTTATTCTATCTATTGAAAGAAGAATACTTTCAATGTCTTTTTTTGTTTTTATTGTCACAACACATTGTCCCGTTTTTCTGTTTCTAGAAGCTGGCTTAGTGGAAAAAGTATGTGATGGAACTGAAGATCTACAAAAGCTCCAAAACCCATACACTGATACTTCTCAGCTCAGAATCACAAACATGGTTTACAAAGCTGTTTATGCAATAGCACACGCTGTACACAATATTGTGTGTAAGAAGATAAACTCCACAGTACAATGTGACCGATTTATCAAAATAGAGCCAATGCAGGTCATTATCATTCATATCGTACCTTGATAATTGAAAATGAAACCATTTACCATTGATACACACTTTACTCACAAATAATTGTTTTGTTTATTATGTTCATCTGAATAGGTCCTTGATCAGTTGAAAATTGTGAATTTCTCTCGTAATGGTTACCACGTCTCATTTGATAACAATGGTGACCCTGTGGCCTTCTATGAGCTGATTAACTGGCAACAAAATAGAAAAGGGGATCTCGAGTTTGTAACAGTGGGAAACTACGATGAATCTCTTTCTCCTGGACAGAAGTTTACTATAAAAAGGGAAATCCGTTGGACAGACAGTAGCACACAGGCAGGGAGAAGTGTACTTTGAATCCTTTTTACTTTTAACTTTTTTAAAACCGACAATGGGTATTTATATGTTTATGTGTGCCTCAGGTGCCTGTATCCATATGCAGTGACAGCTGTCCACCAGGAACACGCAAGGTTCTGCAGAAGGGGAAGCCAATTTGCTGCTATGACTGTGTACCATGTGCTGAAGGAGGAATAAGTAATACTTCAGGTATAAGCAATGGTATTAATCCTAATGTCAACTATAGACATACTGCAAAACCTTCCCTAATTATATATTTCTCTTTCTTAGATTCATCTGACTGCTTGTCTTGTCACAAGGAGTTCTGGCCCAATGCGGAGAAGACCTTATGTCTTCCAAAGCCTGTTGAGTTTCTTTCTTTTCATGAGGTTTTGGGAATCATCTTGACATCATTTTCAGTTGGAGGAGCATGTTTAACCATTGTTACAGCCATAGTTTTCTTCCATCATAGGTATACTCCAATAGTTAGGGCCAACAACTCTGAACTGAGCTTTCTTTTGCTCTTCTCCTTGACTTTGTGTTTCCTGTGTTCTCTTACATTCATTGGTCGTCCCTCGGACTGGTCCTGTATGCTTCGCCACACAGCCTTTGGGATAACATTTGTCCTCTGTATTTCTTGTGTTCTGGGAAAGACTATAGTTGTGTTAATGGCATTTAAAGCCACACTGCCAGGTAGCAACATTGCTAAATGGTTTGGCCCTACACAGCAGAGAATGACTGTAGTATCTTTTACATTTGTTCAAGTCTTGATATGCATTATTTGGTTGGTTCTTAGGCCTCCTTTCTCTATTAGAAACCTGACCACCTACAATGAGAAAATAATTCTAGAATGTGCATTAGGCTCAGCGATCGGTTTCTGGGCTGTGCTTGGGTACATCGGTCTCCTTGCTGTATTTTGTTTTGTTTTAGCTGTTCTGGCCCGAAAACTACCTGACAATTTTAATGAAGCTAAGCTTATTACATTTAGTATGCTTATATTCTGTGCTGTTTGGATCGCTTTTATCCCAGCATATATCAGTTCCCCTGGAAAGTTCACTGTAGCTGTCGAGATCTTTGCCATATTGTCCTCTAGTTTTGGGTTGATATTCTGTATATTTGTTCCAAAATGTTTTATCATTTTGTTTAGACCAGAGAAAAACACCAAGAAAAATGTAATGGGTAAAAAATAACTGGTTGATTTTCATTGATTAATTAACAAGCTTTTGTTAATCAATCAAGAAATTAATCAAGAAAGAATGCAAACTTTATAATATAACTAAAACGTTTTTTTATTTTGATCTTCTTGGTATTATAGACATATTTCTGTACTTAGTTACGTCTGCCATCGATTGTTTAATAGATAACATAAGTAAGTTGGATTTTGAGTGTATTGTACGAATACATCAATTTCAAATAAAGATTTATTGTGCCATTCATTAATGCCTAAAATGTTTAAAGTCCTAATTGCAACATTTGTTGTATTTGGAAGCATTCCATTATTGCATGTAATTTCTAAAGCTATTGATACCCATGTTACTGAAGAAAGAAGTTGGGAATGGGATATTAGGTAAAGTAAAATTTGCTTTGTGCAATATAAAACACCATGAATGCAGGAATCACAATGTTGAATACAAGATTTATTCGCTTCCGATATGTTGGTCAAACTATTCAGTAAAGATCTATAGCTTACTTACATCTACATTAGCTACAATCACAGACCTCCACTGATTATTTCTATGTATTCAAAATGATAGCCATGTTACTATGATCTTGGTGTGCCCCTTCCCATCAACGCTTTTTTATTATTTTTCTCAGGCTTCAGGATAATTATGTAACACTTTGGTCCAAATAGGGCCAGTAACAGCCCAAAACTTGAAGCTAGAATGGCAAATACCTCCACAGCATCTGCATATTTTCCAGGAGAATTTATATATGCTGGGATAAAGGCTATCCAAACAGCACAGAAGACCAACATGCTGAAAGTGATAAACTTGGCCTCATTGAAGTTATCTGGCAGATTCCTTGCTAAGAAAGCCAGCAAGAAACTGAGAATAGCTAGTAAGCCAATATAGCCTAGTAAAACTACAAATCCAACTGTCGACCCCACTACACACTCAACTGTTATTTTTTCCTTGTAGTACTGTGTGTTTTTATGAGGAGTTGGTGAGGACGACATAAGCCAGGTTGTACAAATTGCTGCTTGTATTAAAGTAAGAAATAAAACAGTCCCCCTCTGTTGCATTACCCCGAACCACTTCAGACTATTGCCACCTCCTGGTTTGGAGGCCTTGAAAACTGCCAGAACTACCATGGTCTTCACCAGGATACACGAGACACACAGCACAAAGCTGATCCCAAATGCTGCTTGCCGCAACTGGCATGTCGACAGCCTTGGGTGACCAATGAAAAGCAAGGAGCACATGAAGCATAGTTTGAGTGACAGCAGAATGAGGAAGCTGAGCTCTGAGTTGTTGGCCCTAACTACTGGCGTGGTCCGATGATGGATGAAGATTCCAAAAACAATTAAACATAAAAGTGCACCAAATAATGAAGCAGTGGTCAAGGAGATGCCTAGGGGTTCTATAAAGGAAAGAAACTCAATGTTTTTGGGTTCGCAGTGATCACGTTGGGGGTTGGACCAAAACTCTTCTGAACAGCTGGTACATTGTGTTGAATCTAACAGAAAAAATAAATAGTTTTAGTCTCTGCGTTTGACAATATATGTACAATTGATTTGAAATATATTTGTATTGCAAACAAACCTGTCTTATTGCTAACTTTTCCTTCTGAACAAGGAATGCAGTCGAAGCAGCAGACAGGTTCACCTTTCCTTATGGCCATGCGAGTGCCAGGGGGACAGCTCTCACTACACACTGACTTGGGAGGCTAAGGGAGGAACAAGTTGATTGCCTTTAAAAATATTCCACCTTTCAGACTATGACAAATTAAACTTGTCAAGGATAATAGATAGATTGTCAGCAGACCTTTTTAGATTCAAAATTCCAAAAGATTTGGTCTTCCTTAAGGATAAGATCATCTATTTCTGAAGCCAATTCTTTGACCTCACCCACATTTTTAACCTCTGTGCTTCCATCTGAGAGCCACATCCAGTTCATCACATCGTAGATTGGTAAAACATCCCCACTTTCATCAAATGACACTTGATCACCAAAATCTGTTGTGAAATTGACCTTTTGCATGTAATATAAAAGCTGTATGGTAGGAATGAGGAGTACATAGTGAAAAAAAGTATGTTGGACTATTGAGTTCTCAAATGAACATTATATAAAATCATTAGAAAATGTCAATTCTTTTTTCATTATGGAAATGATTGAAAACAGACCTGCCATGGCTCTAGTCCCTGTAAACGGGCACAGCTTTGACCTTTGAAAGGCCCACTCCCTGGAACACACTGTAGAATGTCATGTAGGGCATGTGCCAGGGCATATACTGCCTTGTACACATTGTACTCTGGCCTGAGGTTGGACAGATCAAGGAATTCAGTGTCTACATTCTTTAGAATCTCATTCCCTGTACACAGTTTTTCCTGAGTCTGCCCTTCAAACTCCGTTCCAGGAGATACAAACTTGCACTGAAATATGTGCTCCCAAAACTGCTTTACCTAATGAAGGGGAATTCATGATGAGGGGGATCATAAACAAACATAAGTATCATGTATTGGTCACATATACATTGAAAAGTATTCCTACAAGATATTTGATTATGAATCTGTGTAGAATGAAACCCGTACTAAATTGTTGTCCTGGTTGCTGAGTGTGTCATTGTCGGCGCGTATTCTAAGGAGGAAGTCCCTGAGGCCTGGTATCTCTCCCCGGCGGATGGCAATGCCCAGAGTGCCTGCAAGAAAAGGCATGTAGCTGGGGGTCTGTAGAACAACAGCTGTAGCCCAGGCTTCACTGGCCATCCACTGAAGGCCCGTAACATTTTGCCTCACCACCTGTGGATTGGAATGTATATATATATATATTTAAAAAAAAGTAAGCACGGTAATGCATCTACTGCAACATATTTTAGCTTTTTACTTTCACAAAAAACTACAATTGTAATTGTTCTTTGAAAATATCTAACCTCTTCCAGTAGATTAAGCATTTGGGTTTCATATGCAAATACAATAACCACACGGGATGTGGATTTCTTCATTATACCAACAATCCTTTGCAGCTGATCTAAATCGTTTCTCTTTGGCAGAGCCTCTAAATAAGCAAGACAGCCTCTCCCAGACTCGGCCAGGTCTGACTGGAAGGATCGGGCGACATTGAGTCCATAGTCGTCATCACTGATTAACAGGCCTAACCAAGTCCATTTAAACCGTCTGACAATTTGGAGCATAGCTCGCACCTGGTTGAATGAAAAATCAAATTAAAACAAAACAAAAATGCCTTTCAGAACATTTCCCTTCATGTTTCCTGTGGTAAGTAATGTGCTCTACCTGGAATGCATCACTTGGAATAGTTCTAAAGAAGGACGGGAACCTCCCCCTGTCAGTCAGACAGGAACAAGTGGAATAATAACTCACCTGTCCAATGTAAAGGTAGAAACAATTGTTACCATTTATCTGCCTGAATTTTTTTAGAATTTACTTAATTCTTTTTGATTATTAATTTTAAATGTAATGGCAATCATCAACCAAAAGCCTTGTCTTTTTAAAAATGAGGTTACAACTTACCATTGGAACCCTGTACAAGCTTACTAAGCTAGAAATAGCAATAGTACGTGTTGAGGAAGAATCTCCCACAATTCCTAGCACAGGAGGATATCCATAACAGCTCTCATTTAATTGAAATGGCTCTCCGCTGCCGCTAATCATAGACAGAGCTGCACTCAATGAGTTCCATAGGATTCCACAGCTATCATATAGATTGTATCCCAACAATATATTAGGAAGCAGTATGGAGTTTCTGTTAATTTCCTCAACAGCAAAGGCCATGGTCTGGGCCAATCTGAAACCTAGAGGATGAAAGCTAAAAGAAAACGAAATTATCCATGAACAACATTGTTATATAGTTAAACTGGCTTTATCAACATTCTTAGACATACTCACCCAAAGCAAATGGGATGGTTTGGCTCTGAAGTAAAATAAATTTCAGAAGATTCAGTGTAAAAGTTCAAAGTAAAGATCCCTCCCAGAATGACATCCCCAAACTTGTGCATTCCCTTCAGATTAAATTGTCTCTTTGATATACAAGAGAAGGGACCTGTTGAAGACATATGAGAGGAGAAAGAGACCAAAAACAAACAAACACAAATTATCAAGTGTGATTCCTTATGAGCTCTCATGACTGCCCTCTAGTCTGGCCCCGCTTTCTGAACAAATTTTTTCTCAAACACAACTTTATATGCGGTATAATGCCATCCCCTTTGCCAATTTTTTTTTTGCTGTATGTATTGATACCAGACTTTTTGGGGAGGGAACTGGACTGCATTACCATAGAAACATTACAGAATGACTGAATAATATATGTCATTAAAGTAACAATTCTAAACATACAACAATTCTACTGCTTCGTTGATGAAATGGCTTTAACTTGACTGAGGCTATTTTAGATATCTTGCAAACTTTCATTTCACGTGGTATTTTTTGTGCACATGAATAATAATTTTTTAATTATAAAATTTTACATTAAATTTTTCATTTCAATTCAATTTTATTTGTATAGCCCTTAATCACCATTACAGTCTCAAAGGGCTTAACAGGCCAAATATTTATGGCACAACATTCCGACAAAGCCATAAATCCAGACTCAACTTATAACAATAAAAAAAAAGAAGCACATCATGGGATATTTAGTTTGGGACTGTCTTCTGCTACTAAGTATTTTGTGATAAACTGAGAGAGTTGTATTAATGTTAATTAAATAATAAATGTAAATATTCTTTAACGTATGCTTATTTTGCCACCCTGCATAAGAAATTCTGTGACATTTACCAACGCAACAGTGTCACCCCATATAGCGAAATGTTACGATTGATTACTAAGTAACGACAACATTTCCATGTTCCTATTCTTCCTAAAACTGAGGTGGTCATTGCAAAGTGACTTCTCGATCTACAAGCCATCTATATTACCTTGTGTTGTTGTCTTAAATGTTTGAAAAATATGTTTTCATAATGCAAAAAGTACTTTTGTACAAGTACAATTATGTGTTTATGCAACTCGTCAGACTTCCCTTATACTTGGGTAGTGTCTGCCCTGATATTGGCAACCAATTGTACATAGATATCCCACATGTATACGCATTTCAGAGGTAGTCCCCTGAATAAAAATGAAACATTTAAGGGACAAAGGAAGTGTATTATCTTTCATTGTTGTATTTATTTTATTTTGTTTGGTTTGGGAGTGAATTCCGGAGACGAGTACTGAATCAGTAAATGACTTGGACTGTAAGAGAGTCAATATCTTTTGGAGTCTATATAAACTTGTAAAATCTGATGTAGGAGCCACCTCATTTTTATCAAATAGGCCTGTGTAGAAAAAGGATGAAGAGTTCTGTTGTTTTATTTGGGTAACATACCTTTTTAGATATTGTACCAGTTGATCATCCACACACCACTGAGGCATGTGGTTTTACTGGGCTTCTCATGCACAAAGACACAGGTAGATATGTAGAAAACCGGTTTATTGCAGAGTTTGAAGGTTTGTTGCATGCAGAGCAGGATTTGAATACTGACATGCCAGATCTATCTCCCTGAGTGTGTGTGTTAATGGCTGGTTTATCCTGTGTGCCTTGATTGCCCAAAGCACCACAGGTGTGCAGCCTCATCCATCCCCAGAGGTTAATTAGTCCGTCTCAGGTCAGCTGAGGCTGTTTTGTTTTGTTTACGCCCCTCTAAAAATATATCTGCAAATACTTGAACGTCTAACATGGTAGCATAATTAACAAAAACAATTGGACACTTGTGTTAGAAAACCTAAATTAAATAAATTAAAACTCCAGTCTGACCCCCTCCCCCTCCATCTCTGAGACCGGAAACCTGGGCTGCTGCCATTGCTGGCGGAGGGGACTGGAGGTGCTTTCTGGGTCATAGAGGCCTCATGGGTTACATGAGATATTGCCAGACCAAGCTTAATCAAAAAGTGCATTTGGTTAATTTCCAGAATTGTATCAGACATGTATTTAATTTAGACATTGTACTGTGACATGTGTAAAGTAGTGTCCAAACATTTTCAACATCTACAGCCTGGATTGTCATGGCATTCAAAACGTTGGAAGATTTCAGGCCTCTGTTGAAGGACTTGAACCGGCGCAAGCCCTTTATTCCACGCCAATGTGTAGGCAGTAGGGATGTGCCCCCATCACTGGGGCCAACCGGGGACATACGCATCTCGAAGCATTGCCAATGATCCGATACATTAAAGAAACATAGGAAGCAACTACCAATGTGATTCGACACGATTTGAATAAACTCAATGAGATTCAACACAATGCAAAATAAGATGCAAAATAAGATGCTATGCAATGCAATACGATACAGAGTTGGATTTTATTTCTTTGGTTATTTTTAAGCAAACAGAAAATCATAAATTAACCCAAAAAGTTTCATTTTTAGTTCACAATTATTTCACATCCTTTTTTTACCTGTAAAGAACACTTGGCCCTTTAACAAAAAGGCCTTTCCGTAGACAAAACAGTAAAACTGGGCCCGGACCTGGTCTTAAACCAGATTTTCTTTCTTGATCTGTCTCCAGCGACACTTTTATAACACCTTACACATTAATCAGTTAAACAATTTAAGAATGATCTGCATTAACAATGAAACATAGTGCAATGTACTCCAACTAATGCAAGCAGTGGGATGTGCTTCTTTTTAGCAATGGCGGCTGTTGGTTTCTAATGTGAGGGAGGAAGGACTGCGTGCTTGGTTGCCATTGGACTGCTTGCACTGTTAGTGGCATATGGTGGCATAAGTTTGTGAGACTCAAGTTGTTTCAGGGGGTTTGTGAACTACCAAATAGCAGGGAGGGATAATTATGTGAATTGATACAAATCCACTAGTGGCAGCATTGTACTTTGAAAGCTGGTGGGCAGCATGTCTTGGACTACAAGTGCAGAAGGAATGGATGCAAAGCCAATTAGTCAAATCGGGCCTACTCTTGATTGGTAAAACTAAAAAAAATCAGGGCCTATCATTGGGCCTATTTTTTTTTTACAATTGTTTTAAGAAAAATGAAGACACACAACCAAAAGTGATGCCATTTAAAAGGCATAATGCTCTGAATCATTCACTAACATTCTTTTCACGATATCAAACTGAATGGTCAGAGTAACAAACAATTAAAAGAACAACAAGAACATTATTTCAAAACATTGTTTGAGGCAAATGTGGATGTTAATGGATGTTTCAGAATGTTGGTCATGGTGTTAGACAAATTAAGATTGAGGGGACTTTATTTATAGATCAAGTCAATCCTTGCTCCACAGCTCGGCAGCGGGCAGCACGGCCGCAGGCTCCGAAGCCCAGCTGCGGGCAGCCCTGCCCGGCCACGGGTTCCGCAGCCGGCCATGGGTAGCCCTGCCCGGCCGCGGGCTCCGCAGCCCGGCCGAGGGCAGCCCTGCCCGGCCGCGGGCTCCACAGGAAATGAATAAGAGTCAATGTAGGCTGAGGGAGGAACGTCCTCCCTGAAGTAATTGTCAATAGGCGATAGGGGGTGCTAATGTCCCTTTACCAAGGGAAACGAACATTACATATACAGAGGCATTAAAGTAGTCATATTTAAGGCCGTTAATTAATTACAGTACAGGAAACGGGGGGCGGACTGCCCATCCCAGCGGCAGCCCTTTAGTAGCGAATCTCAGTCCGGCAGGGGTGGGGGGCGGCAGTAGCTCAGGATGTAGAGCTCGTTGACTGGCAACCCGAAGGTTGCTAGCTCAATCCTCGGCTGGGATCCCCGGCTCCTACCATCCCCGAAATGCTCACAGAATGCAAAGTGCAAAATGAGGGATGTCCACGAAGTTCAGATTTCTTTTACCTATCGGCAACAAATTTTGGCACCAAATCTTTTGGAGACTGAAATATGTATGTATACCCCAAATTTAACAACTTTTGACAAGTCCTCCGTGGAGATGCAGGCACTACCAATCCGGAATAATAATAATACCCAAACCCTAGATTAACAATATGTATCCACAGATACACTGAGAATACCTAATTAGGCTTGCTTAAGCTGGTAGAAAAAAGAAGAGGTCTCATCACAGTGTGGAAAACAAGATTTATTTTCTTTTAACATACATGTTGATAAGTCAAACTAAGACAGATCAACGAAATAACTGTGGTTGTAATTTGAGATCTGTAATGATTTCAAACTACAATTGAAAATGAACTTTAAATAGAAGGTAGGTAGTGTGGTAATTCTACTCATCAACTAATTATTTTCTTTTTAAAGGATTGCCAGATACCATGTTTTTATGATATTGGTTTTCCTCGCCCCATTAAAGCTTTTTTTGTGTTTTTCTCAGGCTTCAGGATTATTATGTAACACTTTGGTCCAAATAGGGCCAGTAACAGCCCAAAACTGGAAGCTAGAATGGCAAACACCTCTACAGCATCTGCATATTTTGCAGGAGAGTTGATATAAGCTGGGATGAAGGCTACCCAAACAGCACAGAAGACCAACATGCTGAAGGTGATAAACTTGGCCTCATTGAAGTTATCTGGTAAATTCCGGGCCAAGAAAGCAATTAATAAACTTAGAATAGCCAGTAAGCCGATATATCCTAGTAAAACTCCAAATCCAACTGTCGATCCCACTAAACACTCGACTATTATCTTGTCTTTGTAGTACTGTGTGTTTTTATGAGGTGTTGGTGAGGACGACATAATCCAGGTTGTACATATTGCTGCTTGTATTAAAGTAAGAAATACAACAGTCCCTCTCTGTTGCATTACCCCAAACCACTTCAGACTACCACCACCACCTGGTTTGGAGGCCTTGAATACCGCCAGAACAACCATGGTCTTCACAAGGATACACGAAATACACAGCACAAAGCTGATCCCAAAGGCTGCTTGCCGCAACTGACAAGTCGACAGCCTTGGGTGACCAATGAAAAGCAAGGAGCACATGAAGCATAATTTGAGTGACAGCAGAATGAGGAAACTGAGTTCTGAGTTGTTGGCCCTAACTACTGGCGTGGTCCGATGATTGATGAAGATTCCCAAAACAATTAAACATAAAAGTGCACCACATAATGAAGCAGTTGTCAAGGAGATGCCCAGGGGTTCCATATACGAAAGAAACTCGATGATTTTGGGTTCGCAGTGATCACGTTGGGGGTTGGACCAAAACTCCTCTGGACAGCTGGTACATTGTGTTGAATCTAACATAAAATAACCAAAGTAGTTTTAGTCTTTGCGTTTGACAATATATGTGCAATTGATTTGCAATAAAGAAATACATTTCTTGCAAACAAACCTGTCTCATTGCTTATTTTTCCTTCTGAACAAGGAATGCAGTCGAAGCAGCAGACAGGTTCACCTTTCTTTATGGCCATGCGAGTGCCAGGGGGACAGCTCTCACTACACACTGACTTGGGAGGCTAAGGGAGGAACAAGTTGATTGCATTTAAAAATATTCCACCTTTCATACCATGACAAATTAAACTTGTCAAGGATAATAGATAGATTGTCAGCAGACCTTTTTAGATTCAAAATTCCAAAAGATTTGGTCTTCCTTAAGGATAAGATCATCTATTTCTGAAGCCAATTCTTTGACCTCACCCACATTTTTAACCTCTGTGCTTCCATCTGAGAGCCACATCCAGTTCATCACATCGTAGATTGGTAAAACATCCCCACTTTCATCAAATGACACTTGATCACCAAAATCTGTTGTGAAATTGACCTTTTGCATGTAATATATAAGCTGTATGGTAGGAATGAGGAGTAAATAGTGAAAAAAAATTATGTTTTACTATTGAGTTCTCAAATGAACATTATTTAAAATCACGGGAAAATGTCAATTCATTTTCATTATTGAATTGAATGAAAACAGACCTGCCATGGCTCTAGTCCCTGTAAACGGGCACAGCTTTGACCTTTGAAAGGCCCACTCCCTGGAACACACTGCAGAAGGTCATGTAGGGCATGTGCCAGGGCATATACTGCCTTGTACACATTGTACTCTGGCCTGAGGTTGGACAGTTCGAGGTATTCAGTGTCTACATTCTTTAGAATCTCATTCCCTGTACACAGTCTTTCCTGAGTCTGCCCTTCAAACTCCATTCCAGGAGATACAAACTTGCACTGAAATATGTGCTCCCAAAACTGCTTCACCTAATGAAGGGGAATTTATGATTTGGGGGATCATAAACAAACATAAGTATCATTTATTGGTCACATATACATTTAAAAGTATTCCTACAAGATATTTGATTCTGAATATATGTCAAATGAAACCCGTACTAAATTGTTGTCCTGGGTGCTGAGTGTGTCATTGTCAGGGCGTATTCTCAGAAGGAATTCCCTGAGGCCTGGTATCTCTCCCCGGCGGATGGCAATGCCCAGAGTGCCTGCAAGAAAAGGCATGTAGCTGGGGGTCTGTAGATTAATGGCTATAGCCCAGGCTTCACTGGCCATCCACTGTAGGCCCGTAACATTCTGCTTCACCACCTGTGGATTGGAATGTATATATTTTTTTAAAAAGTAAACAAAGTGATTCATCTGCTGCAACATATTTTTGCTTTTCACTTTAAATTGCATTTACTTAAAAGACACCTAAAATTGTCTTTTTTTTTTGAAAAAATCGAACCTCTTCCAGTAGATTAAGCATGTGGTTTTCATATGCAAATACAATAACCACACGGGATGTGGATTTCTTCATTATGCCAACAATCCTTTGCAGCTGATCTAAATCGTTTCTCTTAGGCAGAGCCTCTAAATAAGCAAGACAGCCTCTCCCAGACTCGGCCAGGTCTGACTGGAAGGATCGGGCCACGTTGAGTCCGTAGTCGTCATCACTGATTAACAGGCCTAACCAAGTCCATTTAAACCGTCCGACAATTTGGAGCATAGCTCGCACCTGGTTGAATGAAAAATCGAATTAAAACAAAATAAAAATAGCTTGCGGAACATTTCCCTACATATTCCCTGGGGTAAGGAATGTGCTCTACCTGAAATGCATCACTTGGAATAGTTCTAAAGAAGGATGGGTACTGCCTCCTGTCACTCAGACAGGAACAAGTGGAATAATAACTCACCTGTCCAATGAAAAGGTAGAAACAATTGTTACGATTTATCTGCCTGAATTTCTTTCGAATTGGCCTTTGACTTTATTCTTCTTGATAAGTAATTTTAAATGTAACGGCATTCATCAACCAAAAACCTTGTCTGTTTAAAAATGAGGTCACAACTTACCATTGGAACCCTGTACAAGCTTACTAAGTTAGAAATAGCAATAGTACGTGTTGAGGAAGAATCTCCCACAATTCCTAGCACAGGAGGATATCCATAACAGCTCTCATTTAATTGAAAATGCTCTCCGCTGCCACTGGTCATAGACAGAGCTGCACTCAATGAGTTCCATAGGTTTCCACAGCTATCATATAGATTGTATCCCAACGATATATTGGGAAGCAGCATGGAGTTTCTGTTAATTTCCTCAACAGCAAAGGCCATGGTCTGGGCCTGTCTGAAACCTAGAGGATGAAAGCTAAAAAAAAAAGGAAATTATTCATAAACAACATTGTTATATAGTTAAAATGGCTTCGTCAACACATTCTTAGACACTCACCCAAAGCAAATGGGATGGTTTGGCTTTGAAGTAAAATAAAGTTCAGAAGATTCAGTGAAAAAGTTAAAAGTAAAGATCCCTCCCAGAATGACATCCCCAAACTTGTGCATTCCATTCAGATTAAATTGTCTCTTTGATATACAAGAGAAGGGACCTTTTGAAGACGTATGAGAGGAGAAAGAGACCAAAAACAAACAAACACAAATTATCAAGTGTGATTCCTTATGGGCTCTCATGACTGCCTTCTAGTCTGACCCCGCTTTCTGAACTAAATTATTTCTCACAACACAATTTTATATGCGGTATAATGCCATCCCCTTTGCTAATTTACTCTTTTTTTTATTGCTGTATGTATCTAGACTAGACAGACTTTTGGGGGAGGGAACTAGAGTACATTACCATAGTAACATTCAAGTAATAAGAAAGAATTAAAATAACAATTCTAAACATCCGAATATTCTACTGCTTCGTTGATGAAATGGCTTTAACTTTACAGAGGCTGTTTTAGATATCTTGTCGTGTGTTATCTTTTTGTGCACATGTATAATGTTTTATTGATGATGCAATTTTACATTCCGAAAAAGCCATAAATCTAGAGCCACTCAGAAACTTATAACAGTAAAAAAATCATGAGATATTTAGTTTGGGAGTGTCTTCTTTTGAGTATTTTGTGATGAACTGAGAGAGTTCTATTAATGTTAAATGAAACATTTAAGTGACAGAGGAAGTGAATCTTACATTGTTATAGTTATTTTATTTTGTTTGGTTAGGGAGTGGATCCCAGAGATTACTGAATCAGTAAATGACTTAGACTGTAAGAGAGTCAATATCTTTTGGAGTCTATATAAACTTGTAAAAACTGATGTAGGAGCCACCTCATTTTTATCAAATAGGCCTGTGTAGAAAAAGGATGAGGAGTTCTGTTATTGTCCTTTTTGGATTGTACCAGTTGACCATGCACACACCACTGAGGCGTCTGGCTTTACTGGGCTTCTCATATACAAAGACACGGGTAGATATGTAGAAAACCGGATTAGCTCAGGAGGTAGAGGAGTTGTCTTGTAACCGAAAGGTTGTTAGTTCAATCCCTCCTAACTGAATGTTGATGTGCCCTGAGCACGACACTTAACCCTAACTGCTCCTGACGAGCTGTTGCCTTGCATGGTTTACTCTGTGTCAATGTGTGTATTAAAACGATGTAAGTCGCTTTGGATAAAAACGTCAGCTAAATGCCCTATTTGTAATTGTATTACAGAGTTGAAAGGTTTGTAGCATGCAGAGCAGTTGTTGAATACTGACATGCCAGGGCCTCGTTTCCCGATAACGATGGATCTTTGCTCGTACGATCATTCTCACGATGGATCGTGCGAATCGTGAATTTCTTTGGAGCGTTTCCCGAAACTCCTCTTAACAGGAACGCGCCTTCACTGCACTCACGACGTTCGTAGGATTGTAACTGGGTGCTGAAATGGGCCCCGTACTGAGGGAGACGCAGGAAAATGGGGTTGAAAAGCGTTAAAATATCTCCCCATCAAGGCCAACAAAAGAGTAGCCTTCAAAAAAAATAGACTGCAATCATTTGAATGCTAAAGATATTAAAACACAATTGATTAGGCCTAGGCCGACATATGTATCGATCCTAATCCTGATTGCATGTGCGTACATTTTTTCACGGCATTTTCCCCCCTTCGATATTACAAAAATCAAAATAAGCTTGTGTGACAACTAGGTGTTGATTTCTGAAACATGCTTTGCGCAGCAAAGAGAGCCGACTTTATCTGATTCCGCATAAAGTTTCATTGATTGGCGCGCACTCTCTAGTCTAGAATATTTGTAGACTAAAAATGCAACGCTCCATTAATTCATTATCATTCAAACGCAGAGGCTAGGCATTGACACACGGCTATTGCTGACCCGATTAGGAGAGCTTGGTCTAGATCCTGCCCATATTGTTGGGCAGGAGGATGTAGGCTATAGGTCTTTTTACGCCGCCAAGCCGGTTCGGTCGCAGCTTGGCACGCCCGGCAATTTCACCTTCTTATCTCAAGTTTACTGTGTAGAACCGAGGGGGTCAACCCCCGGTCGTCACGGCACTGGCTTTCTTGGTTCACTGGAGAAGGCGGGACTGCGCACAGAGTCTAGACCTCTTTAGAATAATTTCTAGTATTGCATACTCCAGAATGTTTACATTTTTCTATGAATGAAGACACCCGCATGCAATAATGAGTTCACGGCTGAGTGTAGACTACAAACTCGATTAACTATGGTCAGGGATGTTCGTTACCGTCTAGACACAGTCCAATAAATAGTGAACTTCATCACAGCCTCACCGAAGCGCCTTCAGTGCTTAATGCAAACAATCGCAACAAAAAACGCCTGCAGAAATTATCCGACACCCGCTGGTCTCAGCATGATTCATGTCTACAGTAGCCTGTCTTCTGTCATTGATCAATATGAGGACATTTTAACCACGATGGTTGAATTAAAATCAGAGGGAGACAGCAAGTGAAGCTCGAAAGCGACCTCCCACACAAGGCAGTAACCACTGTTTTTGGGTGCGAAATTGTGCCAGCTGGGCATTCCGTGGTATTGCATCCAATACACGGAATGTCTGCTGGTGACGCCACTGAGGCTATAGTAGGCTAACGATGCTCTTAGCATCCTACGAGTACCCCTGGAGTCCTTGTTTGCTATGAGCGTTTTCACGACGTTCGTTACCAACATTGCTTTCGGAAAACGGTGTGAAAACTGTACGATGCTCGTACGACGCACTTCACGATCCACTTAGGCTAACGATGCTTTCAGGAAACTGGGCCCAGATCTATTTTCCTGAGTGTGTGTGTTAATGGCTGGTTTATCCTGTGTGCCTTGATTGCCCAAAGCACCACAGCTGTGCAGCCTCAGCCATCCCCAGAGGTTAATTAGTCCGTCTCAGGCCAGCTGACACTTTTTAAACCAATCCACACACACTCAATATACCCCCTTCTAAAAAATATATGCAAATGCTTGAACTCCTAACATGTTACCATAATTACCAAAAACAAACGGTACACTTAACGGTATTGCAAAACCTAAAATAAAGAAATGAAAACTCAAACCACCATTGTCCCACAACACCCCAGTTTGACCCCCTCCCACTCCATCTCTGAGACCGGAAACCTGGGCTGCTGCCATTGCTGGCGGAGGGGACTGGAGGTGCTTTCTGTGTTCCTTCTGGGTCATAGAGGCCTCATGGGTTACATCAGATATTGCCAGACCAAGCTTAATCAAAAAGTGCATTTGGTTAATTTACGAGTGAATTGTATCAGACACATGTATTGAATTTAGACATTGAATGTGTAAAGTAGTGTCCAAACATTTTCAACATCTACAGCCTGGATTGTCATGGCATTCAAAACGTTGGAAGATTTCAGGATTCTGTTGAAGGACTTGAACCGCAAGCCCTTTATTCCACGCCAAAGGGTAGGCAGTAGGGATGTGCACCCATCACTGGGGCCAACGGGGGACATGCATGCGCATCTCGATGCATTGCCAATGATTCGATTCATTAAAGAAACATTGGTAGTGTCGAATAGCTACCAATGTGATTCGACACGATTTGAATAAACTCAATGTGATTCAACACGATGCAAGATAAGATGCTATACAACTCAATACGGTACTGAGTTGGATTTTATTTATTTGGTTATTTTTAAGCAAACGGCAAATCATAAATTAACCAAAAAAATCTTAATTATTTCACATATTTCTACCTCTAAAGAACATGTGGCCCTTTAACAAAAAGGCCTTTCCGTAGACAAGACAGTAAAAACTTGGCCCGGACCTGGCATTAAACCAGATTTTCTTTATTGTTTCCTGCAACACTTTTATAACACCTTACACATTTAATGGTTAAACAATTTAAGAATGAACAGCATTAACAATGTAGAATAGTGCAATGTACTCTTATCTAATGCAATCAGAGCAATATGCTTCTGTTTAGGTAGGTTAACTCAGCAATAAGCCAGAAGCAGGAGCCCTGTTTCCATATGAACAGTACAAAATAAAAAACGTTCACATACCTTTTTTGTATACATATAAATATATGTATGTTTATCTATATATTTATATCTATGTCTGTCCGTCTGTCTGTGTATATATATATGTGTATATATATTTTTTGATTAATATATATGTGTATATATGTGTACAAATAACAAGCGACTAAACAAATGAATCCCATTTGCCATTATCTCGGATCCAGAACTTCGTTTAGACGCTGGCGTCTGGACTGAATGTTGTAGCTTGTATACACATCGGCAACAGCAAAAGTTAAGTTTGTGTGCTTCAGATGTCATATTTTAATTGGGACTCCAATACGATCAGCTGCCACTGCTCATTCCTGTTAATGTGTTACATTGATATGCACGGGAGTGAAGAAACGGGGGGCTTGGATCTCAGGGCTCTTGCCAGTTTCTAAAGATACATAAAGAAAAACAGGCAGTCACACAAGGTATTCAGAGTCCGGCAGGGGTGGGGGGTGGCAGTAGCTCAGGAGGTAGAGTGGGTTGACTGGTAACCTGAAGGTTGCTAGCTTGATCCCCGGCTCCTCCTAGCTGAGTGGCAAAGGTGTCCCTGAGCAAGACACCTCACCCTGACTGCTCCCAACGAGCTGGCTGTCGCCCTGCGTGGCTGACTCCACCGTCGATGTGTGAAAGTGTGAATGAATGGTTGTACGTTGCTTTCAATAAAAGCGTCAGCAAAATCTTATAAATGGTATTTACTCACACGTGCACACACACACACAAAAGCACACACACATACATACAGAGAGACAGGCACACACAGAGATAGAGAGAGGCACACCAACTATGTACACATGTTAAGGGAGGGGTCCTCTATGTTCCTGGTAAGTTTCAAGTTCCTGCATCCCTCTTACACGGACTTGCGATGATGGAAAAGGTGCATTAGCACTTAGTTGAGCATTTTATCAAATGATTCACATTGGCGCTGTGACCTCAGTCTTTGAGCTATCGACACACACTTTGTATACACCTGGTCAGGATCATGGTCTCTCTCTTGCTAAATCTGTACCATTTCCCAGATCATCAGACAAGTCCATAGATCCTGGATATTAAAACTGTGAGTAATTTCATGCTTTAGTTCTGAAGGATTAGACAACATTTTCGCAAAATGTAAAATGCGGCATAAACATGAAGTTTAGATTTTTTTTTACCAATATGCAACAAATTTTGGCACCAAACCTTTTGGAGACACAAATATGTAAATATACCCCAAATTTGAAAACTGTTGACCAGTCCAAAGTAGAGATATAGACATTACCAATCCGGAATAATAATACCCAAACCCTAGATTAACAATATGTAATCACATATACACATATATGGTCTCATCACAATGTTGAAAACAAGATTTATTGTTTTTGAACATACATGTTGATTAGTCAAACTAATAATACAGATCAATAAAATAAGTGGCTATAATTTGAGATCTGAAATGATTTTAAACTGCAATTTAAAATGAAGTTATAATAGAAAGTAGGTAATGTAGTAATCTTTTAAAAGGGTTGCCAGATAACCATGTTTTTATGATATTGGTGTTCCTCGCCCCATTAAAGCTTTTCTTGTGTTTTTCTCAGGCTTCAGGATTATTATGTAACACTTCGGTCCAAATAGGGCCAGTAATAGCCCAAAACTGGAAGCTAGAATGGCAAAAACCTCTACAGCATCTGCATATTTTCCAGGAGAGTTGATATAAGCTGGGATGAAGGCTATCCAAACAGCACAGAAGACCAACATGCTGAATGTGATAAACTTTGCCTCATTGAAGTTATCTGGTAGATTCCGGGCCAAGAAAGCAAGTAAGAAACTTAGAATAGCTAGTAATCCAATATATCCTAGTAAAACTCCAAATCCAACTGTCGATCCCACTACACACTCGACTATTATCTTGTCTTTGTAGTACTGTGTGTTTTTATGAGGTGTTGGTGAGGACGACATTAGCCAGGTTGTACATATTACTGCTTGTATTAAAGTAAGAAATACAACAGTCCCTCTCTGTTGCATTACCCCAAACCACTTCAGAGTACCACCACCACCTGGTTTGGAGGCCTTGAATACCGCCAGAACAACCATGGTCTTCACAAGGATACACGAGACACAGAGCACAAAGCTGATCCCAAAGGCTGCTTGCCTCAACTGACAAGTCCACAGCCTTGGGTGACCAATGAAAAGCAAGGAGCACAAGAAGCATAATTTGAGTGACAGCAGAATGAGGAAGCTAAGCTCTGAGTTGTTGGCCCTGACCACTGGCGTTGTCCGATGATGAGTGAAGATTCCAAAAACAATTGTGCATAAAAGTGTGCCAGATAATGAAGCAGTGGTCAAGGAGATGCCCAGGGGTTCCATATAGGAAAGAAACTCGATGATTTTGGGTTCGCAGTGATCACGTTGGGGGTTGGACCAAAACTCCTCTGGACAGCTGGTACATTGTGTTGAATCTAACCGGAAATAATTAAAATAGTTGTATTACTTGCCTCCCACAATATACGTACAATAAATTTGCAGTGTAGAAATGTATTTCTGCAAACAAACCTGTCTTATTGCTAAATTGTCCTTCTGAACAAGAAATGCAGTCGAAGCAGCAGACAGGTTCCCCGTTCTTTCTGGCCAGGCGTGTGCCTGCGGGACAGCTCTCACTACAGACTGACTTGGGAGGCTAATGGGGGAACAAGTTGATATGATGAAAATATTTAACTTTTCATTCAATGATATATCAAACATGTCAGGGACTTAAGGATGATTGAAAGCAGACCTTTTTAGATTCAAAATTCCAAAAGATTTGCTTTTCCTGAAGGATAAGATTATCGAGTCTTGAAGCCAATTCGTTGACCTCTCCCACATTTCTGACCTCTGTGGTTCCATCTGAGAGCCACATCCAGTTCATCACATCGTAGATTGGTAAAACATCCCCACTTTCATCAAATGAGACTTGATCACCAAAATCTGTTGTGAAATTGACCCTTTGCAAGTAATTTAACAGCTGTTTTGTGGGAAACACGAGAAAATCTACGTTGTGCTATTGAGTTGTCACAACGACAATATATTAAATAAGGGTAACATGATGTCATTTTTATTTCATTATGGAATTTAATTTAAAACAGACCTGCCATGGCTCTAGTCCCTGTAAACGGGCACAGCTTTGCTCTTTGAAAGGCCCACTTCCTGGAACACACTGCAGAATGTCATGTAGGGCATGTGCCAGGGCATATACTGCCTTGTACACATTGTACTCTGGCCTGAGGTTAGACAGATCCAGGAATTCCGTCTCTATATTCTTTAAAATCTCATTCCCTGTACAAAGTTTTCCCTGGGTCTTCCCATCAAACTCCATATCAGTGGTCATAAACTTGCAGTGAAATACGTGCTCCCAAAACTGCTTCACCTAAATGAAGGGGAATTCATGATAAGGGGATTCATAATCAAACATAAGTATCATGCATAGGTCACATATATATTTAAAAGTATTCATGCAAGATATTTGTTTGTGATTCTTAATCGGTGTGTAAGGTGAAACCCGCACTAAATTGTTGTCCTGGTTGCTGAGTGTGTCCTTGTCAGGCCGTATTCTCAGTAGGAAGTCCCTGAGGCCTGGTATCTCTCCCCGGCGGATGGCAATGCCCAGAGTGCCTGCAAGAAAAGGCATGTAGCTGGGGGTCTGAAGAACAACGGCTGTAGTCCAGGCTTCACTGGCCATCCATTGTAGGCCCGTAACATTCTGCCTTACCACCTGTGGATTTTAATGCATTAAGTATATCAGGTTTAAACACCTGTAATGCAACTACTGTAAAAATTTCACAGTCATATTTGAATGATTTGCTTACAGAATGTGCAAAAAATAAATCTCACTACACCCCTCTCAATAACACAAATCACTGACCTCTTCCATGAGTTTAAGCATGTTGCTTGCATGTGCAAAAGCAATAACCACACGGGATGTGGATTTCTTCATTATGCCAACAATCCTTTGCAGATCATCTACATCATTACTCTTAGGCAGAGCCTCTAGATAAGCCAGACAGCCTCCCCCAGAGAGGGCCAGGTCTGACTGGAAGGATCGGGCAACGTTGAGTCCGTAGTCATCATCACTGACTAACAGGCCTAACCAAGTCCACTTAAACCGCCTCAGAATTTGGAGCATAGCTCGCACCTGGTTGAATACAAAAAACATGTATAGCTTGTAGAGCATGTATTCTCAATAATTTTGACATGTTTCAATATCTAATTCCCATTTCAAAGGTTTGAGTTGCATGCAGATTATTTATGATGCTTCATGGATACAGAAATCGGTAAGGAATGCACTCTACCTGAAATGCATCACTTGGAATAGTTCTAAAGAAAGATGGGAACTGCCTCCTGTCACTCAGACAGGAACATGTGGAATAATAACTCACCTGTCCCATGTAAAGATAGAAACAATTGTTATCATTTATCTGTCTAAATTACATTAGAATTGATTTGGCTTTGGCATTTGACTTAATTATCTTCGATTAATCATTTTAAACGCAATGGCAACCATCAACCAGAATCCTTGTCTGTTCATAAACTAGGTTACAACTTACCATTGGTACCCTATACAAGCTTACTATGCTAGAAATAGCAATAGTACGTGTTGAGGAAGAATCTCCCACAATTCCTAGCACAGGAGGATAACCGTAACAGGTCTCATTTAATTGAAATGGCTCTCCGCTGCCACTGGTCATAGACAGAGCTGCACTCAATGCGTTCCATAGGTTTCCACAGCTATCATATAGATTGTATCCCAATGATATATTAGGAAGAAGTTTGGAGTTTCTGTTAATTTCGTCAACAGCAAATGCCATGGTCTGGGCTTGTCTGAAACCTACATGACTAAATCTAATAAACAAATTTATTATGCATTACAACATTGTTATATTATTAAAATGCCTTGATCAACACAATATTAGACATACTCACCCAAAGCAAATGGGATCGTTTGGCTCTGAAGTAAAATACAGATCAGAAGATGCAGTGTAAAAGTTACAACTAAAGATCCCTCCCAGAATAACATCACCAGACTTTTGCATTCCATTCAGATTAAATTGTCTCTTTGATGTACAAGAGAATGGACCTGTTGAGGACATATGAGAGGAGAAAGAGACTAAAAATAAACATACACATATTAGCAAGTGTGATTCTTTATGAGCTCTCATGACTGCCCTCCAATCTGACCCCACCTTTCTTAACTAAATGATTTCTCAAATACATCTTTATATACAGTTTAATGCCATCCCCTTTGCCAATTTACTTTTTTTTTGCTGTATCTATCAAGGCTATGCTGACATTTTGGGGAGGGAACTGGACTTCATTACCATAATTACATTAAAGAATGGATAACAATTCTGAGCATACAACAATTCTACTGCTTACTTAAGAAAAAAGCTTTGAATATACAGTGTTTTTTATAGGTATCTTGTGAACTCTCATTTCAAGTGCCCCTTTCGCATGAAAAATGCGCACGTTGTAGAAGCCCTTTTGTTCTTTTAAATGTTGGAAAAATAAGAAGTCATCATATAAAAGGTAATTACAATAATGTGTTTATTCAACTGGTTTAATCTTATAATTATAGGATGAAGGGACTTTTCTTCCACCACACCTGGTTGGTGTCTGCTCTGAAATTGGCAACCAAGTGTATATAGATCTCCTAGTATAATATACATCTTTTGATGCACTTATGCAGATCATCAGTGATGGAACTTTGGGTCATTGGGTGTTTCGGGTCTTTCAACATCATGCAGCCTAACCCCGGCGACCCAGCCAGGATTGATCAAGTCCCGACCTGCAGGCCCAGCCATCAACGGAAGTAACAGCTGATCCTCCTCTCAAACGCCTTCACTGTTGTTATTGGGAACTCGTACACAAGCAGGGTCCACAGAATCCGCGGGAGAACACTGTGCTGGTAAATCCAGGCCTTGATTTACCAGGCAGACCGGACTGGTGTACTGCTGTCAGACACGCCTCCAGCTCCGATTTGTGGCCATGATAAAGTAGTAAAGGGTAAAATAGTTTAATATACATCTAAGTTATATACATTTTAAATGCAACCCTACGAATAACAATGGCACATCCTTTGGGCAGTGAAAGTGGATTATCTTTCATTGTTATTGTTTTGTTTGGTTAAGGAGTGGATCTAGACACATAAAATGTACTGAAGCAGTAAATGACAGACCGTATGACCCTATTGGAGTCAATAGATACGTTTTTAAAATTCTATGTAGGAGCCAACTCATCTTTATCAAAAAGGCCTATGTAGAAACAGGATTAGTAGTTCTGTTTTTGTTTTATTTGGTGCACATACCTTTTTGGATATTGTTCCAGTTGACCCCCCACACACCACTTAGGCGTGTGGCTTTAATGGGCTTCTCATACGCAAAGACACAAGAAAATATTGTAGGAAAATGGTTTATTAGAGATGGAATGTTTGTTGCAAGCAGAACAGGAATTGAATGCTGACATGCCAGATCTATCTTCCTGAGTATCTGGTAATGGCTGGCTGTTCCTGTGTGCCTTGATTGCCCAAATCACCACAGGTGTGCTACCTCAACCAGCCCCAGAGTCTATTAGCCTTTCTCAAGTCTGGTGAGGCTGTTTGAACCAACCATCATCGACAAACACTCGATATACCCCCCTCCAAAAAATAAATACAAACTTTATAAACTGAACTTTGAACAGGGTACCAATTAGCCTTGTCCTACCAGACTCTCGTACTTAATTTAATTTGTACAGAGAGTCTGTACCTACCAACGTTAACTCACTTGAAGGCGGGTGTCTGTTGAAGTATAAAACTATTTGATCTGCCCAGTGCCACTCTGGATCTGCCATAACCAATCGCTAACGTTTGGCCGGGAATCACGTTGCGCGATCGTTCGAAGGAAGCCATGAATATACCTTAGGTCTTGTTTACACGAGGACGCTTGCGGGTAAAAACGACCAAAAATTTATCGGAAGTGCCTTTCGTTTAGACGGTGAGGGCGTTTTTGGGGCATGAAAACGCATACATCTGAAACCACCCTCTGGAAAAGTTGAATCCGCTCCGCCGTAGCGTTTCCGTCTACACTGCCAAGACGCAAAACACTGCTCAGATCTGCTCACGTCGCGTACGCGTTTACGTCACATACATGTGCCAGTACAAGGAAATAAACAAACATGTCAGATTATTTCCATGCGTCGGACCTTCAAGCTGCTCTGGCAGCTCTAACAAGCGTACAGGAGTCTTTCCACGAAATGTACAGGATATGTACAGATAGTATTACTGAACAGAGAAGGATCTTTTTGGTTTTTGCGGCACGGATAAGAGAAGAAGGAAGATTCTACGCATGCGCTCAGACATGGCGGTGTTGTGTGATAGTGTATCACAGCACCACCTAGACGCCTGGCATGCATACCCAATCGAATTCCATACACTTTTGCGTCACTGTATGCACGCAGATTTCCTTCCGAAAACGCTTGTCTAAATGCGGAATAAAAAGTGAAGACGCAACGCCACTTTTGCGTCTTCTGTTCAGACCGTCATCGTGTAAACGTAGCCTTAGACCCAGACTGACTACTGAAGTGAAATGAAAATTGAGCGGAAGTAGGTAGGTGGGCGGTGCCAGGCTAGGTACCAATACCATACCTAACAAGACAACCAGACGCTTAACATTTTTACCGTACCTAAAATAAAAAATAAAAAATCGTTGTCCCCAAGACCCCCCCATCTGGTGGCTGGTTTATTCTTTTTACTATTTTGCTACGGAAATATTTGTCTAGACTTGATTTGAGAGTGGCCAGATGGAGATTTCAGAAGATTATTTCAACAAATGTATTTCTACAGGGGCTAAACGATTTAGATTTTAAAACCATCAGTCAAAGTGTGTTGGTTTCCGGACTGTACAGTGGAGCTTATAGTAACATTGTCTACCAAAAAAGTTTAGCTTGTGTGTGCGCATCAGATGCCACATTTGAATTAGACCTCCAATACGATCAGCTGCCACAGCTCAGTGCTGTTCCCTTGTTTACAGCGTTCCATTGATATGCATAGGAGTTGAGGAGAGAAGGATTGAGGAGGATTGAGCTGGTAGGGGCGGCTAGGATATCGGGGCTCTTATCAGTCTCTAAAGAATTAAAGAAGAATTAGGCTTGTATAATCTGGTAAAAGTTAAGTGGTTTCGTCACAATGTTAAAAACAAGATTTATTCTCTCTTTTGACGTATATGTTGGACAAACTAATCCTACAGATCTATAAAAGTATTGCGGATATAATTATAGATCTGTAATGATTTCAAACTACAATTGAAAATTAGGTTATAATAGAAAGTAGGTATCATAATGACTCTAGTCACTGACTAAATCTCTTCTTTCATAAAATACCCAGATAACCCTTTATTACGATCTTGTTGTGCCTCGTCCCATTATAGCTTTTTTGGTGTTTTTCTCAGGCTTCAAGATTATTATGTAACACTTTGGTCCAAATAAGGCCAGTAACAGCCCAAAACTGGAAGCTAAAATGGCAAATACCTCTACAGCATCTGCATATTTTCCAGGAGAGTTTATATAAGCTGGAATGAAGGCTATCCAAACAGCACAGAAGACCAACATGCTGAAGGTGATAAACTTGGCCTCATTGAAGTTATCTGGTAGATTCCGTGCCAAGAAAGCTAGTAAGAAACTGAGAATAGCCAGTAAGCCAATATACCCTAGTAATAATCCAAATCCTACTGTGGACCCCACTACACACTCAACTATAATCTTGTCTTTGTAGTACTGTGTGTTTTTATGAGGAGTTGGTGAGGATGAAATAAGCCATGTTGTACAAATTGCTGCTTGTATTAAAGTCAGAAATACAACAGTGCCTCTCTGTTGCATTACCCCAAACCACTTCAGACTACCACCACCACCTGGTTTGGAGGCCTTGAATACCGCCAGAACTACCATGGTTTTCACCAGGATACATGAGACACACAGAACAAAGCTGATCCCGAAGGCTGCTTGCCTCAACTGACAAGTTGACAGCCTTGGTTGACCAATGAAAAGCAATGAGCACAAAAAGCAAAGTTTGAGTGACAGCAGAATGAGGAAGCTAAGCTCTGAGTTGTTGGCCCTAACCACTGGTGTGGTACGATGATATGTGAAGATTCCAAAAACAATGGTGCATAAGAGTGTTCCAGATAATGAAGCAGTGGTCAAAGAGATGCCCAGGGGTTCAAAATAGGAAAGAAACTCCATGCTTTTGGGTACACAGTGATCACGTTGGCGATTGGACCAAAACTCCTCTGGACAGCTGGTACATTTTGTTGAGTCTAACAAACAACATGAAGTAATTATAACTGTTTAGCCGTTGAGTTTCACAATATATGTACAATAGATGTGCATTGTAGAAATATACGTGTATCAAACAAACCTTTTTTATTGCTGACTTCTCCTTCTGAACATCGGATGCAGTCGAAGCAGCAGACAGGTTCACCTTTCTTTCTGGCCATGCGGGTGCCAGGGGGACAGCTCTCACTGCACACTGACTTGGGAGGCTGAAAGGGGAACAATGTCACTGCATTCAATTTTTTTCCCCATTTAATGTTATGATAAATAAACATGTCAAGGGCAATAGGTTGATTGTAAGCAGACCTTTTTAGGTTCGAAATTCCAAAAGATTTTGTCTTCGTCAAGATTAAGATTATCGATCTTTGAAGCCAATTCATTAACCTCGCCCACATTTTTTACCTCTGTGCTTCCATCTGAGTGCCACATCCAGTTAATCACATCGTAGATTGGTAAAGCATCCCCACTTTTATCAAACGACACTTGATCACCAAAATATGTAGTGAAATTGACCCTTTGCAATTGATATACAAGCTGGATGGCAAGAAAGAAGGGGTGAAAACATTAACATTGCAGTATTGAGCTCTAAAATCTACGTCATAATAAATAATGAACAATAATAATACTAATACATAATAAATAATAAACATAAGAAATCACAGAAAAGAAATTAATATAATTGTATTGTATTGAAAACAGACCTGCCATGGCTCTAGTCCCTGTAAACTGGCACAACTTTGACCTTGGAAAGGCCCACTCCCTGGAACACACTGCAGAATGTCATGTAGGGCATGTGCCAGAGCATAAACTGCCTTGTACACATTATACTCTGACCTGAGGTTAGACAGATCCAGGAATTCAGTCCCTATATTCCTTAGACTCTCATTGCCTGTACATAGTCTTTCTTTAGTCTTGCCTTCAAACTCCATGCCAGGGGTTATAAACTTGCACTGAAATACATGCTCCCAAAACTGCTTCACCTAATAAAGGGGAATTCATGAATAAGGGGGATTCATAAGCAAACATAAGCATCATGAATAGGTCACATATACATTGAAAAGCATTCCTACAAGATATTAGCTTGCGATTCTGAATCGGTGTGTAAGGTGAAAACCCGCACTAAATTGTTGTCCTGGCTGCTTTGTCTGTCATTGTCAGGGCGTATTCTCAGTAGGAAGTCCCTGAGTCCTGGTATCTGCCCCCGGCGGATGGCAATGCCCAGAGTGCCTGCAAGAAAAGGCATGTAGCTGGGGGTCTGAAGAACAATTGCCGTAGTCCAGGCTTCACTGGCAATCCACTGTAGGCCTGTCATTTTCTGCCTTACCACCTGTGTTTTGGAAAGTATAAAATGTATCCATTTGTTTTATCTACTGAAACACATTTGTGCTTTTCAATCTTACTTTTGCGAAAATCCCTACTCATAAGAAAAATAACAAACCTCTTCCATGAGATTAAGCATGTTGCTTTGATGTGCAAAAGCAATAACCACACGGGATGTGGATTTCTCCATTATGCCAACAATCCTTTTCAGCACCTCTTCATCTTTTCCCCAAGGCAGAACCTCTAGATAAGCCAGGCAGCCTCCCCCATTCTGGGCCAGGCCTGACTGGAAGGATCGGGCGGCGTGGAGCCCATAGTCGTCATCACTGATCAACAGGCCAAACCAAGTCCAATTAAACCGCCTGAGAATTTGGAGTATAGCTCGTACCTGTGGAAAATAATAGCCGGTGTAACATCTAGTTGGAACATTCCCTACATGTTTGAATATCTAAAACACATCGCAGAGCCATAATATGCATGCAGATATTTGATAATGGTTCATGAAAACTAAAATCGTTGCTTGGGTAAGGAATGTGCTCTACCTGAAAGGCATCACTTGGAATAGTTCTAAAGAAGGATGGGAACAGCCTCCTGTTACTCAGACAGGAACATGTGGCAAAATAACTCACCTGTCCAACGTAAAGAAACAATTGTTATGATCCATTTGCCTGAATTTATTAGAATTAATTTGGTCTTGACTGACTTGACTAATTTCTATTAGTCATTTTAAAAGTAATGCCAATAATCAACCAGAAGCTTTGTCTGATCGGAAAAATGGGTGTCAACTTACCAATGGTAGCCTGTACAAGCTTGCTATACTAGAAATGGCAATAGTACGTGTTGAGGAAGTGTCTCCCACAATCCCTAGCACAGGAGGTTTCCCGTTGCAGCTCTCATTTAATTGAAACGGCTCTCCTCTGCCACTGGTCATAGACAGAGCTGCACGTAATGAGATCCCTAGATTGCTACAGCTATCATATAGATGGTATCCTAAAGATATATTAGGAAGCAGCTTGGAGTTTCTATTAATTTCCTCAACAGCAAAGGCCATGGTCTGGGCCTGTCTGAAACCTACAGGATCAAAGCTAAAAAACAATAATTAAATTATTCAAAATCTTTGTACACAAACAGAATTGTACTTTCTGAATAGTTCAATAGCCTTAATTGACAAAATCCTAGCCATAGCAGATTTTATTTGTGTAATTTTGCAATCTAAACAACATTGTTACGCTTTCATTTTATAACAGTTAGAATGCCTCAACACTCAGATACTTACCCAAAGCACATGGGATGTTGTGGCCCTGAAGTAAAGAAAAGTTCAGAAGATGCAGTGTACAAATTCATTTTAAAGATCCCTCCTAGAATAACGTCTCCAAACTTGTGCAATCCATTCAGATTAAATTGTCTCTGTGATTTACAATAGAGGGGACCTGTTGAAGACAGATAGGACGAGAAGGAGAACAGAAACAAACCAACACATATGAGCAAGTGTGATTCTTTATGAGCTCTCATGACTGCCCTGTAATCTGAACCAACCCTTCTACATTCTTTCTCAAACACAACTTTATAAACAGTCAAATTCCATCCCCCTTGCCAATACATTTTTTTATTTTATTGTTTAGCCTATCAAGACTAGGCACACATTTGGGGGATGGAACTGTATTGCATCACGATAATAACAGCACAAAACACTCAATATTATACATTATTAATGTAACAATTCTAAGCATCCAACATTTCTACAGCTTCCTTCATGAAATACCATCGAATTTACAGCGGCTTTTTAGAAAATATCTTGTGTACTTCTACTTTCATTCGGTTGTTTAGCATTCATACAGGTGCATGTGTGTAGGGGGGGGGGGCGGGCGTGTATGTGTATTTCTTGCATGTATAGTGTTTTTTGAACTATAATATTCAGTTTCTTTTGATTTGTTACTGCTCTCACTTGTGAATATATCTGCTTAACCAATCACACAGAGGCACACACAGCTTTTGTCCGTGATAATAGATATTATATGATGTAGACATCTATGTATAATATGATATTATTTAGATATAGAGCTCCAGGACTCCTGCCGGAGCACGCGGAGTGTTCTAGAATATTAACAGAACACGGCCAAAAGATGTGTGCGCCTCGCCATTGCGATAGAGACAATGAGCTATGACCATGCGAGCGCCATGTGTGTGTGTGTGTGTGAATACACACTCTCTAACAGAAGTGTTGTACACTTCTTTGTTATGTGGATAACCGTTCTGCTGTTGTTCTTATGGCGCATAACACGTCAGGTTCTCTGACGTCTCTGGTATTTCCACAGCGAGACACGTAGTGGGGTTTATCTCAGCCATGGTTGAGAAGGAATTGGGGTAAATGAACTTTGGCTTTGCCACCCTGAAGTACATGAACCGCAAAATGAAGGAGAAAGGGATTTTTGCCCACGTTTGTTTCCCACAGGAGCCCTGCTGCCCGCTTCCGAGGTGGTGGTTCCTCGACAGTGGGCAGCGGGGCTCCGACGGGAGACAATCGCGGGCAACAATCCCTTTCTCCTCGATGTCGCAGTTCAGTCAACTTCAGATTGATGTGGAAGTGGAAGAACTAGAGACGTCGGAGATCCCGATGCAGTCGTTTGAGATTCATAATATCGTCCGGAGGCGCACACAGCATTTGGCCGTGATAATATATATTATATGATATAGATATCTATGTACAATATGATATTATTTAGATATAGAGCTCCAGGACTCCCGCCAGAGCACCCGGAGTGTTCTAGAATATTTACAGAACACGGCCAAAAGCTGTGTGTGCCTCGCCATTTGTGATACTTCCACTGTAAACAAAAAAAGCTGTAAACAGCTTTTTTTGCATTAAAGCTACAGACACCGAAACGACGCGTTTGGGGGGAAAGCTCAATGTGCGACTGGCTTGTAGTGGCTGTAATTCTGCACCACGACTGAATTTCGGGAACGTCTTCAAATACTGTGTCAGGGGCCCACTAATATCTAAATTACAGCATCCTTAAAGTAGCATGCCATGGGACCTTTAACACCGCCTCTCGACAGCGTTAATATAATTAGCCTCGTTTTCGTTGTGATATAGAGCATTGACTCACAACTCGCGTTGTAATGTCCTTTTACATTGATTGTGCATTGTTTTTTTTCTCATGACATTTAAATTATATCATTGATTTGAAATGGACTTTACACATACAACACGATTTCCGTTTTGCGAAAAGAAGACTTTAATGAAGCAGTGGTCTTTAATCGCACAAAAGTTTATGGCTCTTGCCAGCAAAATATATCCATTTAACTAATCACAACGGGCTATCTTTTTTCCTAGTGACCATAGTGTACACTGTACTAGTCGTAGGACATGGCGGAGGTAACAGCCTAATTATGTTTCTCATCACATAGGGCCCTATCTTGCATCCGGCGCAAGTGACTAAGTCACTGGCGAATGTGTCGTTGCTAGTTTACAACTGGCGCAGAGCGTTCTTTTCCCACCACCGCCACTCGCCGGTAAATTAGGGAGTGATCTTGCGCCCCAAGGGGCGGTTCGGCGAAAGGAGGAGGCGTGTTCTGGCGCAAACGAAATTTTGCAGTTTCTGAATACAATTGCGCCACAGACCAGGAAATACCTGGTTTAAAGTCAGTAGCGCGTTGTTCAGATGCTATTTTAAGGGCACATGCATACATGCGCATGCGATGCATACGGATTGCTTGTGCACCTCGCGCATACACTTTGCTTCTCTCATCTACCTAGCCGCACATTCTTGGTAAATTATTTGGGAAAGAACAGCTGATGCAGCGGTAATAAGTTGTACTTTTAAATCAATGCATCTGCAAACACCGTACAGCAAACACGTATTTCTGACACAGACATCGTTTAGGCCTACATGCCCATAACTTTTAGGATTGATGAGTATTTGATCGTGAAAAACATTTTTTTACCGCGAGTGAGTGTTAAAAAGAATGAATGAATGCGGGCGCGCGTGTGTTAGTTAGTTAGTTAGTTATATATGCTCCTTATAACGGCTAGCCGTTGGGAGTTGTGTGCTCTGTTTAAACACACGCAAACTAAAGACGTAACGCATAATACAATCAATGGCAATGTCTATTACCGCGGAAACGTGCAATAAACCAATGAGAGTGCCATCTCCCATCCCCTTTAAGAGCCATGAGCGCATTTGGATCTGAAGAGTTGATATTTTGACATCGTGTTTGCAGTCTCCGATGAGACATATGCATGGCCACATGAATTTCAAACTTCAAATGGCTCAGTTTATACAAACACTGAGTCCTCAAATACATTTTGGCAAAGAAAACTTATATGCAAAGTCCTCAAATAAATTTTAACAAAGAAAACACATATGATGTGCGGTAACTGTGGTTCTATTTAATGAGGAGCAAAACCAATCCCTAATTTACAAGCGCGTGGTGGTTGAGGGAAAAGAACGCTCTGCACCAGTTGCAAACTAGCAATGACACATGCGTCAGTGTACAAAGTCCATTGCGCCAGATGCAAGATAGGGCCCTTGGATTAAAAAGTAAAACTCCAGTATAATTTAATCCTCTTAATACATTGAATATGTTGGTGCAAGAACAGAGCACAAACTCGTCTTCACTAGACTATATAGGTTGAGTATTCCATTCATCTTTTCACTGGCGCGATTATTATTGGAATATGCCGCATATTCCCATTGTGGCCGATTTATATAGTTTTTAACGTTCGTGTGGACTTTATTGTTCATAAAAGGTGATTCGAGAAAAGCATTTCGTTTTCACATGCAGGTAGGGCAAGGCGAAAAGGATGATAGGCTTTTTGAGTAGTGGTTTTAACACCGCAGCCTTGAAATTCTAGGGAACAATTCCTGTCGAAAGCGAGAGAATCATAAGCGAGAGCATTGCAAGCCCCGCCGTGGGAAGAAGGTCCTTCAGAACCTTGGAAGGGAAAGGACCCAACATACAAGTTGTTGGCTTCGATGCCTTTATCCCCTTTTCAAGTTCAACCAGACGAATTGTCTTGAACTCCAGGAGAGTTGCCTCAAGAGCAATGTTTCCGCTAAAAGAAATTGGTGCCGGTCATGTGACCGGGAAGGTTTCATTTTACCGGTCAAATTGGAAAAAATATCGTCCGAGTTTATTGCACTTAAGAAAATTGATAGGCAGGCTGTATAAAGAAGAAGAAGAAGAAGTGTGTGATCATATTTTGATTCGCCATGGTTGTTAAATACCAGTACTCCGCAAAGCTTGCTGCCGGTTTTCGCTAGCTTGCCGCTGTTTATTTCATAAACCTAGGGTAGTCTATAGCGATCAATTTGAGCGAGTGCACGAAATGTAACAAATATTTTATCACACAGGCTACAATCAAAACCCTCATTGTTTTACATGAATTTGCTCAACAAATGACCACTGTAGCATATTTAAACACAATTCAAATGAACACATTCAAAAGTATTTCTGCTCAATCTTTACTTGTTGTGGAAGGGCCAGAGACTTCAGACGCAGTCTTTGTGATTCATAATATCATCCGAGCTTTTGGCCGTGATATTAGATGTAATATTATGTAAATACCCATAGATAATATTAGTATTGTTATATTATATTTAGGGCTGTCAAGCGATTAAAATATTTAATCGGGATTAATCACATTATTGTCATAGTTAACTCACGATTAATCACGATTAATCGCAAATCTTTTTTCTATGCTAAATATCCCTTGATTTCTTCGTTCCATTAATTGTTCTCATTTTAATGCTCTTATCAACACGGAGAAGTGCATCGGCTTGCCTTGTGCAAATGTTTTTTTATTGATAACAACATTGGCATATACTGATCAAAACAGGAAGATACAAAAAAAAGCCTGTAGTGCAATTAAACGATGAACATACAAACATCTCGCAAAACACAGCCGGATAAAAAACATCCTGATCTGCGCCGATTGAGAGATGATCCATCAATACAGGACTTGTATAGTGGCGCACTTGACTCTATGCTACTGCCCAATCAAAGTCCTCAGACGCCTGACGAAGCTGAAGAACTGCTAACAAGTGTTATACAACAGGCGTCAACAGAAACCATTCCAATGAGGGCAAGAAATGAGCTGATAAAACCATGGGCGAATAAAGAGTACCAGGATCTGTTGAAGCAATACCATAAAGAGAAAGATCCAGTGAAGAAGAAGGCATTGTCTTACGATGTCAGGAAATCTCGCACCAAGCTGAAAAATGACTATTTTACATCCAAGGCTAATCAACTTAATTATGCTAGTGAACAGCGTGACACAGAGGAGGAGTTTAGGCTAATGAAAAGATATACATCACTATCATGAGTGAAAAGACAGATGATACCGACCAAAAAATTGGAGGGACACTTCTCTGAACACTTTGGAGCCCGCTCTTACAACCCACAGCCGGAACTAGAACAGCCTGATGATTATCCTCATCTGCTACCACCTGATGGCCTTCCTGTCATCAACGACAGCCCGCCAGACTGCTCAGAAATCAAGGCTAACATAGCAAAATTGAAGAATGGCAGGTGCCAAGGGACCGACAATATACACTCTGAACAACTGAAATACACAACATCAGAATCATTGTTTAAGTACATCACACTTCTACTGCGTAAGATTTGGTCGTGTTTAATGGTCCCTAAGAAATGGTTGGAAGCATCCATAACTTGTTTATACAAGAGAGGGCTGAGATTGTTACCCGAAAACTACAGAGGATTAAGCATAACTGCGACTCTATCAAAGGTGATATCTGGTGTCGTCATTATTAGGATCAGGGAGACATACGAGAAAATCCTTCTACCAACGCAATATGGATTTCGGGCCAACAGATCAACCTCTGACGCCATATTTATTCTACAACGTATTCTTGAACTCTCAAAGAAATCAAAAGCTCCCGTGTTTGTGGCGTTTATAGACCTCAAAGCTGCGTACGACTGGATTCCGCGAGATGCTTTATTTCGCTGCCTTGACATCCGTTTAAGATGTCCTAAACTAACAGCTATACTCCGAGCCCTCTACACAGGCACAAAGGCATGTATTAAAGGTGGAAAGGATTTCTTTGAAACTGTCGTTGGATGTCGTCAAGGGGCCCTTGAGTCCCCGCCATTATTTAACATCTATATGGACTTTGTGGTAAGAGCTGCACGGAAAGAAGTACAAACAACTATCCCGGAAACAGGCTTCCATATAGAGTATAACATTCCAAATGAAGTATCACGAAGTATCACAAGAGAGAAGGATTCAGCCTGTGGGCTAGGATATCAGTCTCTAAAGAAACGTAAAGAAAAAGTAGTCTTGCATGATCTGGTAAAAAATAAGTGGTGACAATGTTGAATGTTGGTCAAACTAATCCTACAGATCTACAAAATAACTGCTGTTCTAATTATATGTCTGCAATGATTTCAAACTAAAATTTAAAATGAAGGCATTACAGAAAGTTCGTAATGTAGTAATTCTACTCAGACTAAATCTCTTCTTTCAAAAAGATTTCCAGATGACCACGATTTTATGACATTGGTGTGCCTCGTCCCATTAAAGCTTTTTTTGTGTTTTTCTCAGGCTTCAGGATAATAATGTAACACTTTGGTCCAAATAGGGCCAGTAACAGCCCAAAACTGGAAGCTAGAATGGCGAATACCTCTACAGCATCTGCATATTTTCCAGGGGAGTTGATATAAGCTGGGATGAATGCTATCCAAACAGCACAGAAGACCAACATGCTGAAGGTGATAAACTTGGCCTCATTGAAGTTATCTGGTAGATTCCGGGCCAAGAAAGCAAGTAAGAAACTGAGAATGGCCAATAAGCCAATATATCCTAGTAAAACTCCAAAACCAACTGTTGACCCAATTACACACTCAACTATTATCTTGTCTTTGTAGTACTGTGTGTTTTTATGAGGAGTTGGTGAGGAAGACACAAGCCAGGTTGTACAAATTGCTGCTTGGATTAAAGTCAGAAATACAACAGTCCCTCTCTGTTGCATTGTCCCAAACCACTTCAGACTACCACCACCTCCTGGTTTGGATGCCTTGAACACCGCCAGAACAACCATGGTCTTCACCAGGATACACGAGACACACAGCACAAAGCTGATCCCAAAGGCTGCTTGCCTCAACTGACAAGTTGACAGCCTTGGGTGACCAATGAAAAGCAAGGAGCACAAGAAGCATAGTTTGAGTGACAGCAGAATGAGGAAGCTAAGCTCTGAGTTGTTGGCCCTAACAACTGGTGTTGTACGATGATAAGTGAATATTCCAAAAACAATAGTGCATAAAAGCGTTCCCGATAAGGAAGCAGTGGTCAAGGAGATGCCCAGGGGTTCAACATAGGAAAGAAACTCCATGCTTTTGGGTACACAGTGATCACGTTGGTGGTTGGACCAAAACTCCTCTGGACATCTGGTACATTTTGTTGAGTCTAACAAACGACACAAAGTTATTGTTCAGCTGTTGAGTTTGACAATATATGTACAATAGATGTGTATTGTAGAAAAATATTTGTATCAAACAAACCTTTTTTATTGCTTATTTCACCTTCTGAACAAGCAATGCAGTCGAAGCAGCAGACAGGTTCACCTTTCTTTCTGGCCATGCGGGTGCCAGGGGGACAGCTCTCACTACACACTGACTTGGGAGGCTAAATGGGGATCAATGTCACTGCATTCAAACATTGTTCCCATTTCATGTGATGATAAATAAACATGTCAAGGGCAATAGGTTGATTGTAAGCAGACCTTTTTAGGTTCGAAATTCCAAAAGATTTTGTCTTCGTCAAGATTAAGATTATCGATTTTTGAAGCCAATTCATTAACCTCGCCCACATTTTTTACTTCTGTGCTTCCATCTGAGTGCCACATCCAGTTTATCACATCGTAGATTGGTAAAGCATCCCCACTCTCATCAAATGACACTGTATCACCAAAATTTGTAGTGAAATTGACCCTTTGCAATTGATATACAAGCTGGATGGCAGGAAAGAAGAGTAAAGAGTGAAAGAATTGACATTGCCGTTTTAAGCTCTCAAATCTACATCATAATAAATAATAAACAATAATATAAATAATAACAATATAATAGCGATAAATAATAATAATAATAATAATAATAATAAACAATAAATCACAGGAAATAAACTGAATATAATGGAATTTTATTGAAAACAGACCTGCCATGGCTCTAGTCCCTGTAAACTGGCACAACTTTGACCTTGGAAAGGCCCACTCCCTGGAACACACTGCAGAATGTCATGTAGGGCATGTGCCAGGGCATAAACTGCCTTGTACACATTATACTCTGACCTGAGGTTAGACAGATCAAGGAATTCAGTCTTTATATTCCTTAGACTCTCATTGCCGGTACATAGTCTTTCTTGAGTCTCCCCTTCAAACTCCATGTCAGGGGTTACAAACTTGCACTGAAATACGTGCTCCCAAAACTGCTTTACCTAATGAAGGGGAAATCATGAATAAAGGGATTCATAAGCAAACATCAGTGTCAAGTTCATGTACAGGTCACATATACATTGAAAAGTATTCCTACAATATATTTGCTTGCGATTCTGAATCGATGTGTTAGGTGAAACCCGCACTAAATTGTTTTCCTGGCTGCTGAGTGTGTCAATGTCAGGGCGTATTTGCAGTAGGTATTCCCTCAGTCCAGGTATCTCTCCCCGGCGGATGGCAATTCCCAGAGTGCCTGCAAGAAAAGGCATGTAGCTGGGGGTCTGAAGAACAATTGCTGTAGTCCAGGCTTCACTGGCAATCCACTGCAGGCCTGAAACATTCTGCCTCACTACCTGTGGATTGTAATGTATAAAAAATATATAAAGTGTTACCTCCAGTATTGTATCTACTCTAACATATTTATGCTTTTAAATTTTAATTTTGCGGAAAATGTCCCTATGTTCCTTTTCATAACAAAAATAACAAACCTCTTGCATGAGTTTAAGCATGTCGCTTTGAGGTGAGAAAACAATAACCACACGGGATGTGGATTTCTTCATTATGCCAACGATCCTCTGGAGCTCGTTTTCATCTCTTCCCCAAGGCAGAACCTCTAGATAAGCCAGACAGCCTCCCTCAGACTGGGTTAGGCCTGACTGGAAAGATCGGGCAGCGTGTAGTCCGTAGTCGTCATCGCTGATTAACAGGCCAAACCAAGTCCAGTTAAACCGCCTCAGAATTTGGAGAATGGCTCGTACCTGGAAAAATAAAATTGATAGCTTGTGGAACATCTAGTTAGTAGGAACATTTCCCTACATGTATTAATATCTAATTAACATTGCAAAGCCATGACATGCATGCAGATAATATATGATGCTTCATGAGCACTCAAATCATTCAGGGGGTATGGAAAGCACTCTACCTGAAAGGCATCACTTGGAATAGTTCTAAAGAATGATGGGAACAGCCTCCTGTCACTCAGACAGGAGCATGTGGCAAAATAACTCACCTGTCCAATGTAAAGACAGAAATAATTGTTATGATCCATCTGCCTGAATTTAAATATAATTATTTTGGTCGTGTCTATTTGAGTCATTTTAAAAGTAAAGGCAATCATCAAACAGAAGCCTTCTCTCATTGGAGAATGGTTGACAACTTACCATTGGTACTCTGTACAAGCTTACTATGCTAGAAATAGCGATTGTACGTGTTGAGGAAGTATCTCCCACAATTCCTAGCACAGGAGGATTCCCGTTACAGTTCTCATTTAATTGAAACGGCTCTCCTCTACCACTGGTCATAGACAGAGCTGCACGTAATGAGATCCCTAGGTTGCCACAGCTATTATGAAGATGGTATCCTAAAGATATATTAGGAAGCAGTTTGGGGTTTCTGTTAATTTCATTAACAGCAAAGGCCATAGTCTGGGCCCGTCTGAACGCTTCAGGAGCAAAGCTTAAAAAAAGAAAAAAAAAAAAAATATTAACAACTTGTTAAACATACAATTTCTAACTGATAAAATATCTTCATCAACACTCCTCAATATACTCACCCATAACAGATTGGATCTTTTGGCTCTGAAGTAAAATATAATTCAGAAGATTTTGTGTAAAAGTTCATTTTAAAGATCCCTCCTAGAATAACATCTCCAAATTTGTGCATTCCATTCAGATTAAATTGTCTCTGGGATGTGCAAGAGAAGGGACCTGTTGAAGACGTATGGGAAGAGAAAGAGAACAGAAACAAACCAACACATACGAGCAAGTGTGATTCTCTATGAGCTCTCATGACTGCCCTCTATTCAGAACCAACATTTCTCAAACACAACTTTATAAATGCCATCCCCTTTGCCAATTTTTTATTTATTTTTTATTGTTCAGCCTATCAAAACTAGGCAGAAATTTGGGGGATGGAACTGAATTGCATTACGATACGAAGAGCACGAATGACAGAATAATATACATTATTTACATAAAAATTCTCAACATGAATAGGATATTATATGAATTAACTATAATTAGCTGCAATCTCTGGTGATAGAGAGCACTGACTCTAAACTTGCATTGGATGGTTCTTTTAAATTGAATGCAATTTTTCTTTTGCGATTTTTCAAACAACATTAAAGTGGACATATTACAGAAACAACACTTTTCCTGGGATTTGGGTCTTTGCTGCTCCCAGACACATACAAACTTTGAAAAAATGTTTTGAGTGAGATATGCATTTCTGAAAGTACCCCGCCTACAGTAACCAAACGAGCGAGTCCGTTTCGGCGCCCCCTTCTACGTAGGGGGCGCCGGCAGCTCCGGCAGCCCCGCCGGAGCTGCCGGACTGCCGCCGAAGCTCTGGCGGCAGTCCGGCAGCTCCGGCGGGGGAGCTTCGCCGAGCTCCGGCTTGGCAGCTTCGGCGGGGGGAGTTTGGCGGCAATCCGGCAGCTCAGCTCCGGGAGTACAATCCCTTTCTCCTCCATGTCGCGGCTCAGTATGGACTTCAGAGAGTCAAGGCCAAAGTCCCTTTCCCCCAATTCTTCTCAACCATGACCGAGATAACTTGTTGTTGTGGAAGTACCAGAGACATCAGATGCAGTCTTTTTGATTCCTAATATCATCCGAGGCGCACATGCACGCTTTTGGCCGTGATATTAGATATAATACTATATAAATACCTCAATACATCCTCATCCTCATCCTCATCGTCATCCGCTTATCCGGGGTCGGGTCGCGGGGGGAGCAGCTCAAGCAGGGGGCCCCAGACTTCCCTTTCCCGGGCCACATTGACCAGCTCTGACGGGGGGATCCCGAGGCGTTCCCAGGCCAGTGTTGAGATATAATCTCTCCACCTAGTCCTGGGTCTTCCCCGAGGTCTCCTCCCCACTGGACGTGCCTGAAACACCTCCAAAGGAAGGCGCCCAGTGGGCATCCTTACCAGATGCCCGAACCACCTCAGCTGACTCCTTTCTAAGTAAAGGAGCAGCGGCTCTAATCCGAGTTCCTCACGGATGGCTGAGCTTCTCACCCTATCCCTAAGGGAGACGCCAGCCACCCTTCTGAGAAAATTCATCTCGGCCGCTTGTACCCGCGATCTCGTCCTTTCGGTCATCACCCAGCCCTCATGACCATAGGTGAGGATAGGAACGAAGATTGACCGGTAGATCGAGAGCTTTGCCTTGCGGCTCAGCTCTCTTTTCGTTACAATGGTGCGGTAAAGCGAACGCAATACCGCCCCCGCTGCTCAGATTCTCCGGCCAATCTCACGCTCCATAGTACCCTCACTCGCGAACAAAACCCCGAGGTACTTGAACTCCTTCACTTGGGCTAAGGACTCATTTCCTACCCGGAGTAAGCAATCCACCGGTTTCCTGCTAAGAGTCATGGCCTCAAATTTAGCGGTGCTGATCCTCATCCCAGCCGCTTCACACTCGGCCGCCAGCCGATCCAGTGAGTGCTGAAGGTCACAGGCCGATGATCCAATGAGGACCACATCATCTGCAAAAAGCAGTGACGAGATCCTCAGACCACCGAACTGCAACACCTCCCCACCACGACTACGCCTCGATATCCCATCCATGTATATCACAAACAGGATTGGTGACAAGGCGCAGCCCTGGCGGAGACCAGCACCCACTGAGAACGAAACTGACTGGCTGCCGAGAACACGAACACAGCTCTCGCTTTGGGAGTACAAAGATTGGATGGCCCTGAGGATAGACCCATTTACCCCATACTCCCGCAGCACCTCCCACAGTTTCTCCCGGAGGACCCGGTCATACGCCTTCTCCAGATCCACAAAACACATGTAGACCGGATGGGCATACTCCCAGGCCCCCTCCAGGATCCTTGCGAGAGTGAAAAGCTGGTCCGTAGTTCCACGTCCGGGGCGAAAACCGCATTGTTCCTCTTCAATCTGAGGTTCGACGATCGGCCGAACCCTCCTTTCCAGCACCTTGGAGTAGACTTTACCAGGGAGGCTGAGAAGTGTGATACCCCGGTAATTGGCACACACTCTCTGGTCCCCCTTTTTGAACAGGGGAACCACCACCCCGGTTTGCCACTCCTTTGGCACTGTACCCGACTCCCACGCGATGTTGAATAGGCGTGTCAACCATGACAGCCCCTCAACACCCAGAGCCTTTAGCATTTCTGGCTGGATCTCATCAATCCCTGGGGCTTTGCCACTGCGGAGATGTTTGACTACCTCAGTGACCTCCACCAGGGAAATTGACGACGAAACACCATCAACCTCGAGCTCTGCCTCCAACATAGAGGGCGTGTTATTCGGATTCAGGAGTTCCTCAAAGTGTTCCTTCCAACGTCCGACGACCTCCTCAGTTGAGGTCAACAGAGTCCCATCCTTACTGTACACAGCTTGGATGGCTCCCCGTTTCCCCCTCCTGAGGTGCCGGATAGTCTTCCAGAAACACTTTGGTGCCGACCGAAAGTCCTTCTCCATGGCCTCTCCGAACTTCTCCCACACCCGCTGCTTAGCCTCCGACACGGCAGCCGCTGCAGCCCTTCGAGCCGGTCGGTACCCTGCAACCGAGTCAGGAGTCCTCCAGGATATCATATCCCGGAAGGCCTCCTTCTTCAGTCGGACGGCTTCCCTGACCACCGGTGTCCACCACGGTGTCCGAGGGTTACCGCCCCTTGAGGAGCCTAAGACCCTGAGGCCACAGCTAGCCACCGCAGCTTCAGCAATGGAGGCTTTGAACACCGCCCACTCCGGCTCAATGCCCCCAACCTCCACAGGAATGCCAGAAAAGCTCCGCCGGAGGTGTGAGTTGAAGATACCTAGGACGGGGGCCTCCTCCAGACGTTCCCAGTTCACCCGCACTACTCGTTTGGGCTTACCAGGTCTATCCGGAAATTTCCCCCATTCCCTGATCCAACTCACAACCAGATGGTGGTCGGTTGACAGTTCCGCCCCTCTCTTTACCCGAGTGTCCAAAACATGCGGCCTCAGATCAGATGACACGATCACGAAATCGATCATCGATCTTCGGCCTAGGGTACTCTGGTACCAGGTACACTTATGAGCACCCTTATGTTCGAACATGGTGTTTGTTATGGATAATCCATGACTAGCACAGAAGTCCAATAACAAACGACCGCTCGGGTTTAGATCAGGGAGGCCGTTCCTCCCCACCACGCCTCTCCAGGTGTCTCCATCGTTGCCCACGTGGGCGTTGAAGTCTCCCAGCAGAACTACGGAGTCCCCTACTGGAGCCCCATACAGGACTCCATTCAGGGTCTCCAAGAAGGCAGAGTACTCTGAGCTGCTGTTTGGTGCATACGCACAAACAACAGTCAGAGTTTTCCCCCCTACAACCCTTAGGCGCAGGGAGACCCTCTCGTCTACCGGGGTAAACTCCAACACCGCGGCGCTCAGCCGGGGATTTATGAGTATCCCCACACCCGCCCGGCGCCTCACGCCCTCGACAACTCCGGAGAAGAATAGAGTCCAACCCTTATCCAGGAGTACGGTATCAGAGCTGAGACTGTGCGTGGAGGTAAGCCCCACCTGATCTAACTGATAGCGCTCCACCTCCCTCACAAGCTCCGGTTCCTTTCCCCACAGCGAGGTGACGTTCCACGTCCCCAGAGCCAGCTTCTGCCGCCCGGGTCTGGTCCGTCGAGACCCCTGACCTTCGCTGCCACCCATGTGGCTGCGCACCCGACCCCAACGGGTCTTCCCACAGGTGGTGGGCCCATGGGATGAAGAGAGGGGGGGTGCCACGTAGTTTGTTCGGGCTGTGCCCGACCGGGCTCCGTGGCAAACCCGGCCACCAGGCGCTCGCCATCGAGCCCTCCGTCTGGGCCTGGCTCCAGACGGGGGCCCCGGGCTTCCTCCGGGCCGGGTCACATCTCCTCTTTTTCCATTATTCATTGGAGTTTTTTGAACCATTCTTAGTCTGGCCCCTCACCTGAGACCACTCTGCCATGAGAGACCCTACCAGGAGCACAAGGCTCCAGACAACACAGCTCTCAGGTTCACAGGGACACGCAAACCTCTCCACCACGATAAGGTGACGGTTCCAGGAGAGGACCTAAATACATACATATGTTATAGAATATTATTATTATTATTATTATATTAAATTATATTATATAGATAAAGACATCCGGGAGTCCGCAAACGGCAACAATCTCTTCTCTTCTTAACTCTGAAAGCTCATTGTTCAATGGGAAGCTCATTTGCATTAAAGCTAGAAAACCAGAAACAGCGCATTCTGAAGTGACTGAAACAGAGGGGAATAGCAGTAGGCTCGATTTTTTTTTCCTAAAATCTATTCCCAGCAAACAGCTAAAATAAGATGTTTTCTGGAACTTATATACTATTTTTACTTGTTGGGAAAACACCATAATATGTCTCCTTTAAAATAACAATTTATGGAAGTCTGTAAACTAACAATTACATTTTCCTTTTGCCAAATGGCGACATTCATTTGAGGTAGATTTCTCTATCATATTCAGCTTTATTTGTCATAGTCATCTTGGCTACTGTACAAGTTATAGATCATGGCGGAGGTAACAGCCTATTTACGTTTCTTAACAGTGTTTTGCCTGCATCATATTGGTAAACGTCAATCATAGACCTATAATTATCGCTATCTGTTACATGTATTGATCATTCATCTCGATAGCAGTCAGTGCTACAAGCTAATGTTTACTTGAAACGAGGCATGTGAATATAGGTTGTTTTTGATAACATAAAGGTGTATCGATAGTTTATTTTTGGATGCCAACTTTCTATGAAAAGGGTGATAGCCTATTTTAGTTATTGAAAAGGGAAAATGACGCCACCAACAAATCCACTTATCAATTCCCCCTCATTCGCAGTCATTAGCTCCACTTTTTTACACTTGGATTAAAAAGTAATCCTCCAATATAATTTAATCCTCTTAATACATTGAATGTTTTGGTGAAAGGACAGACCAAAAACTCGTCTTCATTAGACCATATAGTATTTCATTTGTCTTTTCACTGGCACACTTAATATTGGAATATGCCGCATATTCACATTGCGGCTAACCCTAGGTTCTCCGTTCCAAAATGTCACAACATAAAGTATAAAATAGTCCTAACGGACTTACAGTCAGGTCCATAAATATTGGGACATCGACACGATTCCAATCTTTTTGGCTCTATACACCACCACAATGGATTTGAAATGAAACGAACATGATGTGCTTTAACTGCAGTCTTTCAGCTTTAATTTGAGGGTATTTACATCCAAATCAGGTGAACGGTGTAGGAATTACAACAGTTTGTATATGTGCCTCCCACTTTTTAAGTGACCAAAAGTAATGGGACAAATTAACAATCAAACTTTCACTTTTTAATTCTTGGTTGCAAATTCTTTGCAGTCAATTACAGCCTGAAGTCTGGAACGCATAGACATCACCAGACGCTGGGTTTCATCCCTGGTGATGCTCTGCCAGGCCTCTACTGCAACTGTCTTCAGTTCCTGCTTGTTCTTGGGGCATTTTCCCTTCAGTTTTGTCTTCAGCAAGTGAAACGCATGCTCAATCGGATTCAGGTCAGGTGATTGACTTGGCCATTGCATAACATTCCCACTTCTTTGCCTTAAAAAATTCTTTGGTTGCTTTCGCAGTATGCTTCGGATCATTGTCCATCTGCACTGTGAAGTGCCGTCCAATGAGTTCTGAAACATTTGGCTGGATATGAGCAGATAATATTGCCCGAAACACTTCAGAATTCATCCTGCTGCTTTTGTCATTCATTGTGGTGGTGTATAGAGCCAAAAAGATTAGAATTGTGTCGATGTCCCAATATTTATGGGCCTGACTGTACATCCCTTGGAGAATGTTCAATCGTAGCTGCCAGCTCCATTACAAGCACTAATCCATCTTGATCTGTGAAGTTGATAAATTGTCACTTTTAGGTTTTCTACCCAGTTACCAAAAAAAAACACTTGGAACATTTGCGCTGTGGCACGCACACGGTTTGATCTAAAATACAAGAAAAACAGAAAAACCTACATTCAACCAGTGGGTACCCTCACATGGCCCCTGACTCTCTGAGGAGGTACCTCCAGTCACCCCCTCCATGCCAGGGAGCCCTGAATTTATGTCTATTTCCAGCTCCTCCACCGGGGTCAAGACAATGTGAGGGCCAGATCCAGTCTGCCGACTGTCAGCCTTTTTTTAAATTGGCTTAAAAAAAAGGGCTTATTTAAATGCAGGACTGACAAAATATAGCCTATGTAGGCCAATACGATGGTGGGATAAGCTTACCCATTTGTGTGATGTTTTTATACTTCATTTTTACTTGATCCGCTGACCGCTTTGGAGCCATCGGAGTACATATTTTTTAGAAGAAAAGGGTTATGTGGTAGGAACGTTAAGAATGCTTAACTGGGATATTAATAGAATCATGGCTCAAATATTATGGATCATGCTTTTGACATGTAACTTACGCATTTACGCGGTCAGCGATCCGCTGCCAGGCTTTGGTTCTCTGGGTTGCAGAGGCTTTAATGTTCCCTTTTCTCGTGATAATGTCCTTCTCCTCGTCATAGCTCCCAGGAGAACCTGGAGTTCCATTTCATTGAAATAAGAGGCCCGTTTCGCCATTTCGATCAGGGTTTCCATGATCCATACATCACGTCTTTATAGGTTTGGCGTGGACGCACACAACCCTGTGTTAACCAACCCCGTGTTGATTGAACTAATGCATAACCTGTGCGGTGGAACCGAAGACTCTGATTTAGTTGGCACAGGGTCAATCAACCTAGAGTTCAGCGTTAACTCTGTTTGTTAAAACTCCACTCTTGGAATACCCCTCTGAAGTAGACTGAACCACGACATGGAGGAGAAAGGGATTGTTGCCCACGATTGTTGACCGCGGTTGACTCCCGCCGGAGCCTCGCTGCCCTTAGGCACCACGGCCCCCTGCAGCGCCGAGGCGGTAGTCCCTCGGCAGCGGGATGCGGGGCTCAAGCGGGAGACATTCGCGGCCAACAATCCCTTTCCCCTCCATGTCGTGGTTCATGTACTTCAGGGAGTCAAAGCCAAAGTTCCTTTCCCCCAATTCATTCACAACCATGACTGAGATAACCCACACTCCCGTTGTGGAAATACCACAGGCGAGAGTCCGACGTTTTATGCGCCATAACACCAACAGCAAACACTTGCGTCACAGTGTGTGTAATCACACACACACGTGGCGCTCACACGGTCGTGTCTCATTGGCGGGACAAATTCTCAAGGCAGAGAAAGGGGAGGAGCTTAGATCCTTTACGACGACATATGGGACCACATTCCAAATCAGTGCGCTTGAGCCTCCGTTTTTTCAAAGGCGAGCAGAACACCTAGTGCTCGTTTTACACCAAACACAACTTTTACCCACTGGGAGACCATAGGCAGGCTAGGGGAACTCATATTTATGTTAGAAGACCTCATGAAGTGAGATTTTCATGCCATAGGACCTTTAACGTTTGTGTGGACTTTGTTGTTGATAAAACGTGATGCGAGAAAAACATTTAGTTTTCACATGCAGGTAGGCCAAGGCGAAAAGGGTGAGATTTGTTTAAATTAGCGTGAGTTTGCAGAATTTTTTTAGATATTCTATCTAACCTATCTGTAATGAAACGTCAAGTATTATTGCATAGTCTTAGAAAAAAGAGCCATAAAAAACAAATAAAATGTGTATTAATTTATTCAGAATATATGTTGGACAAACTATCTGATTTACATTTAAAGTTTTGTTACAATTTGATCAAGGATATTTAGTTATCACAAAATGCAGACAATGTTGTCTAAATTCTATACATCTCACTGACCCAATGCATTTATTAAAAAGAACCATAACAAATCAATGCACTGTTTCTATGATCTTGGTGTGCCTCGTCCCATTAAAGCTTTTTTTGTGTTTTTCTCAGGCTTAAGGAGAATTATATAACACTTTGGTCCAAATAGGGCCAGTAACAGCCCAAAACTAGAAGCTAGAATGGCAAATACTTCTACAGCATCGGCATATTTACCAGGGGAGTTAATATAAGCTGGGATAAAGGCTATCCAAACAGCACAGAAGACCAGCGTGCTGAAGGTGATAAACTTGGCCTCATTGAAGTTATCTGGTAGATTTCGTGCCAAGAATGCAAGCAGGAAACTGAGAATAGCCAGTAAGCCAATATAGCCCAGTAATACTCCAAATCCTACTGTGGACCCCACTACACACTCAACTACTATCCTGTCGCTGTAGTACTCTGTGTTTTCATGAGGAGCAGGTGAGGAAGACACAAGCCATGTTATACAAACTGCTGCTTGTATTAAAGTCAGAAATACAACAGTCCCTCTCTGTTGCATTACCCCAAACCACTTCAGACCACGGTCACCACCTGGTTTGGAGGCCTTGAATACTGCCAGAACTACCATGGTCTTCACCAAGATACACGAAACACATAGAACAAAGCTGATCCCAAATGCTGCATGCCTCAACTGGCAAGTCCACAGCCTTGGTTTACCAATGAAAAACAAGGAGCACAAAAAGCATAATTTGAGGGACAGCAGAATGAGGAAGCTAAGCTCTGAGTTGTTGGCCCTAACCACTGGTGTGGACCGATGACGGGTGAAGATTCCCAAAACAATGGTGCATAAGAGTGCTCCAAATAATGATGCTGTTGTGAAGGAGATTCCCAGGGGTTCAACATAGGAAAGAAATTCCTTGCTTTTGGGGACACATTGATCCCGATGGATGTTGGACCAAAAATCCTCTGGACAGCTTGTACATTCGGTTGAATCTAACAAACAATCGGAAGGTATTCATACTTTTGGTAAGGGCTTTTGAAAAAAGATGTGCAGTATACAAATATATATATATTGCAAACAAACCTGTCTCATTGCTTATTTTTCCATCTGAACAAGGGATGCAGTCGAAGCAGCAGACAGGTTCACCTTTCCTTATGGCCATGCGAGTGCCTGGGGGACAGCTCTCGCTACACACTGACCTGGGAGGCTATGGGGGAACAAGTTGATTGCATTAAAATCAAATTCCTATTATGATGAATGAATCATGTCCCTGGCAATAAATAGTTGGGAAGCAGACCTTTTTTGATTCAAAATTCCAAAAGATTTTGTCTTCATCAAGGTTAAGATCAATGAGTTTTGAAGCCATTTCTTTAACGTCTCCCACATTTGTAACCTCTGTGCTTCTGTCTGGGAGCCACCTCCAGTTCATCACATCATAGATTGGTAAAACATCCCCATTCTCATCAAATGATACTTGATCCCCAAAATCTGTAGTGAAATTGACTCTTTGCAAATAATATACAAGCTGAATGGCAGGACAGAAGTGTAAAGAGAGAAAACATCAATATTGCACTATTGAGCTCAGGAATCAACTTTATAATAAATCACAGGAAAAAAACGATATAATGGAATTTATTAGAAAACAGACCTGCCATGGCTCTAGTCCCTGCAAACGGGCACAGCTTTGCCCTCGGAAAGGCCCACTCCCTGGAACACACTGCAGATTTTCATGCAGAGCATGTGCTAGCGCATATACAGCTTTGTACACATTATACTCTGGCCTGAGGTTAGACAGATCCAAGAATTCAGTCTCTATATTCCTTAGAACCTCATTCCCTGTACATAGTCGTTCTTGAGTCTGACCTTCCGCCTCCATTCCAGCAGATACAAATTTACACCGAAATATGTGCTCCCAAAACTGCTTCACCTAATGAAGGGGGATTCATAAATAAGGGGGACTAATGAGCAAACATAAGCAGCCTTGAGATCATATTTATATTGATTGTTTCTACAAGGCAGAAAAAAGACTCAGTCTGTTAGGTGAAACCCGCACTAAGGTGTTGTCCTGGGTGCTGAGGGTGTCATTGTCAGGGCGTATGGTCAATAGGAAGTCCCTGAGTCCTGGTATTTCCCCTCGGCGGATGGCAATGCCCAGAGTGCCTGCAAGAAAATGCATGTAGCCTGGAATATGGAGCACTTTGGCTGTACTCCAGGCTTCACTGGCAATCCATTGTAGGCCTGTCACATTTTGTTTTACTACCTGTTGATTAGATTGTACAAAGTATATAAATTAACAAGATTTTTTTTTTTTTTTTGCATCTGCAGAAACATTTAAGTATTTCCCCTGCTTTTATTCTAGCATGAAAAAAATCAGCACTAGATTCCAATAGCTATCTATAATTAAATCACTAACCTCTTCCATGAGATCAAGCATGTTGCTTGGATGTGCAAAAACAGTAACCACACTGGATGTGGATTTCTTCATTCTGCCGACAATCCTCTGTATTTCATTAACATCGTGTCCCCAGGGCAGAACCTCTAGATAAGCCAGACAGCCTCCACCAGACTTGGCCAGGCCTGACTTGAATGAATGGGCCGTGTGGCGACCGTAGTCGTCATCACTGATCACAAGACCCACCCAGGTCCAGCCAAACCTCCTCAGAATCTGTAGCATAGCTCGCACCTGGTTTAACAATTTTTTGAGAAATACATTTTGTAATATTTAGGAGAAACATATATTTCAATAACATTACATGTAGACAAATCATTTTCATGTGGTAATAAAAGTACCTGAAATGCGTCACTTGGAATCGTTCTAAAGAATGAAGGGAACAGCCTTCTGTCACTAAGACAGGAACATGTGGCAAAATAACTGACCTTTGAAGGCAAAGATATCATTTATTGTCATGACCCATATTTATAATTTCTAACATATTTTTAACCCTTCATGTTGAATATTTGAGATTCATAATTGAACAGGTATGACAATCATCAACAAGAAGCTTTTTCTAAAATATGACTTACCATTGGTAGACTGTACAAGCTCAGGATGCTAGAAATGGCAATGGTACGCGTTGAGGAAGAATCTCCCACAATACCCAAAACAGGAGGATACCCGTAACAGCTCTCATTTAATTGAAACGGTTCTCCTCTGCCACTGGTCATAGACAGAGCTGCACGGAATGAGATCCCTAGTTTGACACAGCTATCATATAGACTGTACCCCAACGATATATTAGGAAGCAGTTTGGAGTTTCTGTTAATTTCATCAACGGCAAAGGCCATGGTCTGGGCCTGTCTGAAACCTCGAATATCAAAGCTGAAAAATAATAATAATAAAACAAAATCAGTGTATAAGCAAAAGTATTACATGTCATTGGATAGTAAATACCCTTGATCATCCTAGACGGACTCACCCATGGCATATGGGATCATTCGGCTCTGACGTGAAATACAGTTCAGAAGATGCAGTGTAATAGTTTATAGCAAAGATCCCTCCTAGAATAACATCACCAAACTTATGCATTCCTTCCAGATTCAATTTTCTCTGGGATGTACAATTGAAGGGTCCACTTAAAGACATATGGGAAGAGAAAGAGAACACAAACAAACATACACATATGAACAAATGTGATTCATTATGAGCTCTCATGACTGCCCTCCAATCTGAACCCACCTTTCTCAAACAAATGATTTTCTAGAACACAAATTTATGTGTTTTAACAGTCAAATGCCCTCCCCTTATTTTTTTTTTTTCTTTTTTACTGAGCCTATCACGACAGGGCAGACATTTTGGGGTGGAAATTATACTGCATCATAATACTATGACTAAATAATATACATAATTATTATAACAATTCTAAACTGCCGAAAATTATAAAGCGCCCTGAATTAAAAATCTCAGAGGCTTTTTTCTTTATCTTGTATAGTTTCATTTTTATGATTTTCTGCACTAAATTAGGCAATTTTTTTTGTTTGTATTGTTTTTTAAAGAGTCTCTCTATATATAGAGCTACTCAGTTACCTACCACAGTGTAGGTAATGAGTAATTTATATCTTGTCACATCTAGAAATCAATGAGTAATTTATATCTTGTTACATCTAGACATCAACGGGCCACCCCCATAGATCTGCCAAAATGTTCACATATTTTAAAAGCATTCTTGTGAACCACCATGACAAATGTACTGGACACAGGAAGTAGATTATCTTTCATTGTTATTTTGTTTGGTTGGGGAGGGGATTCCACACACATAAAATGTACTGAAGCAGTAAATGACGTCGCCCTTAAGAGTCAGCATCTATGGGAGGGTCCGTATTAACAGTTATATAATTCTATATTGGAGCTCTCTCAACTCTATCACATAGGCTTTTGTTGATAAGGATGAGGAATTCTTGAATTATTTTATTTGGTCCACATACCTTTTTGGACCAAAAAGGTACCCCAAACTGCCACTGTCCCCACAACTCCCCATCCTGACAAGCCAACCGCCCTCCCCCTCCATCTCTGAGACTGGAGGCCTGGTGCCTTGACTGACGTAGGTGTTGCTGGGTCTGGCCATTGCATGGCTTCTGGACGGTCTGGGAGGAGACTTGACCCTGTTGATAGCTCAACTGAGGGCTACCCTCCACCAAGATGACAGGGCATATTCACCAGCTCCTTCTCGGAGCATGGGGCCTTGGACTGCTGTGTTAGCCGCTAGCTGCTGACTGCTGCTCTTGCACTATGATCTACTTCCTCCGCTGGGCACTACCAATGACTTTTACTGTCGTCGGTTAAAGGGCTGGTGCTGGCTGTGTGTTAACACTGCTGGGTTCCAGGGGTTTCCTCGGCAGCCCTTCTGAGTCCGTTCTGGGTCATGGAGTCCCCAAATTGTGTGACATGAAATACTACCAATCAAAGGGTAATCAAAAATTGCTAATATGTATCTGTTTGTATTTGATATTAATTGCATCAAATGCAAACATTTTAATAAAAAATCCTTCCAGTCAGGCCTCCCCCAGACTGGGCCAGGCCTGACTGGAAGGATCGGGCAGCATTTAGTCCGTAGTCGTCATCACTGATTATAAGGGAAAAACAAGTCCAGTTAAACCACCTGAGAATTTAGAGCATAGCTCTTACCTGGTAGAATAAAATGAATAGCTTGTGGAAAATCTAGTAGGAACATTTCCCTACATTTATGAATATCTTATTCACATTGTAAAACCATGACATGCATGCAGATAATGTATGATGCTTCATGAGCGCTAAAATAATTCAGGGGGTAAGGAAAGCGCTCTACCTGAAAGGCATCATTTGGAATAGTTCTAAAGAACAGCCTTCTGTTACTCAGACAGGAACATAGGGCAAAATAACTCACCTGTCCAACGTAAAGACAGAAATAATGCTTATGATCCATCTGCTTGAAATTAATTAAAATTGATTCGCTTGTCCATTGACATGATTACATATCATGAGTGTGACGCCCTGGCTTGAGCACTAGGCCTTTTCCTCCCTCTACCGGAAGGGTATAGGAATATTGTTGTATATTGTTGTTTGTGTCTGGTACTGTTCCCTTTGGCCTGCAGGAGGAGCTAGAGTGTTCCTGTCCTAATGAGGGAATTGGAGCCAGCGGTGTTCATGGCTGCCGGGGATATAGGCGGTGTCCTGTTGCCCCATTCTCTCTCTCTCTCTGATAGACGAGGTTTGAGGGCTGGATGCAGCGGATCGCAATGTCTTTTCTGCGTTGTGCATTGCACGTTACCTTCTATGTTGAGTTATGGAAATACCTGTGAATAAATACAGATTATTGTAATTGACGTTACCCGACGGTGTCTGTCTCCCTATGTGCAACGCCTTCGAGCCAAGGCGTTTGGGACATTTGGGGGCTCATCCATTCTTTTCCTTGTTTAAGGCTCATGTTGGCTGTGATAGCGACGTGCGGTGTATTAGGCTAGACTACTCGGATGGCCCTGGTGATGGAGTCGTAGTCTCGCTGGGCCCGGCCGGCAGACTGTGGGCCGCGAGCTGCGCCTCTCCTGTTAGGAGTGGCAGGAGACGGTGCGCCCACTCCGGGCGAGGCCACCCTGAGACCTCGGCCACCCCCTGGAAAGTCTCGATAAAGGCTTCCGCGTCGTCTGCCTCGCCCATTTTCGGGACGTGTATGTGCGCTGCGGGTCCCGCCCCTCGGGGTCCTTCGCCGCGTCCGCCGGAGGCGAGGAGCTCCCGGAGCATGGCCCGATCGGCGGCCAAGGACTGGGCCAGGTCCGAGAGCGCCTCGTTCTGCGCCTGGTGGAGCTGGCCTTGTCTCTCCGCCATCTGGGCCAGGTGCCCGAGTACGTTTCCAAATGGGGACTGGTCCATTTTTCCTGCACACTAGCCCCACGTTGGGCTCCACTGTAGCAGGTTCCAAATGAGTGCGAGCAGGCAGAGTTGTCAACCCTCAGCGGGAGATCGTTTTAATGTCTTTTAAAGCCGAACAAAATCACTTAAACTATTAACAAGGTTCTCTCAGAGGATCACTTGGGTCCGTTCTGGATCTCTCTGGTCCGTTTTCTCCCGGATTCCTTTCTCCTCACTACAACACAAAGCAGGCACATAAGTACAAACACTCCCTGATTGGCCTGAGTGCTCACACCTGCTCGCACTCAGGTCCAATCCCCCCAGCCAATCCGGTGCGCTCCCAACCTGCCCATACTCCCCCTGCAGGCCAGACGTTGCACGTCCCCCCACAATCTGATTTCTTTTTCGTTCACATTTGGTTATGGTAGGCCGGTTATGAGCGCATTGGATGCGTTTTGGGATGCTCTATCTGAGAGTTAATAGAAGTTACAGAATGGTTTTCTATTGAGATTACAATGCCTAAAACTGCCAGGAAGGACCGTTTGGTCGATTTCATTTGCGAGAGTTTAATGGCAAAAGAGGTGTTTGCCCTTTTTTGTTCTCCGATTGTTGATCCGGTTATGGAGCAGTCGCCCAGTCAAAAATCTGATGCTACAGCGTCCGCTATGGCTTACAGTGTGCTAACTTTTGAAGAGCAAAAAAATATTTTGCAAATGCAACTTCAGCAGAAGAGATTTGACGCGGTGGAAGGGGAACAGGAACGTTTGTTGGAGCAGGAAAGAATACGGTTGGAACGTCTTCGACTGGACCTGATGGCAGAGGGGAAGTACGGAAATTCCAAGCAGCCATCGGGCCTAGCAAGTATGGTTAAGTTTCTCCCGAAGTTCAATAAGCGGGACCCAGTTGTTTTTTTTTCCCAATTTGAAAGTGTCACTAGTGATCTGGGGTGGACTAGTGAGGACCAAGTTTTATTGTTAGACTGCCTTATACGGGAAATCCCAAGAAGCTTATGTCGCTCTGTCCACTACCGATCGGAAAGATTATAGAACTGTTAAGGAAGCAGTGCTGAAAGCATACGAGCTTGTCCCTGAGGCTTACCGACAGCGTTTTCAGAATCATCGAAAGTCGGATAAACAAACATATGCTGAGGCAGCCAGGGAGCAGTCCAGTTTGTTCCACTGTTGGCTCGCAGCTGAGGCTGTTGATTTCGATTCGTTGTGCAATTTAATGATTGTGGAGCAGATTACATCTTGCCCGAAAAGGTGGCTACCTATGTAAACGAACATAAGGTAAAAAATTTCTCTGAAGCCAGTTCTCTTGGCGATGGTTATATTTTAACACACAAGAGTAACCTGCATGAATTCTCGCCGCGCAAAGATTATTATCGGCGAGAACAGCAACCAACTTTCCAGCAGCGCTCTAGTCATGTTAACACAGGACCTCACGTGAGGTTTAAGTTCGGGTCTGGGGGAAAAAATAAGGAGGGTCATTTTGACATTTGCCGTGAGTGCCATAAGCCAGGGCACTTCAGACGTAATTGTCCTGATTTGGCCCGTAAACAGCCTACGGTCGGCACGAGAGAGGTTGGTTGTGTGTCCTCTGAGTTTTGCTCACGTGAAAAGTGCTAATGCAGATACGGGCGAACTGTTTCATTCCGGGTGTTCAACTGTAGCAGGTGAAGGCGAAAGCTTGTGTGTGTGGTGCCTAGGACTATTCCTGACGCTGATTACACGCCGTTTGTTAGTGACTCACGTAGAGTGCCAGTCAAAATATTGTGCGACACTGGAGCGTCAGAGAGTTTCATCCGTCAGGCTGTGCTCCCATTTTCATAAGCATCAGACACTGATAGTGCGGTCTTGATTCGAGGAATTGGGTTACATTCGTTTTCTGTACCTTTGCATAGGATCGAGCGGAATTCCGGTTTTGTAAACGGCGAAGTGACTATCGCTGTTCGTCCTTCGCTGCCTGTGGATTGCATTGAATTAGATTTTGGGCAATAATTTGGGACATGATTCTGTTTTTCCTTTTCAATCTCCACCACCGCCTGTGGTCAGTAGGCCCACAGGAGTGGAACTGTCAACTGAGTCTGACAAGTGTTTTGAGGAGTTCCAAGAGGTGATCACTGCCTGCATGGGGACTCGTGCTAGGGCTCGTGCGCAGGTAGAGGGTTCATCAGGTGTTCCTGTGACATTGTCCAAATTGTTTAATCCAGAGTTACCAGCGCCGTTATCTGTGGGTAAGGTTATTGAGGCTCAGAAAGATGAAACCACTTTGAAAAAGTATTTTTCAATGGTTGTGGATAATCAGGGTGTGGAGCATGATTATTTTGTCCGAGGTGGGATGCTGCTTCGCAGTTGGTTGCCTTTTGCAGGTACTGACATGACCGGTCAAGTGATGCAGGTGGTAATGCCTGAGAAATATCATGATCTGGTATTGAAGGCCACTCATGGGGAAAACATCCGGACATTTTTGTGTAAAGAAAACGTGTAACCATGTGTTGCAACATTTTTACTGGCGTTGCATCAAACGTGATGTTGCAGGATTTGTCAAATCATGTCATGTTTGCCAGGTCGCAGGGAAGCCCAATGAGAAAATTAAACCTGCACCTTTGAAGCCAATCCAATCTGTTGGTACTCCTTTTGAGCACCTGATTATTGACTGCGTTGGACCCCTGCCAAAGTCAAAGTCTGGTATGGAGTATATGGTCACGGTAATGTGCCAGGCTACCCGGTATCCTGCAGCATCGTTGTTGAGTCGTTGACTCAGTTATTTTCCATTTTTGGCATGCCGAATGTGATCATTTTACATCTAAGACCTTTGCTGAGGTGTTGAAACAATTACGCATTACGCACATTCTCAGCAGCGCGTACCATGCGCAAAGCCAGGGGGCTTTTAAAGCGAGATTGGGAGGAGGGCTTACCATGGCTCTTGCTGGCGGCATGTGCAGTCGTGCAGGAAAGAACTGGGTTTAGTCCTAATGACCTCGTCTTTGGCCACAAGGTGCGGACACCTCTGTCTGTCTTGGGCACTGAGTTGGGCAGTACAGAACCACCAGAGAGCTTGGCCGACCACGTTCAAGGTTTTCGTTGCAAAATGTTCCTTGCATGGAAGATGGCTAGTGAAAATCTGGGTCGTGCTCAAAAGAAAATGAAGACACTTTATGACCGTAAGACAGTCGTAAGGGCTTTTAGCCCAGGTGATGAAGTTCTTGCCTTGCTGCCAATACGGGGTTCACCTTTTGAGGCCAAGTACTTGGGCCCGTACACTGTCAACCGCCAGGTCTCGGATACAAATTATGTTGCGTCAACTCCGGAAAGAAGCAGTGCTGAAACCAGTAGGGTTTGAAGCGGGGCTGGCCACACCCGAAATATCTCAGGTGTAATGCTAGCTGGTTTGGATAGTCTTCTCGGCCATTTGGACGTTGAACAACTGGGACAACTGAAAAGATAATTTTTGAGTTTTCATCTTTATTTTCTGACACGCCGACCTGTACCAGCGTGATCGACCACGATATAGTGGTGGGAGATGCGAAACCGATTCCGGCCGGGAAAATGTAGTGGCTGACGCCTTTTCTCGAGCCACGGAGGGATTGGAATGAGGGTGAATGTCTGTCGGCCTCATGTCTTGTTCTGCTTAAGTTGTGCCGTGTATCCAAGTGCCGGGTATGTGTGTGAGAAATTAACCATTACTTTTATATTAACTATGAGTATTATCAGTGTCACGGTCTGTCCGCCACGCCCCCTTCACCCTCGCAGCTGGGCTGCGTCAGGTGGTTAGTGGAGCCTTTAAGTTGACTGAACACTGTTCACCTGTTGCCAGATTGTCTTCGCTGTTGGTTCATGCAAGTCTCTCCAGCTATTCGCCTGTCTCCTGTTCCCGGTTTACCGATCCTGCCTGTTCCCGACTACGTTCCCCGCCTCGTCCTACTGGATCCTCGTTCGCCTGTCTCCTGCCCCGGCTTCCCGACCCTGCCTGTCCCCGACTACGTTCCCCGTCTCGTCCTACTGGACCCTCGTTCGCCTGTCTCCTGTCCCGGCTTCCCGACCCTGCCTGTCCCCGACTACGCTCCCCGTCTCGTCCCTCTGGATCCTCGTTCGCCTGTCTGCTGCCCCGGTTTCCCGATCCTGCCTGCCCCCGACTACGTTCTTCGCCCCGTCCCCGTTGATTTGCTTGACGAAGTAAAGATAGGATTATCATTGTGTTTGCTGGTCTCTGAGTCGTGCTTTTGGGTTCGAATCTGCCAGTCTCTTCAGTGGAGCGTGACAATCAGGCCTATATACATCAGGCATAAACATTAATGGTTGAATGTAGAGAAACCACACCTGGACCCAGAGTAATGGCCTGATAAGGCGCCAAGGACTTTGGGGCCCAGGCTACTGTCATCCTCCCATTTTTAGATTAACTACAGGAGATGAGCACATACGTAAAGGAATGTAAGGCCATTTTGAACATATACCAGGACGGTCATATATTACATGCATGACAGCTCAGTTGGTGTGGATAAGAGGGACTGGGATCGGAGCCCCAGTCAGTGTGTCTTTTGCAAAACCACGTGCTCGGCTCTGTTGTACCTATTTTGTGGGTAACAATAAAGTCTGTTATTACTTTTTCCGGACTCCCCGATTTCTATTGCGTATAGCTAGTTGAAGTAAATTAGATAAGTCGTTAACAAAAATTGCTACGACATATGCAAAAGAGTGGAGGCAATAATAGGGTTGTGAGTAAGACTGTGTAGGCTGTTTGTGTAACGTGCGCGTTTGGCTGCACCCAAGTGCACAGACTGGCGACGAGCGTGGAACAGAGTCAATAGTTTATTTCGTAGACAGGCGAGTAGTCAGACAAGCAGGGATCAGGAACCAACGGGGTAGTCAGACAGGCGGGGATCAGGAACCGGCAGGAGAGTCAGACAGGCGAGGATCAGGAACCAGAAGGAGAGTCAGACAGGCAGGGATCAGGAACCGGCAGGAGAGTCAGACAGGCGAGGATCAGGAACCGGGAGAATAGTCAGACAGGCAGGGATCAGAGAGCAGGCAGGAGCGGTGGTAGGTCAGGAGTAGAATCGCGGGAAAGCACTGTGAAACACAAGAGACAATCTGGCAGGGAATGTTTGGGAGGAGAGGACTGATATAGGGGAAACACAGGTGAAGGTGGTTGGGTTAATTGGGAGTGATCAGGGTGGCAGGCAGGTGAATGAGAAAACCAGGGGCGGATCATGACAGTTTGACTGTTGGCCTATATGTCTGTGTACAAAACTATGTGTTTTTTGGGGTTTATGTGTGCAAGTACGAAATAAGTTGTGGTGATTGGGATTTAGAAATGTTTTCCAAGAAGCCCAGGATATGGTCTCCTGTCTTATGGGGGGGAGTGATGTGACAATTCCTCCCTCTCCCTATAGGGTATAGGGATATTGTTGTATATTGTTGTTTGGGTCTGGTACTGTTCCCTTTGGCCTGCAGGAGGAGCTAGAGTGTTACTGTCCTAATGAGGGAATTTAAGCCAGCCGTGTTCATGGCTGCCGGGGTGTCTGTCTCTGAAGTGGCAATTCTTTGCTTTGGATATTGCCACGCGAGGTGAATGGCGAGGGTCCCGACGCACTTGTTCCAGAAAAAGCACTCGCAGAAAGTTCATGTGAATGGTGTTTTAATCAGAACAATTCCGGTTTACTTTCTGTTACAGTCCAAAGGATGAGAAATTATAATGAGTGATATACCTTTACGAGAATACGGGAGTATGTGGTCGGAAACTTTTCCGCCTCGCTATCACGCTACCCTCAAACTAAACCCACTATTTATTCAATTAGCCGGTACGCCGGCAAGTCAAGGGGGAGGGGTTACGTGCCACCTGATAAATGACGTAAGCAGGTAGGTGTCAAAAAATAAATAAATAAATAACCATTTTCTTTTCCTGGCTTGCAAACTGTGGTCATAACTTAAATGAAAACTAAATCAGAAATCAGAAACCATGAAACCACAAACATGGCTCCTACATCCTGGCCCCTAATTGTTAGTGCTCAAGCAAAACAATTACCAATCCAATGCTAAATGGAGCCATAATCCATAATAACTTAAGTTTCAGTTATATAAATACATTCTTAATAACTGTCATCAATGGTGTCAATACATACACATTGTTTTTCCTTTCCAATGATCCCACATAAGACCCCAAAGTTCAAAGTTCCTTTGGTCCATAGGGCCTCAAGGTTTCCCAAAGTCCATGGGTGTGTGCATATGCACATGTGCCTTTGTCTTAAAGTCCATGCATGTATGTGCGTATGCGCGTGTATGCTCAAATGTCCATGGGTGCAACAAGAGTCAAGTGTCAGTGTGCTGCAAGAATGAGAGGTCCATGTATATGTACAGTGATGAGAGGGAATGCGTTGTGGATGCAACAGTCCATGTGCATGTCGGTGGGTGAGGACACCATGCGTAGGTGTTTGTCAGTGTAGGTGAGTGTGTGCAGGGGCAAGGGGGCGTGATGAGCTTGGCCCAGCATGCAAGGCCTTTAAGCTGGATCAGCTTCCAGGAGCAGGCAAAGTTTGCTGATAGGCCTCTGGATGACGCTGGCCTTGGTCTTCACCAAAACCCTCCGGACGAGCCCTTTGGGCCCAGGCAGGGTCTTCACCACTCGGCCTAGGGGCCACGAATTTCTTGGCACTTTTGAACTCCAACTTTGGACTGCAATTTCCTACAGAAGACACAGGATTTAATGACACATCTTGCAGCAGAATTGGCAGAGGGAAGCCAGAACCTTTGCCTAAGCCTCGACAGCATGTGATTCCTTCCTGCGTGTCCTACTTGTTGGTGTATCTCACGCAGGATCAGTTTGGACACATGTGAGTCCTTGGGGAGGATGATGGGGTGTTTCAGACTCACCGGCATGGAAGATTTACTTATCCTGCCTCCAACCCTCAGGATTCCATCATCCAAGACCGGATCCAGTGTGGATATGGTGCTGTCTGCTTTGACTGGCATGCCTTTCCTTAAGAGAGTGAGCTCAGAATCAAAGTGACACTGCTGTACATAGCAAATGATCGCCCTCTCTGCTTCGTCCAGCAGCAGGAGCAGCAGGAGCTTTCTGAGTTTCAGCAGCCAGGCAACAGCTCTTTGAAGTTTCTTCCATGAAGAGAAGTACTGAATGAGGTAAGTAGTTGCATTACTGTCAAGCTGTAAACAATTTGCAGTAATGTCCCTCTTCACCTCAGGATCATCGTGGAGTATGTGTCTGATGTCCTCCGGTGCCTCAGGCCATTAAGATTCCGGCTTTAAAAGGAAGTGAGGGCCGTGGAGCCATCTAGGGGACTTCAAGAGCGGTTCGATGTTCAGTCCGCGGGAGGCATCGTCTGCTGGATTATCCCTAGTGTTGACGTATCTCCATTGATGCACCTGAGAGAGGTTATGAATCACTGCAATCCTGTTGGCTACATACGTATGGAACCTTTTTGTTTCATTATAGATGTATATCAGCACTGATGTGCTGTCCGTCCAGAAAGTGGAATTCTCCAGGTCCATGTGAAGTTCCTTCTGGAGCATCCTGTCCACTTTAACGGCAAGTGTTGCAGCAGCGAGTTCTAGTCTGGGAATAGACATCTGCCTCACGGGAGCCACTCTGGCCTTTGCAAGCACAAAAGAGACATGAACATTGCCATTGCAGTTTGTAAGACTGAGGTAACTCACCGTTCCGTAGCCGGACTCACTTGCATCACAGAAATGATGCAGTCGAGCAGTCCTGGTTAGGCCAAAGTTCTCAGGTTTTACACACCTGTCCACATGAAATCTGTTCAGCTGCTCCAGTTCTGTGACCCATCTTTGCCAGGGTTTGGAGAGAACTTCTGGAATGGGGTCATCCCATCCACACTTTTCAAGGCAGAGCTTTTGTAGAATCTGTTTGGCTTTGAGGATAAAGGGGGCAAGGAAACCCAATGGATCATATATGGAACTAACAACAGACAGAATGGCTCGTCTTGTTAGGACTCTGTTCTTGCTGGCCACTTTGAAGGTGAAAGTGTCTGTCTGAATGTTCTAATCCATCTTGATCCGTGAAGTTGATGAATTGTCACTTTTAGGTTTTCTACCCAGTTACCAAAAAAATCAACTTTTGGAATAGTATGCGCTGTGGCAAGCACATGGTTTGCATTTGTTACTTCGAAGGCAAAAAATATATAAAATACAAGAAAACACAAAATCCTACATTCAACCAGTGGGGTATGGCCCCTGACTCTCTGAGGAGGTAAGTACCTCCAGGTACCCCCTCCATGCCAGGGCGCGCTGAATTTATGTTTATTAACAGCTCCTCCACCGGGGTCAAGACAATTTGAGGGCCAGATCCAGTCTGCCGACTGTCGGCCTTTTCACGATTGGCTTAAAAATTTATACCAATACGATGGTGGGAAAAGCTTACCAGTTTGTATCATTTTTATACTTGATCCGCTGACCGCTTGGAAGCCATCGGAGTACATATTTTTTTAGAAGAAAGGGGTTATGTGGTAGGATCTTTAAGAATGCTTAACTGGGATATTTATATATTCATGGCTGAAATATTAAGGATCATGCTTTTGACGTGTAACTAACGCATTTACGCGGTCAGCGATCCGCTGCCAGGCTTTGGTTCTCCGGGTTGCAGAGGCTTTAGCGTTCCCTTTTCTTGTGATAATGTCCTTCTCCTCGTCATAGCTCTCCAGGGGAACCTGAAGTTCCATTTCTTTGAAATAAGCGGCCCGTTTCGCCATTTCGATCAGGGTTTCCATGATCCATACATCACGTCTTTTTAGGTTTGGCGTGGATGCGCACAACCCTGTGTTAACCAACCCCGAGTTGATTTGAACTAATGCATAACCGCTGCTGTGGAACCGAAAACTCTGGGTTAGTCGGCACAGGGTAAATCAACCTAGAGTTCAGCGTTAACTCAGTGTTTGTTAAACCTCCGTTCGTGGAACACCCCTCTGGACGAGTGTTTCGCAAGCTCTCTTGCGTTGTTTGGCCGCATGCATGCGCATGCGGATGCGCATGCGCGGTAGCCAGGCGTCCGTCTCATCCAATGGCGAGCTCAGTTGGCGCTGTGTGCTTCAAGATTCCGATTGGCCCAGAGAAATGTCAATTATAAGAAAGATTCTGAAGCAAGTGCTGAGATTCCGATTGGCCCAGAGAAATGTAAATTATAAGAATGATCCAATAATTTTTCGCAATTCTGGACCCCCCCCCCACCCCCCTCCCCAAAACAAAACTCTCCAGTTCTACAAGATTCACGTGAATGACCAAATTGACCAAGAAAACGGCGATTGTCGCCGAAAAGCGACAAGTTTGCAGCTTTGCCTCTCTCTCCAGGGCTGCCATTCTCGCACACTTTCCACTCATCTCCATTATCTCCTCTATGTCGTTCTTCCACACTCTCCTTGGTCTTCCTCTAACTCTCTTTCCATCTACATAGCCATCAAATAGGAAGAATTCCAGCCTGTCCGCCCGAATCATATGGCCAAAGTATCTGAGCTTGCTTTTGTATATGAAGCTCAGAAGACTTCGACCCTCACCGATACGTAGGAGTATGGTTTCATTTGTGATGTGGTCCACCCATGAGACCCTTATGCCGCGTTTCCACTGCAGGGTGTGGAACGGATCGGTTCGCAAAGGTGCGGTAGGGAGGGGGCGGTATAGCCCAGCTCAGTTCCGAGGTCGCGTTTCCACCGCCGACAGTACCCTAAGGTAGGCCGGATGTCGATCGCCGCGGCAGCTACGTAAACATCGTAAACAACGTCTTCCTCCCCAAGAATGCAGACGAACGTCTCCACCTCCTTGTTCGCCCAAGCAAGCGTTTTACGCGACATGTTAATTGTAAAGAATAATACCTCGAGGCTACTGTTTGTTTGTTTTTATCCCCACGTCGCCCGGAAGTGATGATTCTGTCGACCAATCAACAGAGGGGGTGTGTAGCTAGAATCTCCCAGGACCCTTTCAGGCGTCTCGTCTCGTTTTCAGTACCCCAACGGAGGAGTACTGAAAACGAGGCCAAAACGGGTACAGCTTGAGCTAAGTCCGTGTCACGCCCACTTTTGGCGGTGGAAACGCAACCCGTACCGCACCTTTGTGAACCGATCCGTTCCGCACCCTGCAGTGGAAACGCGGCATAAAGGTACGGCCACACCAACCGCGTTACTCGCGTTAGGGGCATCGAAAATCTGCATTTTTGCATAGGGAACCATTGGTTTAGGCGCGTAGACGCGTTACACGCGTTGAAGCGTTGCGTTAGGGGCGTTAGACGCGGCAGTTGCACGTAATTACGCACGTAAACGCACCAACGCCCGGAGTTCAAAAAATGTAACTTTCAACGCTCCAACGCTTGACGCTTAGCCGCAATAGCCAATCAGCGTGGAGCTTCACCCGACGTCACTGGCAGAGAGTAGTGACGCTTGCACAGAAGCATAAGGCCGACATCTTTCTTTATTCTCGATGGAAATAGTAACATAGTTACGCCATTAAATGCGTTTTTAGCGAGAAATTTGCATTTTACTTTCATAATGTTCGCTCGGTGAATGTGAAGGATGTTTGGTTTGTGTTATGGAAATATCAATCATAACTATAAATATACAATCACATATAAATTATATTAACCTTGTTTATATAATTATTACATTAGAAGGAACTGTATTCATTCTCTCTGTATCTTAAAACACATCCCTTCCTCTCTTTTTAACTGAGAGAGGTTAAGGTAATTCGGATTTTAGTTCCCACTGGAGCCAGTCAGTCTGGTATTGAGATCAGGCCAATCGACTGACTTCTTTGTTGCGTAAACTTGTTTACAGCCATGTCTTACAGACCTGCCGACGTGTCCAATATCCACCTATTGTATTACAAATGTACTTGGCCTAAGGTAACTCCCACTCCCTACCCACAATGAAAACGTTCCCTATAAGAATCTTGTGAATCTATTGTCTCGTCGAATGTATCCTTGGTAACTTTGCTGCCAGTACTTTTCCCATGATCATGCCTTAAGATTAAATCAAATATTTCACTGTCCGACGTGTCCGCGAGAGAACTTTCTCTTCATCAGTTTGATAGTTATGACGAAGAGGGAACGCTCCGTTCACTTGCATGGACATGGACTCATCTAGCTGCGTTGGCGCGTTGACGCGTTGGAAGCGTTGAACCACCACACACTGATCAAGCGTCAGGTTAGGTGCGTTACTCGCGTTATCCAACGCGAGTAACGCGGTTGGTGTGGCCGTACCATTAGGATCCTCCGGTAGCACCACATCTCAAATGCGTTGATAGAGTCTCTCTCCGCTTTTCTCATGGACCACGTCTCACATGCATAAGTAAAAACTGGCCACACGACCGCCTTTAAAAAAAAATTATTCAGGGCTACGACAGGCTTTGGTCTTTTCAGACGTGATCAAAATCTCTGAACTTAGATTTTGCTCTGATTCGTATGGTGTTTCTGCCGTCCATGTTGGCCGAAAATACCGCTCCAAGGTATACAAAGCGATCAACATACTCTATAAGAGTGCCATCAACCGTAAGTTGACAACTTAGATCTCCAGCCTTCGAAAAAGTCATCACCTTTGTTTTCCCTGAGTTGATCTTCAGACCATATTCCTTCCCTTTGTTGTTAACACTATCCACTAGTTCTTGCAACTCTTCTCTTCTTCTGGCTCTTGGCTCTTGGCTCTTGGTTCTCGGTGTATAAGTTGAAGATTGAAGGTGCAATCAGACACCCTTGTCTGACTCCCTTCCTGATCTCAACTGGGCTTGACTCTCCACACTGTTTTACGATCACCATACTGTCCGTATAGAGGCCTCAAATGACGTCAATCATGTGCTCTGAGAAACCAAGACTACCCAAACTTCCCACAACTTATTGTGGTTGACTGAATCAAATGCTTTGGAATAGTCGAGGAAACACATATGAACACTTTTACCTGTCTCAAGATATTTCTCACCAATTTGGCCAAGGTTGAAGATCTGATTTCTAGTCCCCAGACCAGCCCTAAAGCTGCACTCAGTGTCTCTAAGCTCCTCCTCGATCTTTCCAGACATCCTTTTTGCAATGATCCAAAGAATGATCTTCGAACAGTGCGAGATCATGCTTAACGTTCTGTAGTTTGAGCATTCACCCATGTCACCCTTCTTATACAACGTAACTATCACAGATTTCACCCAGTCACCCGGCCACTTTCTAGACTTCCAGATGGTTCTACAAATCCTGTGTAGTTTGTCAATTCCAACCTCTCCTGATGCCTTTATCAATTCTGCCTGTATGTTGTCGCACCCAACCGCCTTCCCAGTCTTCAAGCTTTTCACAGCTGCACGAACTTCAGACTTGAGAATGTCCGGCTCTAGCTCCATTTAATTTCCCTCACTTCTTTCTGCTTCATGCATGTAGGCCAAGGAGAATAAGGTGAGATTGCAGAACATTATTGAGATATTCTATCTAACCTATCGGTAATTAAACATCAAGTATTATTGCATTGTCCTGTGAGAAAAGAGCCATTAAAACCAAATAAATGTGTATTTATTTATTCACGATAACATATATGTTGGACAAACTATCTGATTAACATTTAAAATTGCTACAATTTGATTGAGGTTATTAAGTTATTATAAAATGCAGGCAATGTTGTCTTAATTCTATATATCTCACTGACTCAATGAATTTATTAAAAACAACCATGACAAATCAATGCACTGTTTCTATGATCTTGGTGAGCCTCGTCCCATTAAAGCTTTTTTTGTGTTTTTCTCAGGCTTAAGGAGAATAATGTAACACTTTGGTCCAAATAGGGCCAGTAACAGCACAAAACTAGAAGCTAGAATGGCAAATACCTCTACAGCATCGGCATATTTACCAGGGGAGTTAATATAAGCTGGGATAAAGGCTATCCAAACAGCACAGAAGACCAGCGTGCTGAAGGTGATAAACTTGGCCTCATTGAAGTTATCTGGTAGATTTCGTGCCAAGAATGCAAGCAGGAAACTGAGAATAGCCAGCAAGCCAATATAGCCCAGTAATACTCCAAATCCTACTGTGGACCCCACTAGACACTCAACTACTATCCTGTCGCTGTAGTACTTTGTGTTTTCATTAGGAGCTGGTGAGGAAGACACCAGCCATGTTATACAAACTGCTGCTTGTATTAAAGTCAGAAATACAACAGTCCCTCTCTGTTGCATTACTCCAAACCACTTCAGACCACGGTCACCACCTGGTTTGGAGGCCTTGAACACTGCCAGAACTACCATGGTCTTCACCAGGATACACGAAACACACAGAACAAAGCTGATCCCAAATGCTGCATGCCTCAACTGGCAAGTCCACAACCTTGGTTTACCAATGAAAAACAAGGAGCATAAAAAGCATAGTTTGAGTGACAGCAGAATGAGGAAGCTAAGCTCTGAGTTGTTGGCCCTAACCACTGGCGTGGTCCGATGATGGGTAAAGATTCCCAAAACAATGGTGCATAAGAGTGCTCCAAATAATGATGCTGTTGTGAAGGAGATTCCCAGGGGTTCAACATAGGAAAGAAATTCCTTGCTTTTGGGGACACATTGATCCCGCTGGATGTTGGACCAAAAATCATCTGGACAGCTTGTACATTCGGTTGAATCTAACAAACAATCAGAAGTCATTCATACTTTTTGTCAGGGCTTTTTCAAGAAGATGTACAGCTTATAAATATATGCATTGCAAACAAACCTGTCCCGTTGCTTATTTTTCCATCTGAACAGGGGATGCAGTCAAAGCAGCACACAGGTTCACCTTTCTTTATGGCCATGCGAGTGCCTGGGGGACAGCTCTCACTACACACTGACCTGGGAGGCTAAAGGGGTACAAGTTGATTACATTAAAACCTAATTCCTATTATGATGTATGAAACATATCAATGGCAATTAATAGTTTGAAAGCAGACCTTTTTTGATTCAAAATTCCAAAAGATTTTGTCTTCATCAAGGTTAAGATCAATGACTTTTGCAGCCATTTCTTTAACGTCTCCCACATTTGTAACCTCAGTGCTTCCATCTGGGAGCCACCTCCAGTTCATCACATCATAGATTGGTAAAACATCTCCGTTCTCATCAAATGACACTTGATCGCCAAAATCTGTAGTGAAATTGACTCTTTGCAAATAATAAACAAGCTAAAAGGCATGAAAGAAGTATAAAGAGTGAAAACATCAGGATTGCACTATTGAGCTCAGAAAACTAAATTTTAATAAATCACAGGAAAATAAATAATATAATGGAATTCAATAGAAAACAGACCTGCCATGGCTCTAGTCCCTGCAAACGGGCACAGCTTTGCCCTTTGAAAGGCCCACTCCCTGGAACACACTGCAGATGTTCATGTAGGGCATGTGCCAGGGCATATACAGCTTTGTACACATTATACTCAGGCCTGAGGTTAGACAGGTCCAAGAATTCAGTCTCTTTATTCCTTAGAACCTCATTCCCTGTACATAGACGTTCTTGAGTCTGACCTTCCATCTCCATCCAACCAGATACAAATTTACACCGAAATATGTGCTCCCAAAACTGCTTCACCTAATGAATAGGAAGTCATAAATAAGGGGGACTAATGAGCAAACATGAGCTGCCTTGAGATCACATTTACATTGATTGTTTCTACAAGGCATATCAAAATCTGAGTCTATTAGGAGAAATCCGCACTAAGGTGTTGTCCTGGGTGCCGAGTGTGTCATTGTCGGGGCGTATGGTCAGTAGGAAGTCCCTGAGACCTGGTAATTCCCCCCGGCGAATGGCAATACCCAGAGTGCCTGCAAGAAAATGCATGTAGGTGGGAGTATGGAGCACTTTAGCTGTACTCCAGGCTTCACTGGCAATCCATTGTAGGCCGGTCACATTTTGTTTTACAACCTGTTGATTACATAGTACAAAGTATATATATATATATATATATATATATATATATATATATATATATATAGTGCATCTATAGAAACATTTAAGTTTTTTCCCTAATTTTATTCTATCATTGAAAAATCTGCACTACTTTCCTATAACTATCGATAACTAAATCAATAACCTCTTCCATGAGATCAAGCATGTTGCTTGTATGTGCAAAAACAGTAACCACACGGGATGTGGATTTCTTCATTCTGTCGACAATCCTCTGTATTTCAGCAACATTGTGTCCCCAGGGCAGAACCTCTAGATAAGCCAGACAGCCTCCACCAGACTTGGCCAGGTCTGACTGGAATGATTGGGCCGTGTGGCGACCGTAGTCGTCATCACTGATCAGCAGGCCAACCCAGGTCCAGCCAAACCTCCTCAGAATCTGGAGCATAGCTCGCACCTGGTTCAACAATTTTTTGAGAAATACATTTTGGAACATTTAGGAGAAACATTTATTTCATTAGCATTACATGCAGACAAATAATGTTCATGTGGTAATAAAAGTACCTGAAATGCGTCACTTGGAATAGTTCTAAAGAATGATGGGAACTGCCTCCTGTCACTCAGACAGGAACATGTGGCAAAATAACTGACCTTTGAAAGAAAAAATATCATTCATTTTCATGGCCCATATTTATAATTTCTAACATATTTTTAACCCTTCATGTTGAATAATTCAGATTTATAATTGAACAGGTAATGACAATCAACAACAATAAACTTTTTCTAAAATTTGACTTACCATTGGTAGACTGTACAAGCTTAGGATACTAGAAATGGCAATAGTACGCGTTGAGGAAGAATCTCCCACAATACCCAATACAGGAGGATTCCCGTAACAGCTCTCATTTAATTTAAACGGCTCTCCTCTGCCACTGGTCATAGACAGAGCTGCACGGAATGAGATCCCTAGTTTGAAACAGCTATCGTATAGACTGTATCCCAACGATATATTAGGAAGCAGTTTGGAGTTTCTGTTAATTTCATCAACAGCAAAGGCCATGGTCTGGGCCTGTCTGAAACCTCGAATATCAATGCTGAAAAATAATAATAATAGATCAGTGTATTAGCAAAAGTATTACACGTCATTGGATAGTAAATACTCTTGATCAACAACATCCTAGACAGACTCACCCATGGCATATGGGATCATCCGGCTCTGAAGTAAAATACAGTTCAGAAGATGCAGTGTAATAGTTTATAGCAAAGATCCCTCCTAGAATAACATCCCCAAACTTATGCATTCCATCCAGATTCAATTTTCTCTGGGATGTACAATTGAAGGGTCCTGTTAAAGACAGATGGGAAGAGAAAGATAACACAAACAAACATACACATATGAACAAATGTGATTCATTATGAGCTCTCATGACTGCCCTCCGATCTGAACCCACCTTTCTCAAACAAATGATTTTCTAGAACACAACTTTATGTGTTTTACCAGTCAAATGCCCTCCCCTTATTTAATTTTTTATTTTTACTGAGCCTATCACGAAAAGGCAGACATTTTGGGTTGGAAATTATACTGCATCACGATACTATGACTAAATAATACACATAACTATTATAACAATTCTAAACATCCGAAATAGTTTCTATCCATTTGGTTTTATTTCATGTTGTTTTTCTGCACTAAAACAGGCAATTTTTTTACCCAGTTACCTACCACAGTGTATGTAATGAGTCATTTATATCTTGTCACATCTAGATATCAACGGGCCACCCAGTATATAGATCTGCCAAAGTGTTCACACATTTTAAAAGCATTTTTGTGAACACCCATGACAAATGTATTGGAAACAGGAAGTAGATTATCTTTCATTGTTATTTTGTATGGTTGGGAAGGGGATTCCAGACACATAAAATGGACTGAAGCAGTAAATGACGTCGCCCTTAAGAGTCAACATCTATGGGAGAGTCCGTAGAAACAGTTATATAAGTCTATATAGGAGCTGCCTCATCTCTATCCTATAGGCTTTTTTTGATAAGGATGAGGAATTCTTGAATTGTTTTATTTGGGACACATACCTTTTTGGATATTGTATAAATTGACCCGGCTTCCTACCTAGGTGGCTTTACACCTTTGCTTTTTTTCTGTCACCAAGCCACAGGTAGATGTTCTCGAAATACAGGTGTATTGCAGAGTTGGAAGGTTTGTTGCATGCAAAGCAGGTGCTGAATACTTACATGTCATATCTATTGTCCTGTGTGTGCGTGGAACCATGCGATTTATCCTCTGTGCCTTGATTGCCTCAAGAACTACAGGTGTGGAATCTCACCAAGCCAGAGAGTCTAATCAGTCGGACTTGGCCCTGGCATAGCAGTTTAAACCAGCCATCAACAACCAATACTTCGAATACCCCTCTCCAAAAAAAGTATAAAAATACTATAAACTGAACTCTGAAAAGGGTACCATACCTAGCAAAGACGACCCCAAACTGCCACTGTCCCCACAACTCCCCAGCCTGACCAGCCAAACGCCCTCGCCCTCCTTCTCTGAGACTGGCGGCCTCGTGCCTTGACTGACGTAGGTGTTGCTGGGTCTGGCCATTGCATGGCTTCAGGACGGTCTGGGTGGAGGCTTGGCCCTGTTGAAAGCTCAACTGAGGTCCTGGAACAGCCCTAGGGCTGTAGGGACACCCTTCACCAAGATGACAGGGCATATTCACCAGCTCCTTCTCGGACTGCTGTGCAAGCTGCTAGCTGCAGGCTGCTGCTCTTGCACTATGCTCTACTTCCTCCGCTGGGCACTACTAATGACTTTTACTGTCGTCTGTGAAAGGGCTGGTGCTGGCTGTCTGTTAACACTGCTGGTTTCCAGGGGTTTCCTCGGGAGCCCTTCTGAGCCCGTTCTGGGTCAAAGAGTCCCCAAGTTGGGTGAAGGACTACCAATCAAAGTGTAATCAAAAATGGTATTTGGCTAATGTATATCCGTTTGTATTTGATATTAATTGTATCAAATACCAACATTTTGATAAAAATAAGCTGTGGCAGCTCAGTGCAATTGATTTGATTTCAGTGTTCTATTGATATGCAGAGTGAAGGAGAAGCGGATAGAAATCGGGGGCAAGGGTATTGGGGCTCATACCACTTTAACGAAACGTAAGAAAATTAGGCTTTCAAAATATAGAGAAAAATAAGACATCTCATTACGATGTTGAAAACAAGATTTATTCTTTCTTTCGACAGATGTTGGTCAAAATAACTGCTGTTCTTATTATGGATCTGGAAAGATCTTTAAATAGAATTTTAAACTATTCATGTCTCCACATATTAGCCTGGTTCTACCAGACTCTCGTACTTCATTTCATTTGCACAGAGAGTCTGGACCTACTCAATTGACAAACGTTAACTCACTTGAAGGCAGGTGTCTGTTGAAGTTTAAAACTATTGGATCTGCCCAGTGCCACTCTGGATCTGCCATAACCAATTACTAACGATTGGCCGGGAAACACGTTGCGCGCAGGCTGTAAACAAACCAAACACTGTGCGTGAAAATATCTGTCAACGAGAGCTGACTTTATCATCATTGTTCTCAGCCACTCCCTCTGTTCGCTGATTGGACGCACAAAATTTTTGACGGAGAAAACCCACTAACATACCGCAGAAATTTAAATTGAGAGGAAGTAATTAGGTGGGTGGAGGCTGGCTAGCCACATATGCATTTTTTTAAGAAAATGTGTGTGGTTGCATGAGCCAACTCATCTTGTGTGCAATATTCTGTGGGCATGCTAACAGGCTGGCAAGGCTAATGAACAGGCACGCCAAGTCCCTAGGCCATTTTGAATCGGACATGTGATTGATTGAATAATTGGGCTGAGATTTTTTGTATGATTCCAAGTTTTGGTGCGTCCTGTCACCAAACAGATACTTTAATTGAGACCTGCTTATGCACGGTTTATATATGTGTACCAACTTTGAGAATTCTGAACTGTTGAAGTCAGTGATTGTTCCCCAAAGCCATGATTTTTTTTATAACTTTCGACTCAAACTTTCCAAACAATCCTAAGGGTGGTATCCCTTGATCATCAAGTTATGAGTCCCCGGGGTACTCTGAAGTGGACTTTCCATTGAATAATGGACATTAATTTGCATTCAGGCATGAATTTGCGGTAACTCTTTACCTTTGATCAGAGTCTGAATTAAATAATACCAAGGTTAGGCAATAATAAGTAGTATGTGTTCCAGATTTTTGGTCATTTGGGTTTACAGGTCATTTTTCATTATACATTCAAGGTTTCGAAAACTTTCAAGCTGCAGCTCGTTTTCATCTTTTCCCCAATGCAGAACCTCTAGATAAGCCAGACAGCCTTCCCCAGAATGGGCCAGGCCTGACTGGAAGGATCGGGCAGCATTCAGTCCGTAGTCGTCATCACTGATTAACAGGCCAAAATAAGGGGCCACTCACACTAGGGCCGCAGCCCTGTGCCCGGGAGTGGGGAGGGGGGGAATCGTGCTGAATCTTCCTGCAGCACGGAACAGGCAAACTTGCCTACTGTGAGTGTGCCCTCAGTCCAGTTAAACCGCCTGAGAATTTAGAGCATAGCTCGTACCTGGTAGAATAAAATGAATAGCTTTTGAAACATCTAGTAGGAACATTTCCCTACATATATGAACATCTTATTCACATTGCAAAGCTGTGACATGAATGCAGATAATGCATGATGCTTCATGAGCACTAAAATAAGGAAAGCGCTCTACCTGAAAGGCATCATGTGGAATAGTTCTAAAGTGACTCAGACAGGAACATAGGGCAAAATAACTCACCTATCCAACGTAAAGACAGAAATAATTGTTATGATTCATCTGCCTGAAATTAATTAAAATTGATTTGGTCTTGTCCATTAACATGATTACATATCATAAGTTATTTTAGGGAATCATCAACCAGAAGCCTTCTCTCATTGTAAAATGTGTGACAACTTTCCATTGGTACTCTGTACAAGCTTACTATGCTAGAAATAGCGATAGTACGTGTTGAGGAAGTATCTCCCACAATTCCTAGCACAGGAGGATTCCCGTAACTGCTCTCATTTAATTGAAACGTCTCTCCTCTGCCACTGGTCATCAGGGGCGGACAGAGTACACAGCTTCCTTACTTGAGTAAAAGTACAGATACCCCTTGCTAAATTTTACTCGAGTACAAGTAAAAGTACTACAGAGTATCAATAGTACAAGAGTACATTTTCTAAATACTGCATTACTACTGCCACAGTGCTTACATTTATGTATAGAAACGTCCTACATGGAGTTATGGATTCATTTTCATCTTTTTACCATGTTGCTTTATTTAACATTTCTCACTTGCCCCCAAGGCAATAGCACAATAGTATACAGTATATCAGTATACTCAAGAACATTAAAACAATTGCTCAGCCTACATAAATATGTAATATCAGAAAAGAAAATTCAGCTAACAATTGTATGTATGAGTGAGCTTCTCTGTTTTTTCATCAATCAAATCAACAATCGTCTCTCATCTAAATCTGACCATAGAGTTGACTTTGGTGGATCGCGAATGGTGATTGCTAATAGGCTGAAGGCTGTCCTAATCAGTGGCACCTGCACAAACAAATTTTCTTTTATCCTTTTATTTATTTTTTAGAAGAAGTAACGGGTAATCACGGTTATGGATAGAAATGTAGCGGAGGAAAGAGTACAATATTTTCCTCTTAAATTTACTTGATTAAAGTCATGAGAACTCCCCAAAAATGAAAAGGCAGAACCCAAGTGCACAGACTGACAATGGTGACAGGGCAGTCCAAAGGTTATTGATTGCACAGATGATCTGGATCGGGCAGCCAGAGTAAACAGGGACAGGCAAGAGTTCGTGGACCGGCAGGCAATCAGGTAGACTGGGGGTACCGTCGGCGGGCGGGTAGTCGAGCAGGCGTGGGGTTGATATCAGGAGGGCAGGCAGGCAGGCGAGGGAAACGGAAGCGGGCAGGATCAGCGTCGGAGAAACAGTTCTGGAGTTGCGGGAAAGCTCTGTGAGTAACGAGAGACGATCTGGCAGAGACTGAGTAGAGAGAGAGGATTGATAAAGAGGGAGCACAGGTGAAGGTGGTTGAGCTAATTAGGTGAGATCAGCTTGGCAGGCAGGTGAATGGGGAAATCAGAAGCGGACCATGACAGTATCCTAAAGATACATTAGGAAGCAGTTTGGAGTTTCTGTTCATTTCATTAACAGCAAAGGCCATAGTCTGGGCCCGTCTCAACGCTTCAGCAGCAAAGCTTAAAAAAAAAAAAAAAACTGTCTATTAACAACATTGTTACACATACAATTTTTAACAGTTAAAATACCTTTATCAACACTCCTCGATATACTCACCCATAACAGATTGGATCTTTTGTCTCTGAAGTAAAATATAGTTCAGAAGAATTTGTGTAAAAGTTCATATTGAAGATCCCTCCTAGAATAACATCCCCGAATTTGTGGATTCTATTCAGATTAAATTGTCTCTGGGATGTCCATGAGAAGGGACCTGTTGAAGACGTATGGGAAGAGAAAGAGAACAGAAACAAACATACACATATGAACAAATGTGATTCATTATGAGCTCTCATGAATGCCCTCTATTCAGAACCAACATTTCTCCAACACAACTTTAAAATGCCAACCCTTTGCCAATTTTTTATTCATTTTCATTGTTCAGCCTATCAAAACTAGGCAGACATTTGGGGGAAGGAACTGGATTGCAATACGATAAGAACGGCATGAATGACAGAATAATAGACATAATTACATTAAAATTCGCAACATCAAAAGGACATTATATGAATTAACTATAATTAGCTGCAATGTCTGTGGTGATAGAGAGCACTGAATCTAGACTTGCGTTGTATGGTTCTTTTTTGCAATTTTTCTTTTGAGATTTTTCACACAACATTAAAATAAAATTTCATTGAAGTCTGTATAAATAATAATGCAATTTCCGTTCTGCCCTATAGCGACATTCATTTGAGGTGGATTTTTTTATGCCCCTCGCCAGCCGATATATTCATTTAACCAATCATATTCAGCTTTCTTTGTCATAGTCACCACATTTCTTAACAGTGTTCTTACTGCATCATATTGATAAACTTCCAATCATAGACCTATAATTATTACTATCTGTTATATGCATTGACTTCATCTCGATAGCATGTGCTATGAGCCAATATTTACTTGAGATGCGGCATGTGAATATAGTTGTTTTTGATAACATGAAGGTCTATCGCAACAGTTTATTTTTGGTTATCAACTTTCTATGAAAAGGGTTATAGCCTATTTTAGTTATTGAACAGGGAAACTAACGCCACCAACACACCCACTTATCATAATCCCCTCATTCGCGAACAGTCATTAGTTCCACTTGAATTGAATTAAAAAGTAAAGCTCCAGTATAATTTAATCCTCATAATACATTGAATGGTTTGGTGCAAGGACAGAGCACAAACTCGTCTTCACTAGACTATATAGGTTGAGTATTTCATTCGTCTATTCACTGGCGCGATTATTATTGGAATTTGCAGCATATTCACATTGCGGCCAGTTTATGTCATTTTTAGTGTTCGTGTGGACTTTATTGTTCATGGAGCTTGATGCGAGAAAAGCATTTCGTTTTCACATGCAGGTAGGCCAAGGCGAAAAGGGTGATATTCGCTTAAGTTAGCGTGAGTTTGCAGAACATTATTGTGATATTCTATCTAACCTAATGAAACATCAAGTATTATTGCATTGTCTTATGAGAAAAAAGTGCCATTAAAACCAAATAAAATGTATATTTATTTATTCCTGATATTAATATATATGTTGGACAAACTATCTGATTTATATTTAAAATTGCTACAATTTGATATAGGATATTAAGTTATAAAATGCAGGCAATGTTGTCTAAATTCTATACATCTCACTGACTCAATGAATTTATTAAAAACAACCATGACAAATCAATGCACTGTTTCTATGATCTCGGTGAGCCTCGTCCCATTAAAGCTTTTTTTGTGTTTTTCTCAGGCTTAAGGAGAATAATGTAACACTTTGGTCCAAATAGGGCCAGTAACAGCACAAAACTAGAAGCTAGAATGGCAAATACTTCTACAGCATCGGCATATTTACCAGGGGAGTTAATATAAGCTGGGATGAAGGCTATCCAAACAGCACAGAAGACCAGCGTGCTGAAGGTGATAAACTTGGCCTCATTGAAGTTATCTGGTAGATTTCGTGCCAAGAATGCAAGCAGGAAACTGAGAATAGCTAGTAAGCCAATATAGCCCAGTAATACTCCAAATCCTACTCTGGACCCCACTAGACACTCAACTACTATCCTGTCGCTATAGTACTCTGTGTTTTCATGAGGAGCTGGTGAGGAAGACACAAGCCATGTTATACAAACTGCTGCTTGTATTAAAGTCAGAAATACAACAGTCCCTCTCTGTTGCATTACTCCAAACCACTTCAGACTACCGTCACCACCTGGTTTGGAGGCCTTGAATACTGCCAGAACTACCATGGTCTTCACCAGGATACACGAAACACACAGAACAAAGCTGATCCCAAATGCTGCATGCCTCAACTGGCAAGTCCACAGCCTTGGTTTACCAATGAAAAACAAGGAGCACAAAAAGCATAATTTGAGTGACAACAGAATGAGGAAGCTAAGCTCTGAGTTATTGGCCCTAACCACTGGTGTGGTCCGATGCCGGGTGAAGATTCCCAAAACAATGGTGCATAAGAGTGCTCCGAATAATGATGCTGTTGTAAAGGAGATTCCCAGGGGTTCCATATAGGAAAGAAATTCCTTGCTTTTGGGGCCACATTGATCCCGCTGGATGTTCGACCAAAAATCCTCTGGACAGCTTGTACATTCCGTTGAATCTAACAAACAATCAGAAGTTATTCATACTTTTTGTCAGGGCTTTTTCAAAAAGATGTACACTTTATAAATGTATACATTGCAAACAAACCTGTCCCGCTGCTTATTTTTCCATCTGAACAGGGGATGCAGTCGAAGCAGCAGACAGGTTCACCTTTCTTTATGGCTATGCGAGTGCCTGGGGGACAGCTCTCACTACACACTGACCTGGGAGGCTAATGGGGAACAAGTTGATCACATGAAAACCTAATTCCTATTGTGATGTATGCATCACATCATCACATATCACTGACAATGAACAGTTTGAAAGCAGACCTTTTTCGATTCAAAATTCCAAAAGATTTTGGCTTCATCAAGGTTAAGATCAATGACTTTTGCAGCCATTTCTTTAACGTCTCCCACATTTGTAACCACTGTGCTTCCATCTGGGAGCCACCTCCAGTTCATCACATCATAGATTGGTAAAACATCCCCATTCTCATCAAATGACACTTGATCCCCAAAATCTGTAGTGAAATTGACTCTTTGCAAATAATAGACAAGCTAAAAGGCAGGAAAGAAGTATAAAGAGTGAAAAGATCAGTATTGCACTATTGAGCTCAGAAATCTGCATTTTAATAAATCCCAGGAAAATAAATAATATAATGGAATTCAATAGAAAACAGACCTGCCATGGCTCTAGTCCCTGCAAACGAGCACAGCTTTGCCCTTTGAAAGGCCCACTCCCTGGAACACACTGCAGATGTTCATGTAGGGCATGTGCCAGGGCATACACAGCTTTGTACACATTATACTCTGGCCTGAGGTTAGACAGGTCCAAGAATTCAGTATCTTTATTCCTTAGAAGCTCATTCCCTGTACATAGTCGTTCTTGAATCTGACCTTCCATCTCCATCCAACCAGATACAAATTTACACCGAAATATCTGCTCCCAAAACTGCTTCACCTAATGAATGGGAATTCATAAATAAGGGGGACTAATGAGCAAACATAAGCAGCCTTGAGATCACATTTACATTGATTGTTTCTACAAGGCAGATAAAAGACTCAGTCTGTTAGGTGAAACCCGCACTAAGGTGTTGTCCTGGGTGCTGAGTGTGTCATTGTCAGGGCGTATGGTCAGTAGGAAGTCCCTGAGTCCTGGTATCTCTCCCCGGCGGATGGCAATGCCCAGAGTGCCTGCTAGGAAAGGCATGTAGCTGGGAGTATGGAGCACTTTGGCTGTACTCCAGGCTTCACTGGCAATCCACTGTAGGCCAGTCACATTTTGTTTTACAACCTGTTGATTACATTGTACAAAGTATATACATTAACAAGATATATATATATATATATATATATATATATATATATATATATATATATATATAGAAACATATATATTTATATATATATTTATATAGAAACATTCAAGTTTTTTCCCTAATTTTATTCTAGCATTGAAAAATATGCACTAGATTCCTATAACTATCGATAAATAAATCAATAACCTCTTCCATGAGATCAAGCATGTTGCTTGTATGTGCAAAAACAGTAACCACACGGGATGTGGATTTCTTTATTCTGCCAACAATCTTCTTTATTTCAGCAACTTCGTGTCCCCAGGGCAGAACCTCTAGATAAGCCAGACAGCCTCCACCAGACTTGGCCAGGTCTGACTGGAATGATTGGGCCGTGTGGCGACCGTAGTCGTCATCACTGATCACAAGACCAACCCAAGTCCAGCCAAACCTCCTCAGAATCTGGAGCATAGCTCGCACCTGGTTCAACAATGTTTTGAAATATACATTTTGGAACATTTAGGAGAAACATTTATTTCATTAGCATTACATGCAGACGAATAATGTTCATGTGGTAATAAAAGTACCTGAAATGCGTCACTTGGAATAGTTCTAAAGAATGATGGGAACTGCTTCCTGTCACTCAGACAAGAACATGTGGCAAAATAACTGACCTTTGAAAGCAAAGATATAATTTATTGTCATGGCCGATACTTCTAACCTTTCATGTTGAATATTTCTGATTCATAATTGAACAGGTTATGACATCAACAACCAAAAGCTTTTTCAAAAATTTGACTTACCATTGGTAGACTGTACAAGCTTAGGATACTAGAAATGGCAATAGTATGCGTTGAAGTAGATTCTCCCACAATACCCAACAGCGGAGGATACCCGTAACAGCTCTCATTTAATTGAAACGGCTCTCCTCTGCCACTGGTCATAGACAGAGCTGCACGGAATGAGATCCCTAGTTTGACACAGCTATCATATAGGCTGTATCCCAACGATATATTAGGAAGCAGTTTGGAGTTTCTGTTAATTTCATCCACAGCAAAGGCCATGGTCTGGGCCTGTCTGAAACCTTGAATATCAAAGCTGAAAAATAATAATAAAACAAAATCTGTGTATAAGCAAAGTATTACGTAACATCAGATAGTAAATAGCCTTGAGCAACACCATCCTAGACGGACTCACCCATGGCAAATGGGATCATTAAAAAATAAACAGTATATAAACAACATTGTTAAACATACAATTTTCAACAGTTAAAATGCCTTAATCAACAATCCTCAATATACTCACCCATAACAGATTGGATCTTTTGGCTCTGAAGTAAAATACTGTTCAGAAGATGCAGTGTAATAGTTTATCGGAAAGATCCCTCCTAGAATAACATCCCCAAACTTGTGCATTCCATCTCGATTTAATTTTCTCTTGGATGTACAATTGAAGGGTCCTGTTGAAGACATATGGGAAGAGAAAGAGAACACAAACAAACATACACATATGAACAAATGTGATTCATTATGAGCTCTCATGACTGCCCTCCAATCTGAACCCACCTTTCTCAAACAAATGATTTTCTAGAACACAGCTTTATGAACACTCAAATGCCCTCCCCTTATTTTTATTTTATTTTTTTACTGACCCTATCACTACAAGGCAGACATTTTGGGGCGGGAATTATACAGCATCACGATACTATGACTAAATAATAAACATAATTACTATAACAATTCTAAACATCCGAAAATTAAAAAATGAATTAATGAATTAAAAATCTGAAAGGCTTTTTTCGTTATCTTGTATAATTCCATTTCATGTTGTTTTTCTGCACTAAAACAGGCTAATTGTTTTTTTGGTGTGTATTGTTTTTTTAATGATATACATTTAAAGAGTATAGAGCTACTCAGTTAGTGCTACTCAGTTACCTACCACAGTGTAGGTAATGAGTAATTTATAACTAGAGACGTCTAGAAATAAATGGGCCACCCAGTGTATATAGATCTGCAAATATCTTCACACATTTTAAAAGCATTCTTGTGAACACCCATGACAAATGTATTGGACACAGGAAGTAGATTATCTTTCATTGTTATTTTGTTTGGCACATAACACATTCCAGACACATAAAATGTGCTGAAGCAGTAAATTACATAGCCCTTAAGAGTCAGGATCTATCTGAGAGTGTGTATAAACAGTTATAAGTCTATATAGGAGCTGCCTCATCTCTATCACAGAGGCTTTTGTTGATAAGGATGAGGAATTCTTGAATTGTTTTATTTGGTCCACATACCTTTTTGGATATTGTATAAATTGACCCGGCTACCTATAGGTGGCTTTACACCTTTGCTTTTTTTTTTTTTCTGTCACCAAGCCACAGGTAGATGTTGTCGAAAAACAGGTTCAATGCAGAGTTGGAAGGTTTGTTGCATGCATAGAAGGTGTTGAATACTTTGTCATATCTATCGTCCTGAGTGTGTGTGGAAATATGCCATTTATCCTGTGTGCCTTGATTGGCTCAAACACTACTTGTGTTGAGCCCCACCCAGCCAGAGAGTCTAATCAGTCTGACTTAGCCCAGGTATAGCAGTTTAAACCAGCCATCAACGACACATATTTCGAATACCCCTCTCCAAAAAAAGTATAAAAACACTATAAACTGAACTCTGAAAAAAATACCATACCTAGCCAAAACAACCCCAAACTGCCACTGTCCCCACAACTCCCCATCCTGACAAGCAAACCGCCCTCCCCCTCCATCTCTGAGACTGGAGGCCTGGTGCCTTGACTGACGTAGGTGTTGCTGGGTCTGGCCATTGCATGGCTTCTAGACGTTCTGGGAGGAGGCTTGACCCTGTTGAAAGCTCAACTGAGGTCCTGGAACAGCCCTATGTAGGGCCACCCTCCACCAAGATGGCAGGGCATAATCACAAGGGGCCTCATGTACTAAGACTTGCGTGGATTTCATACTGAAACTTGGCGTACGCCAAAACCCAGAAACTGTCTTACGCACAAATAAATTCAGATGTATCAAAGTGTGCAAACGCATGGATCCAAGCAAGTTTCTTTTGTACATCTCAATCAACGTGGAATTGAGCGCACATGCCGAGGTGCCAAACTCCTCCCTGTCCACGCCCTCATTTAAATATGCAATTTTATTTAAATAGGCCTCTGGACCTGAGATTCACCTCTTAATCCGATCACCTAGGACCATGAACAGAGGCAAAAAACGAAACTTCACGGAGTCCGAGCTCGAGATTTTGCTCCACGAGGTAGAAATGCGCAAGCATATGCTATTTGGAACCCTGTCAACAGGGATAAATGCAAAACAAAAGAGAAGTGAGTGGGAGCTTGTTTGCGAGGCCGTCAATGCAGTGGGGTCTCAGCAGCGCACACACTCTGAAATTAAAAAAAAGTGGTCAGACCTCAAGGTGGAGGTGAAGTGGAGGGTTTCTGCCCACCGCCGAAGCGTGACCGCAACAGGTGGGGGGACGGGAGTGGGGGAACTCTCCCCCTTCGATTTGAGAGTGGCCGCTTTGATCGGTGACACAGCTCTCACCGGAGTGGTGGGAGCCCATGAAGGGGACACCGATCATCCCCAAGGTAAATATGCTGAAGTCATAAATGCTGTAATTATCATACAATTGGCTGCTTACAATACACATAAGTCGTGCGTAAAGATGCCAGGATATTAAAGACTTTGACTCGTGTTTATTAACTTAAATTTATTATTTTTGAATAGACAAGCAAGGAGAGGGCACGGATTGCTCCGTCGGCCCCGGCGTCTCCTCCGTCGGCCCCGGCGTCTCCAGCCCCGGCGTCTCCTCCGTTGGCCCTGGCGTCTCCAGCGTCACCGCTAAATCCGGTTTCTCCACCGGCTCCGCTGCACGCGGCGACTTGAATTCATCTGCTGACCACCCGACCGGCCGTGTCCTCACCCGAGCTGTGCTGGAGTCACAGGCAGAAATCGTCAGAGCCATCGGTGGCATTAATGATCGCCTTGATCGGCTTATTAATGTACTCAGTGACATAAGCGCGTCAATAAATACACTTGTGTCAAAGTAAATTCTGTCCTTGCCTCTTTACATGCTTGAAATCACATTCTGCCGGGCCCGTATGGCTCCTCGGGGTGGGTTGCAGTTGACGGGTCCGACATCCGGTTCCTCCAGTGGGGGGTTGTGCTGCCACAAGTCATCACAATGTGGCACACCTTCTCAGGTCTGTACAGTAGCATCCCCCCGACCTGTCCAGGCATCGCCACCGTCCCTTCAGCAGGCCGATTGCCCTCTCCACAATTATTCTCGTCCGGGAATGGAGGTCATTATACCTCCTCTCTTGGTCGGTGTTGGGGTTTGTAAGAGGGGTCATCAGCCACGTTCTTAGGGGGTAGTCACGGTCCCCTGGGGTCAGATGAAGGCAGAATACAATACACAACGTAAAAACCACACAATGAATGAATGCAGAAGTGCACCGCGGGCGACATTTCTAACTTTACGCCCGCTTTTACTGACGTGAATACTGAACACGTCAGAGAAACATGATATTTGGATGTGCACAAGCCCCAGATGTGCATTACGCTGGTTTATACATACGGGACAATTACACGAATAAAGCATTTACTCACCCAGAAGCCACCCATCGCGCACAGTGCCAGCCTCCAGCCTGTTCCCAACCATGCTGTTGGTCAGAATGAATGAATCGTGCGTTGAACCAGGCCACCTTGCCACGATGTTAAGAAGCTGCATTTGCGCATCACATATGACTTGGACATTGATAGAATGAAAGTGTTTCCTGTTGACGTAAACAAATTCATCCTGTGATGGCGTTTTTATGGCAATATGTGTGCTGTCAACAGCTCCGATTACATTAGAGAAACCGGCTGTTGCTGAAAATTGCGCTTTAATGTTGGCCTGTTCAACAGCATTGTATGGGAATTTGATGTACCTGAATGACATTCGGATGATTCCGTCCCACACAGCTGGCATGGCTCGGCTCAGGGTGGACTGGCACACTCCTGACCGATCGGCCAGCTCCCGCTGGAAGGCCCCTGTTGCCAGGAACCCCAGCGTGGTCAGCACCTGTGTGGGCACGGACAACCCCTGGCTCCTGGCTGTGTGGCGCTCTAGGGCCGGCCGCAGCTCTGCGCACAGCTCCAGTTATACTGGCTTGGGAAAACGAAATCGGCTCATGAGCCAATCATCATCATTTGCGAGTAAGTCCTTGCGTTCCCTAAATATACGTTCCCTTCGGATTTGACCATTTGCGATGTCCTCTAACAACGCTAACGCAGCCATTTTTAAAACAATTTTCTTCATCCATTGCGCATGCTTTTATAGCCACCCATATAATTGCAAGGTGTGTTAATTGTTCATTAGTGTGTCTCTGATGTGCAAATCACTCTGAGTCATTGTTTTCACCTTTTTTCCCAGCGTCACCTCTAAGTGTCGCCAAAGGAACAATAGCTGTAGAAACGTGCGTACGACAGCTCTGGAGCTGGCGTGGGGACCACACATTTTTACGGTCATTTCACGTTTTGTACATCTGAACGTGAGCGTGGAAAAGGACGTACGCCACGTTTTTGTGCGTACGCAACCTTAGTACATGAGGCCCCAGGGGTCTCATTTATAACCGTTGCGTACGCACAAAACGGGGCTGAAATTGGCGTACGTGACTTTCCACGCCAAGGTTGTGATCTATAAAAAACCAACTTGACGGGAAAATGTGTGCAGCCCTAAGCAAACTCTGACCCATGCGTACGCATAGTTTAGAGGAAAAGGAGAATTGGCGACACAGATGGTGTGGTGGTGAACTGAAGTCAGACCGAAGAATTGTAGAGTGAGAAGAACGATTATGTTTTATCATCGCCCTTCATAAATTTAATTTCAACCCGTATCATGCGTTAAATCTATGTAATCAGAATAATTTAAGTCAACTGCGTTATTTCTCAGTTATAACTCCAGAAACATCTCCTTAGAATCGTTCAAAAAAATTCTCTATATTTAATCCCGTCACTCCATCCCGTCACTCCACTGACGGCGCGACTGCATGGAATAAAGCATCTGTCCAACATGAGTCAATAACATAATATTTTTATGTGACACTGTAAACCCATAATCAAATGTCAATCCCAAGTGTGGAAAACCAAGCCACACTCCTCATCACAATCGTTGTCCGTTACTCTTGATGCTTTTCATGACAAATCAGGCAAATCAGAACATTTTACGTGGGTGATTACAAACTGATTATCCAAGGTGTTCTCGGTCAGTCGGTACCGTAACCCTATAAATACAGAGGTGAGCGCCGTGGTAATGCTGCACCATATGGCTCTTCTGGCGGACCATGCAAATGACAGGATTCATGAGGTCATTTGCATTGACCATTTATGGTTAAAAAGGGGCATGTACAGGGCGGAACGTGAAGCGGATTCAGCTGCGTACACTTGTAGGCAGTCTGTGATTTATAAAGAAAAGATTGCGTACGGTGTGCGTACGCAGGGTTTTATAAATCTGAATATTTTTTGGCGCACGCAAAACTTGGCTTTTGGGCGTACGTACACTTTTAGTAGCGATCCCACGCACAGTTTTATAAATGAGACCCCAGCTCCTTCTCGGAGCATGGGGCCTTGGACTGCTGTGCTAGCCGCTAGCTGCAAGCTGCTGCTCTTGCACTATGCTGTGCTTCCTCCGCTGGGCACTACCAACGAATTTTACTGTCATCGGTTAAAGGGCTAGTGCTGGGAGGTGGCTGTCTGTTAACACTGCTGGGTTCAAGGGGTTTCCTCAGGAGCCCTTCTGAGTCCGTTCTTGGTCAAAGAGTCCCCAATTTGGTTGACAATACTACCATAGGCCTACAAAGTGAAATCTGTATTTGGCTAATATATATCCGTTTGTATTTAATATTAATTTGATCAAATACAAGCATTTTGATAAAAATTTGCCTTGGCAGCTCAGTCTAATTGATTTGTTTTCAGTGTTCTATTGATATGCAGAGTGAAGGATAGGCGGATGGAAAATGGGGGCTTGGATATTTGGGCTCATACCAATCTAAGGAAACATAGGAAAATTAGGCTCTCAAAATATGGAGAACAATAAGAACTGTCATCAAGATGTTGAAAACAAGATTTATTTTTTCTGTCAGCAGATTTTGGTCAAACTTATCATTTCAGATCTTTAAAATAACAGTTGTTCTTATTATTGATCTGTAAAGATTTGAAAATAGAATTTTAAACTAGACATGTCGCCACATATGCATTTTTTGAAGAAAATGTGCGTGGTTGCATGAGCCAACTCGTCTGGTGCGCAATATTCTGTGGGCATGCTAAAAGGCTGGCAAGGCTAATGAACAAGCACGCAAAGTGGGCCATTTTGAATCGGACTTGTGACTGATTTAATTAATGGGCTGATATTTTTTGTATGATCCCGAGTTTGGGTGCATCCTGTCACCAAATAAAGACTTTACTTTTTGGAGACCTGCTTATGCACGGTTTCTATACATGTACCAACTTTGAGAATTCTGAGCTTTTTACCGTCAGAATGGTTGAAGTCAGTGTTTTTTCACCAAAGCCATCATTTTTTTATAACTATCGACTCAAAATGTCCACAATACTTAAGGGTGGTGTCCCTGATGGGCTCATCAAGTTATTAGTCCCCAGGGTAATCTGAAATGGACTTTCCATTAAATAATGGTTGCTAATTCAATTAAATAATACCAAGGTTGGGCAATAATAAGGAGTATGTGTTCCAGATTTTGGGTCATTTGGGTTTACAGGTCATTTTTAATGATACTTTCAAAGTTTCTAAAACTTTCAAGGTACAGCTCACTCTATCTCGCAGACCTAATATTCAGCATGTCAAATAATGCCCAGACATCAAGTTTCAGAAATTGCGATAAAATGTTGCAATATTATAAATACATTTGAAAAAGGTTTGCATTGTTCTTAGTCTAAAAGGAGACGTGCACTACACTGATATCTGCAAATTTTTTGAAATTGGTTTTGTTTTTATGCCTCAAACTCTAGGGGCAGATAATTACAGTTAATTAGGCAAAAGAGAAATAATAATAAATCTATAATATTAAGACACATGATAACAATAGTCTGGCTTGCTTAGCAACCACAATCATTAATTTAGAGATAACAGTTTATGGAGTAGGTATTGTGTAAATTCTACTTACTGACTAAATATATTCCTTTAAAAAGATAACCAGGTAACCACATTTTCATGATCTTGGTGTGCCTCGTCCCATTAAAGCTTGTTTTGTGTTTTTCTCAGGCTTAAGGATAATTATGTAACACTTTGGTCCAAATAGTGCCAGTAACAGCCCAAAACTGGAAGCTAGAATGGCAAATACCTCTACAGCATCTGCATATTTACCAGGGGAGTTGATATAAGCTGGGATGAAGGCTATCCAAACAGCACAGAAGACCAACATGCTGAAGGTGATAAACTTGGCCTCGTTGAAGTTATCTGGTAGATTCCGTGCCAAGAAAGCAAGCAAGAAACTGAGAATAGCCAGTAAGCCAATATAGCTTAATAATAATCCAAATCCAATTTTCGACCCCACTTCACATTCAACTATTATCTTGTCATTGTGGTACTGTGTGTTTTTACGAGGAGTTGGTGAGGAAGACACAAGCCAGGTTGTGCAAATTGCTGCTTGTATTAAAGTAAGAAATAAAACAGTCCCTCTCTGTTGCATTACCCCAAACCACTTAAGAATACCACCACCACCTGGTTTGGAAGCCTTGAAAACCGCCAGAACTACCATGGTCTTTACCAGGATACACGAGACACAAAGCACAAAGCTGATCCCAAACGCTGCATGCCTCAACTGACAGGTCGACAGCCTTGGGTGACCAATGAAAAGTAATGAGCACAAGAAGCATAATTTGAGTGACAGCAGAATGAGGAAGCTAAGCTCTGAGTTGTTGGCCCTAACCACTGGCGTTGTACGATGATAGGTGAAGATTCCCAAAACAATAGTGCATAAAAGTGCTCCAAATAATGAGGCAGTGGTCAGGGAGATTCCCAGGGGTTCCGTGTAAGAAAGAAATTCCATGCTTTTTGGTTCACAATGATCATGTTTGGAGTTGGACCAAAAATCCTCAAGACAGCTGGTACATTCCATTGAATCTAACAAACAAGAGTAATTATTAAATGTATTCAAATGGTTGGTGGTTGCATTCGTCAATATATGCAAAATAGATGCGAATTGCATACAAATGTGTATTGCAAACAAACCTGTCTCATTGCTAACCATTCCTTCTGAACAAGGAATGCAGTCAAAGCAGCAGACCGGTTCGCCCTTCTTCCTGGCCATGCGGGTACCTGGGGGACAGCTCTCACTACACACTGACTTTGGAGGCTAAGGGGGTAACAAGTTGATTGCATTTAAAAATAATTTACATTTAAAAGTATGATATCATGGACAATAGGTAGCGTTTAAGAAGACCTTTTTAGATTCAAAATTCCAAAATATTTTGTCTTCCTCAAGAATGAGATTATCGATTTTGGAGGTAATTTCTTTAACCTCTCCCACATTTGTAACCTCTGTACCTCCATCTGGGAGCCACCTCCAGTTCATCACATCATAGATTGGTAAAGCATCACCATTCTCATCAAATGACACTTGATCACCAAAATCAGTTGTGAAATTGACTCTTTGCAAGTGATGTAAAAGCTGTATGGTAGGTGGAAAAAAGGTTAATGTTAAAAACAATAATGTTTATTTTATTTTATACTTGAATGAGCCTGAAAACAGACCTTCCATGACTCTAGTCCCTGTAGACTGGCTGAGCTTTGACCTTTGAATAGCCCACTTCCTGGAACAAACTGCAGAAGGTCATGTAGGGCATGTGCCAGGGCATATACCGCCTTGTACACATTGTACTCTGGCCTGAGGTTAGAAAGATCCAGGAATTCATTCTCTATATTCCTTAAAACCTCATTCCCTGTACACAGTCTTTCTTGAGTCTGCCCTTCAAATTCCAAGCCAGGGGATACAAATTTGCACTGAAATATGTGCTCCCAAAACTGCTTGACCTAATGAAGGGAAATTCATAAATAAGGTGATTAGCAAACATATGTATACATATGTTTGTAACATAAGATATTTTCTTGTGATTCTGAATCAGTGTGTCATGTGAAATCCGCACTAAATTGTTGTCCTGGTTGCTGAGTATGTCCTTGTCAGGGCGTATTCTCAGTAGGAAGTCCCTGAGGCCTGGTATCTCTCCCCGGCGGATGGCAATGCCCAGAGTGCCTGCAAGAAAAGGCATGTAGCTGGGGGTCTGAAGAACAATGGCTGTAGACCAGGCTTCACTGGCCATCCATTGCAGGCCTGTAACATTCTGCTTTACCACCTGTGGATTGGAATGCTTAAAATATGATATAGTGCTCAATCCATAATCAGTGCTGAATCCATTAATGTTATCTACTGAAACATAATTTAGCTTTCACTTTGAACAGAATTTTCATCCAAAAACATTCTAGACCCCTATTTAAAAAACAAAACAAACCTCTTCCATGAGATTAAGCATGTTGCTTTGATGTGCAAAAATAGTAACCACACGGGATGTGGATTTCTTCATTATGCCGACAATCCTCTGTATTTCAGCAACATCGTTTCCCCAGGGCAGAACCTCTAGATAAGCCAGACAGCCTCCACCAGAGTGGGCAAGGTCTGACTGGAATGAATGGGCGGCGTGGCGTCCGTAGTCGTCATCACTGATCAGTAGGCCAACCCAAGTCCAGCCAAACCTCCTCAGAATCTGGAGCATAGCTCGCACCTGATACAACAAGAAAAATATTTGTTTTAACATTTAGGAGGAGATTTGTTTCAATAATGTATTCAAAATTCATCCATGCTTAATTCATGCAGGCAAATAATATTCCTGTTGTAATTAAACTACCTGAAATGCGTCACTTGGAATAGTTCTAAAAAATGATGGGAACTGCCTCCTGTCACTCAGACAGGAACAAGTGGCAAAATAACTGACCTAAAAGGCAAAGATATACTTATTGTCAAGGCCGACACTAATTTGACCCTAATGTTGAATATTTTCCATTAATAATTGATAAGGAAGTGACGATCCTCAACCATATGGTTTTCTGAAATATGACTTACCATTGGTAGACTGTACAAGCTTAGGATACTAGAAATTGCAATAGTACGCGTTGAGGAAGAATCTCCCACAATACCCAATACAGGAGGATAACCGTAACAGCTCTCATTTAATTGAAACGGCTCTCCTCTGCCACTGGTCATAGACAGAGCTGCACGGAATGAGATCCCTAGATCGCTGCAGCTATCATAAAGACTGTATCCCAACGATATGTTAGGAAGCAGTTTGGAGTTCCTGTTAATTTCATCAACAGCAAAGGCCATGGTCTGGGCCTGTCTGAAACCTAGAACATCAAAGCTGAAAAACAATAATAATAATAGTAATAATACAAAATCTGTGTGTTAGCAAAAGTATTCCATGTCAGTGGATGGTTATTACCCTTGATCAACACCATCCTAGACGGACTCACCCATGGCAGATGGGATCATTCGGCTCTGAAGTAAAATACAGTTCAGAAAATGCAGTGAAAAAGTTCATCTCAAAGATTCCTCCCAGAATAACATCCCCAAACTTGTGCATTCCATTCAGATTAAAATTTCTCTGTAATGTACAATAGAAGGGACCTGTTGAAGACATAAGGGAAGAGAAAGAGAACACAACCAAACATACACATATGAGCAGGTGTGATTCTTTATGAGCTTTCATGACTGCCCTCCAATCTGACCCTACCCTCCTCAAACTACGTTATTTCTCAGACACTGAACTTTATAAACATTCAAATGCCATCCCCTTTGCCTATTTAAATATTTTTAAATAATATTTTTTAAGGAGTGGCAGACATTTATGGGGCGTACCTTGACTGTATTGAGATAATAACAGCAAAGTATATCTATTATTGCCCTGTCGTAATGATACCGCGTTCAAACGAACAATATCATGTTTACAGACAAACCTCATTCATTAAACATCATTATCCATCATTGTAACTTGCTACATTCCCTAAGTGATTCGTACTAAAGCAATAACTCAAATCGATTTTTTGAGCAGTAAATGTCACAAACATTTGTTATTTGTGATATGTCCACCAGATTTTCCCAGACCACCTCATAGCAACTGGTGAAACAATAGATAAATAGACATGCAGTGGCTGAGGAAAGAGTGCAAGCACTTCCTCCATGGCCAGTGGGAAAAAGTGAAAAGACAATGTCAGCAACGCTATGTGTTTGTCACAAATGAACACAAAACGTAAATGGAAGCATTACTATGAAATAACAGAAGGGAATCAAAGCAAAAAGTTAATATAATCTACTGATTCATATTTTATTACATTCATTTTAATTTATAAATATAAATTGTTCTATTATTTTATTCAGATGATTGCAATTTGCATGCTCTCCACTAGCCACTAAATCCTACACACTGCACCATAACGAGCATGTTAAACACATGGACATATATACATCAAAGAAATTATCTTATTTCATAAGAAATGTATTTCTAGGAACACCTAGGACATAAACTGTCAACCTGGTGTATTTAAACCTGCCGCTTTTCCACTGCATGGTACCAGCTCGACACGACTCGACTCGACTCAGCTCGCCTTTTTTGCGTTTCCACCGCGATCTAGTACCTCAAGTGGCTGCTTTTTCTAGTACCGCCTCGCTCTAGGTTCCAAGCGGCTGAGCCGATGCTAAAAGGTGACGTCGGCAGACGGCCGGCCACTGATTGGCCAGAGAGTGTGACGAAGTCATGAGAGCGACATGGCAACCATGCTGGTAACGATAGAACAGCCATAGTAGCGCCGCAGCCAACATATTCCACTTCTTCAACATGCAGGCTAATAATACGAACACGAATACCATCGCATCGATGTTCTCCATTGTTGTTATGTGGGTTCTGTCCATGTGTGGGTTACGTAGGTGTTGTTTGCGTCGCGTACAAAAATACGTCACGGCCCTTTCGCGCAGACGACCCCGCCCACGTCCCGGAGGTACTATTTGCGGTGGAAAAGCACCCGCGCTGCTACCGTGTCGAGTCGTGTCGTGTCGAGTCGAAAATGTACACACAGGTCAAAAACATGGTGTTTAAAGCTGTTTACTCCTGCACAGACAGGAGTTACTTGTTTGGCTGTGTGCAGCAGCTGTCTCTGTTCCTATGCAGTGAAAAGATTCCACCAGGAATTCAAGTTTTTTCTATGTTTTGTTGCTATGACTGTGTACCATGTCCCAATGGAGAAATAAGCAATACTTCAGGTGCGTTGAACCATTTTTGTGACACACATTGATCAAGCGTCAGGTTAGGCGCGTAACGCGTGTAATCTTACGTGCGTAATGAGCTCAGTGTGGCCGTACCTTAACACATTTTATTCATGATGATCTTTGCCTTGTCCCTGTGAGTTCTGGGCCAATAAAGAGAATATTTCATGTCTTTCTAAGCCTGTTGAGTTTCTCTCCATGCAGGAGATACAGGGACAATTGTTTTGGCTGTTTTCTCAGTTGGAGGAGTCTGTTTGAATATTGTAACAGACATAGGGCCCTATTTTAACGGTCTGAAACGCAAGTGGGAATCGCAAAGCGCAAGTAGCTTTGTGGGCGGTTCTAAGACGCTATCGCTATTTTACAGGCGGATAAATGACACTTGCGTCGCGGCGCAAGTGTCAAAAGGGTTGGTCTGAAGCAGCCTAATTACCCGTAGGTGTGGTTTGGGCGTAACGTCCAACAAACCAGTGAGAGTGCCAGCTCCCATCCCCTTTAAGAGCCATGACTGATTTGAATCGGACGAGTTGATATTTTGACAGCGCGTCTGCAGTCTCCGATGAGACAGATGCACATGAATTTCAAACTGCAAATGGCTCAGTTAATGCCAAATAATATGGCCTAATTCACATATGGAATAAGGGGTTTTCTTCCACAACTTCAGAAATACTGAGTCCTCAAATAAATTTTGGCAAAGAAAACGTATATGATATAAAATATGATATGCGGTAACTGTGGTTCTATTTAATGATATACGCAATCCATTATAAACATTGTTTCTTATCAGTATTGTATGCTATCCTAATATGCATGTGTCCCCGCGGTAATAGACATTGCCAACCAGGTATTTCCTGGTCAGTAGCGCAATGGTATTCAGAAACGGCAAAATACCGTTTGCGCCAGAACACGCCTCCTCCTTCCGCCGAACCGCCCCTTGGGGCGCATGATCAATCCCTAATTTACCGGCGAGTGGCGCTGGTGGGAAAAGAACGCTCTGCGCCAGTTGTAAACTAGCAACGATACATGCGCCAGTGACTAAGTCACTTGCGCCGGATGCAAGATAGGGCCCATAGTGTTCTTCAAGCACAGAGCATCTTTTATTGTTAGGGTCACCGATTCGGAACTTAACTTGCCAGGTAATAATGTCATGAAATGGTTTGGGCCTGACCTACAGAATGACTAGTGAAAGGGGTAAATCATTCTAGAATGTGCATTAGGTTCAACAATATGTTTCTGGGCTGTGCTTGGGTAAATCAGGCTCCTTGAGGTTTTTTACTTTATATCAGCTGCTCTAACTGTAAAATATAATGGATGCATAATCCCATTTCTTTGCAGCATGAACACGTATGAATTGTGTCTCTCCCACGCTATGGTCTTCGCCATCAAAGAAATCCACATCTTTGACCTTTTGCCTAGCATTAAGGTTGGTTTCTAAATCCATGATTTTTCTGCATTGGTATCCGTAGCTGTCCAGGTGGCGTTTTATGTGGCAAATGGCCTATCGCAGTTATATGACTCAAAATAAGTTCATGATCTGGTAGGGTAACTGCTGTAGTTGGTGAGTCTTGATCTACAACATCTATCTGCATGTCACTTTTATCGGGCCCTTTGACATTCCACAAGTACTTTTTTGACAATCCCATCCTTTGTTTTATAACCAGTGTCTAGGATTTATTTCTGTAAATGAATCGTCATATTCTTTTTTTCCTTAAGTTGCTACAATACCTGAGATTTCATACGATGACATAGCGTTGTTTCTATGAACAGCACACAAATAGGGTTTTACACAATGCCATTATGCATTTGATTCGCTTGGTTAGGAACTCAGTGACTTTTTAATTTTTACATTATGAATTTCCAAGGGCATTGTTGAAAATCCTAGTTCATTCAAAAGTTTTTAACGATTGAATATGAAATAGTTTTGGGAATACAAGTCAATTC